>NW_027185764.1:14602748-14757319 GCF_028583685.1 Petaurus breviceps papuanus
GCCCCTGGTGTATAAGTTCTTGAAGCTCTTGATAAATCAACTACAGAAAATCTTTGCTCATGTTGGAAAGGTAAAAAAGTTAATTCTCTTTCTCTTGGTAATTTTTAAAGGGGTAGGGGTAGTGTGTAAGTTGACTCTTAGGACCAGAATTTTTCCTTCTTAGAGTGCTCAAATACTCTCATGCATCTGTGACTTCATATGTTCAGTAGTTCCCTGTAATGATTCAGATTTTAACCCATTATTACCACAAGGTGATTTTCTCCATGGAAGTCTGCCCAGGATCCTAGAGTCCTTCCTTACTTTTTTTTTCTTTTTTTGGAGGAGGGAAGGCAGGGCAACTGGGGTTAAGTGACTTGCCCAAGGTCACACAGGTAGTTTTGTGTTAAGTCTCTGAGGCTGTATTTTAACGTAGGTCCTCCTAACTCCAGGGCTGGTGCTCTATTCACTGCGCCACCTAGTTGCCCACCCTTCCTCACTTTCTCATGAACATCATAAGAGTACTATTGGAGCACTCTCTCCATCCATCCCTTTCTCCTTATGACTAGTCTACCTTCTTTGTGTGTCCCCCAAGGTTTTGTTCTGGCTGCTTTTATCTTGCACCTCTGTTCTATTTTTGTTATTGATCTCATCTGCTCCCATAGATTCAATTATCATCTCCATTATGATTCTTAGTTCTACTTTTCCCATCCTAATTTTTCTCCTTAGCCATAGTTTTACATCACCAGCTGCTTATTTGACATCTGAACAGGATGTGATATAGATGTCTTAAACTCAGTATATCCAAAATTTAACTCCTTATCTTTTTCCTTAAACTCTCTCCTCTTCCAGACTTCCCTCTTACTGTTTAGAGCACCACAATTTTTCCAGTCAGCCAGGGTCAAGCCTAGATGTCATCTTCTTGTCTTCACTGGCTTTTACTACCCATATTCAACCTGTTGTCAGTATTTATTAATTTTACTTTTTTTTCTTTTTTGGAGGAGGAAAGGTAGGGCAATTGGGGTTAAGTGACTTGCCCAAGGTCACATGGCCAGTTTTTGTGTTAAGTGTCTGAGGCCGGATTTGAACTCAAGTCCTCCTGATTCCAGGGCCGGTGCTCTATTCACTGCACCACCTAGCCACCCCATTAATTTTACTTTTATAACATCTCTTGAATACTTCCCTTTCTCTCTTCCACATAGCCATTTCTCTGATGCTTGCCTTCCATCACCTCATTCCATGGACTATTATAATGGCCTTCTTGGTAGTCTCTGTGCCCCAAATCTCTCTCTACTCCAATCCTTCTTCCACTCAACTCTCATGTTAATCTTCCTTAAATTAAATCTGACCATGGTATTCCCCTACTGAGTAAACTGCAGTGGTTCCCTACCACCTCCAGGATCAAAAATAAAATTCCGTTTGCCATTCAAAGCCCTTCATTATGTGTTGCTTGGCCCCAACTTTTCTAGTCTCCTTACACCTTACACCTGACATGTGCTCTGAAATTACATTGCACTGACCTTCCTTGCTGTTTCTCACAGTATGACTCTATCTCTTAACTGAGCATTTTCACTGACTGACTTTATTTGAAAACCTCGGTCTCTCTCCCACCCCATCTCCACCTCCTAGCTTCTTTAGCTTCCTTTAACTCTCAGTTGCAGAAAGCCTTTCCTGAAGCTTTTGGATGTATGTGCCTTCTCTTTGATGATCTCCTCTTTATCTTGCCTCCATCTTCTTTGTATCTGCCCCTTTGCACATAAGCTCCTTGAGAGCCAGGCCTGTGTTTTGGTTTTGGCCATTCTTTATTCCCAGTGCATAGCATAGTTCCTGGCACGTAGTAAGTGCTTGACAACTGCTTTTTGACTGACTGACTAACAGTGCTGCCTTTCAATTTCCTCAAAGCAACCTCGCTTTCTTTTTCCTCTTCTATAACTCTAGGCTCAGCTCCTTGTCCATCTGTATTATCTGTCCCAGACACAAATATTGTTTGATATGCTTTATAGCGTATATCTGTTAATATGTGTTTAGAAATCTGTGCCCTGGATAAAAGTGCTGCACTCAATATGCCAGCATATTTGGAAAACACAACGGTGGCCACTGGATTGGAAAAGATCAGTTTATGTTGCAATCCTGAAGAAGGGCAGTGCCAAAGATTGTTCAAATTACTGAACAATTGCACTCATTTCACATGCCAGCTCCAGATTCTGCAAGGTAGGTTTCAGCAATATGTTTTTAAGTGGCCAAGGCACTAGAGATGAAATTGGCAACATTCACTGGATCATGGAGAAAACAAGAGAGTTCCAGAAAAACATCTTCTTCTGCTTCATTGACTACACTAAAGCATTTGACTTTGTGGCAAGTCCTCAAAGAGCTGGGAGTACCAGATCATCTTTCTTGTTCCTGAGGAACCCGTGTGAGGGCTAAGAAGTGAGCATGGAACAACTATTGGCTTAAGATTGGAAAAGGAATGTGACAAGGCTGTATATTGTCACCTTAGTTATTTAAATTAATGTGCAGAGTATATCATACGTAATGCCAGGATGGGTAAATAAAAAATTGGAATTAAGGTTGCTGGGAGAAATATCAGCAGGCTCACATATATGTAGACGATATCATTCTTATGGCAGAAAATGAAGAGGAATTAAGAAGCATCTTGATGAGAGTGAAAGGAGACTGTAAAAACGGTCTTAAAACTTAATACCAAAAAACCCTGAGATCATGGCAACTGGTCTCATCACTTCCTGGCAAATAGAAGGAGAAGAAATGGAGGTCATGTTAGATTTTATATTCTTGGCCTCAAAGATCCCTGCAGACAGCAACTGCAGCCATGAAATTAAAAGATGCTTGCTCCTTGGAAGGAAAGCTATGGCAAATCTGGACGGAATATTACCTTGCTGACAAAGTTCCAGATATAAAAGCTATGATTTTTCCAGTAGCAATGTATGGCTTTGAGAGTTGGACTATAAAGAAAGCTGAGGTGCTGCAGAATTGACACTTTGGAATTGTGGTGCTGCAGAAGACTTTTGTGAGTTTCTTGGAGAACAAATTAGTCAATACTTAAAAGAAATTAATTCAGACTATTCGTTGGAAGGTCAGATATTGAAGCTGAAGCTTACGTACCTTGACTAGATAGTGAGAAGGTGGGACCCATTGGATAAGACCCTACTGTTGGGAAGGATTGAAGGCAAAAGGAAAAGGGAATGTCAGAGGATACATAGTGTCATGGAAACAACAAATATGAACTTGGACAGACTTTGAGAGATAGTGGCACATAGAAGGGCCAGGAGCACTATGGTCCATGAGGTCATGAAGAGTTGGACATGACTGAACAACAATAATATTAACAACAGGAGCGTAGTCAAGATGGCAGAGTAGAAACAGGACTTCCGCAGGGCTCTGGCTTCCACCTCCCCCAATTCATGTAAAAGGGGACTCTGAACAAACTTTGGAGCTACAAAACCCACAAAATGACACATTGAAGATAACCTCCCACTGAGGACAGCCCAGCAGGCCGGCAGGAATTGGCCAGCACAGCACTCTGGGAGCAGAGCTCAGCCTCGTCGAGCTGGAGGTTTTAGCCCCAGGGTGGGCCTGATCAACCATAGGCTGGAGGGACTTCAGATCACCAGGAGATGTGGTGGTTTCCAGAATTATCAACACATAGATGCTAAGGACAAAGTGAGAGTTCATTGCACTGTGTACTTTGGGATCCAGTACTTGGGAGTGCCATTGGCCTTTGTCCCCGGGGTGAGAAACGGCTGAGGCACTGTAGCCGTGCAACCGCCCCCACGTGGCAGCTTCAGCTCCTGGCCTGCAGAGTGTAGGGGGACCAAGCACCAGTCTGAGGGGTTCTGGGTATTTGTATGTATGTGCACACACTTACATATTATTATGCATACATATGTAAATAAAGTCTCTTATGTTTTGAATTACTTACCCTTAGAGATGTTTGGGTTTTTGAAGTTGATTGTGACTTAAGGTATTTGGGGAGAATATGTCTCCAGTCATTATTTCATGTTAACTAGAAAGGAGAATTTGTCTCGTTTAGTGTATTCCCAAAGCTATAGTTCTTTTCTTCCTTCTTCCCTTCCTTTCTTTATTTTTCTTTTCTCTTTTGAGTTCCGCTGTAGATGGTCTTATTTCTTGAAAAATCAAGAGAAGCAACAATCTGTGTTAATGAGGAACAAAGTTTGATTGCCAATTAGGATCATAAGATTTAGAGCTTGAAGGAACTTTGAAGGTCATTTAGTTCAACCCCTCAGTTTCCAGGAGGAAACTGAGGCTCAGAGGCTAAGTGACTTGCTTAAGGTCATATAGCTAAAAATTAGCAAAGTCAGGATTAGAATTTTAGGGCCTCTAACTACAAAAGCAGTGTTCTTCCCATTGCACTGCCAAGTGGATTCCTGGCATCTGGGTCATGAACTGGGTGACAGGAACTAGGGATATAAGCCTTGTATCTGTTTATTGTGATTATGGCCAAATCACTTTCCTATATGGCCAAATCACTTTCCTATCACAATTTTGTCATCCCCCTGATCGCTTTGAATGATTGAAGAGTGTTGCGAGAATGGTTGTTACGTTTCATTTTTAAGTTCTCAAAAAAATCCACCTAGTACCAAGCTTGAGATGTTATTTATATATAGCAGTATTGGTTTGAGGGGGCAAAGTGGGCTTGGAATTTCCTTTTGTCTCAGAATGGTTGGCTTGGATAGAGCCAGAGAGGAGATTTAGATAGGTCCACATTTGATGTTCCCTGTTTAGGTAGACCATTTTCCTTGTGGGTACAACAGAACCATTGGAGACTGATGCTTAGTAGAGTTAGTGAGGAAATACCCATAGGACAACTTTTTTTTTTTAATGTTAATGTTCAAACCTGTAATCTGAGAACTACTGCTTATTTTGTTTCATTCGTTATCCTGGGTAAGGAAGAGATTGTGGATCTCTCTCCATTCCTTTGTCAGATTGCTTGGTTGGAGCCTGTGGATAGTTTGGAAGTATATTGTGTTCTGTCTTGTGTGGCCCAAGCCCATCCAACCCACTAAATGATGCTGCCCAGTTGGTGCCCTGGCCCCAAGCTTAGAAGGTTCTTTTGGTAAGTTGCCTGTCAATTTAGCATCCACCAAGCTTAGCACATGTGCAGGCAGCATGAGGCCCATCACTGGCTAGTATCTAATTTAGAAATGATGGCTCCCAGCTGAACTTTGGCAGTGACAGCAATCCTGGCCTTCTGGAGAGATGACCTGTTTGTTGTTTTTGATGGAGCACCTGTCACCTTGTTGGCAGGTGCTTGGCAGTGCCCGGTAGCTCATCTAGTTTCTCTGGAAGGTAGCAGAAGAGCTATAATTACTTGGAGAGAAAGCATTTAACTTCTGAGGAGGAAACACAATGCTATCTTGTTCATGGAGGCGGCTGAGTTAGAAGATTAGCAATTAATTTTTTATTCTCTATAAATTACTCTTCATTTTCATGGAACCAAACAGTTCTGCTACGACTAGGGAGGGGGAGGCCTCTAACCCTCATTTGATTTTGCTTGTTGGGGCTGTTCAAATTTGGTTTTGGGTCAACTGGATTAGTAGATACATATGTGAAAAATAAATATGCACTTATCCTAGGTCATTGTCTACTCGCTCTTTGTGGATTTTTCTCTGCTCTTTGTTACTGAGATTTTTTTTTTCTTCCAGTTATCTCTTTTTAAAATGGGCATATTGAATTTGTAAAGGGTAACTTCCCCAATAGATATGTAATAAATGTGTGCTACCAGAGGTTGTTTTTGAATTTCATTTACAACTTATGAAAAATTTTATTTTATATTGCCTTTTAAACAAAATCACATTTGATTTCATATAGAAAAATTCTGTACTTAGAATGAGTTGTACATTTTGCGTGAGGGAGGAGTCCCATAGCTTACTTGATAATAAAAATACTCATTGCTCTCTGAGAGTGCTTTAAACAGTTTTAAGAATTTTATTATAACGTCCCAAATTGGAGACTTAAAAAAAAATTCATTTTTTCTTCCAGCCTTCACAAAAAGTTCTCTTTTGCCTAGGAGTCACACCTATGAGTCTGGATACTATGCCTACAGCTCTTAAGTAACTTTTTTTTTTCTTTATTTACTTTGGATATTTTGATTGTTTTCTCGAACCTGATTGCAATATGATTTATCAGTTAGGTGTCTCTAAAACTCATATGTGGTACTCCTGAAAATTGAATAAATTGCAGTGGAATTCACTAGCCAGAGTCCCACAGTCAATTTAAAGAGATGGAATTTGGACCCACGTCTTCTGACTGAGTCTACACTCCTAGTAGGACTTGAAGAAGACTTTGGTAGTATGGCATCTTAATTATCACTTTTAAGTTTATTTGGCAGACTTTTCATCACAAATTTACCTTCCAGATTTTATGAGAGACTTATTCCATAGAATAAATATCCTTTTCCTGATGACTGGAAAGTTCTCAGAACAAGGGCCCCTTTCCAGTTGTCTGTGTCCCCCTTCAATGTTGTCCCTCCCTAAGCTCAGTGACTAAACTTGTTCCTCTGGCAGGTTTTCAAGGCTGTCCAGGAGTAGGATGGTTTGTTTCTTTTATATAGGGTTACCCAGTTATTCCAAGCCCCATGGGCCAGGGTCATATTCTTCCCATTGCTACGAAAAGACTGTATAATTCTCTCGGATCTGAACAATAAGCTTTGTATCTGTTTGTACAGTAATGAGCTGCTTTTGTTTCCATCAGAAATGTATGCCAATGTCTGGAGCGTTTCCATTTACTGACAACCCTTGCCAAATTAATTTTATTTAATTATCTCCCAGGGCTAAGCTTGAATACATTTTGTGTTAAATTCTCCGTTTCTCCCTCTTCTGAACGAAATAGACTTAATATCCTTGTTAAAATCTGATTAAAACTAAAATTGAGTTTTTTGAAGTCTGATTATCCCATGAAATGGAATTTTTAAACCTAATTACGAATGGATTTGCATATATTTTTCAGCACCATTGAAAAGAAAGTCGAAATAAATTTATTAATGAAATCCTTTTCTGTTGTCGTCTTGGGGCATGACGTGAGTATATGGGAATGGGGAAAAGAGAGAAAACCTCTCTCCACCCTCCTCTTATTCTCATTCTCTCTCTCTCTCTCTCTATCTCTCTCTCTCTCTCTCTCTCTCTCTCTCTCTCTCTCTCTCTCTCTGTCTCTGTCTCTCTCTCTTTCTTTCTCTCTTTTCCCCCTCTTAGTTTCCAAGGATTCTGAATTCAGATTCATTTTCTTTCCTCTTGTTCCCACTCCCTCACTTTGCGTAATTGACAGTTTTTCTTGGAGTTGCACTGTATTACTAACCTCTTTTCATGTGCTCAGAGTTCTTAATATTTGAGAACAAATACGGAGGAAAAATTGTACTTGACTTCAACCTTTGTTGTCCTCTCCTGTACTTTTTGTGAAGGTGCTATGGGTTAGAATTATAATGAGTGAGGATTTTGAGTCCTGGGAAGTTCTAAGATTTTGTTTTTATAGCATTTCACTCTAGATTTGGAATTCCAAGAATGAATTTTGACTCCCAGCTCTCCCATATACTCTAATGTTGAGCATGCCACTTAAGAGATAGCCTTTTTGGGGCAGCTAAGTGACACAGTGAATAGAGCACTGGCCCTGGAGTTAGGAGGACCTGAGTTCAAATATGGCCTCGAACACCTAACTCTTACTAGCCCTGTGACCTTGGGCAAGTCACTTAACCCCAATTGCCCTGCCTTCCTCCCTCCAAAAAGCAAAAAAAGCAAAAAAAAGAGCCTTTTGGTACAGGAGAAAGCACTGCAGTTGGAGGCAGAGGGCCATTGTTCAAGTATTGACTCTATATTTACTACCTTTCTGACCTCGGTTTCCTCGTTTAAGAAATAAGGTTGTTATATTAGATGACCTTTAAGGTCTCATCAAACTCCAAATCTGTCAAAACATGAAATGTAACCTTTCTAAAACTCAGTTTTCGTATCTGCAGAATGGGGATGAATAATATCTGCACCATCTGCCTCACAGACTTTTCATGAGAAAGTATTATGTCTCATATAAAATGCTGTAGAAATGTGAGTTACTGTTAAAAAAAAGTTTACCCATTGTGGCCTCCATGCATTGTGGAGAAATGGTGCTGATCCAAGAGGAAGTATTTACTGTGCTATGTGCTGATTCATGTAGTCAGCATGTGCAGTGCCGTGGTCTGCCTGTTGGTGAAGTGCCCTGGCTTGACTAGCGTTTTTACTAAGTACTTAGATTCTTTGAATCTTAACTTGTCTTTACATGGAATGAAATCATATTTGTTCAGTCATTTTTCAGTTGTGTCTGAGTCTTCACGACCCCATTTGGGGTTTTCTTTTCTTTCTTTTTTTTTTTTTTAAGCAATTGGGATTAAGTAACTTGCTCAGGGTTACACAGCCAGGTGTTTCTGGGTGGGTGCTAAGTGTCTGAGCCTGGATTCAATCCCAGGTCATCCCGACTCTGGGGCCGGTGCTCTTACTTGCTGTGCTATCTGGCTGCCCCGGGGTTTTCTTTTCAGAGATACTGGCATGGTTTGCAATTTCCTTCTCCAGCTCATTTTACATATGAGGAGACTGAGGCACACAGGGGTAAAAGACTTGCCCAAGGCCACACACCTGTTTGGTGTCTGAGGATCTTTTTGGACTCAGGAAGAATCATCCTGACTTCAGGTCCTGCACTTTATCCACTGGGCCACCTAGCTCCCCAATGTTTTCTAGAGGCCTGCACCAAAATGAATTTCTGCCTCCTGTTCCAAAAACCTTTATATTTTCATGCAGTTTTGTCCAAATGAGGAAACTGATCTCATTTGCATGAAATAAATTTATGGAGAAGCCTTTATTAAAAAATGATGGTGTATAGGTCACTGGGCTGGGCGCACAACAAGCTCAACAGCCCCTGTTCTCGGGGCCTGCGTTTGTATCAGGGGAGGTGACACAAGGTGGTCTTGGCTGTTGGGCAGTTGGAGGTGCATGTGTTCTGGATGCAGGGCCCAGCCACACGGCAGTGCATCTTCTTTAGCGTCATTTCCATGGATAAAGCGTATGTTTTTCACATTTTGAAATGAAGCCAAAGACTTTGGTGGCAAGGAATTTCTTTTCTGGGTCTTCAGTCGCTGTGTCTGCTGAGGAGTTGATGATGCAGCTTCTCAGAGGCAGTTTCCAGGGCACATTTCCATAAAGGTTGCTTCACATGTATTGGAAACAGTGCTGGTGGTCTGGGAGATTTTTGGGCTCAAGGTCCTGGGTTGCCTCCCCTAATGTCTAAGGGCAGATTGAGGTTTGCACCATCTGGAATGTGGCATCTCCTGTCTCCTGTCCCTCTTTTTTTTTTTTCTTCCTTTTGGAGGGCAGTTGGGGTTAAGTAACTTGCCCAAGGTTACATGGCTAGTTTTTTTTGTGTGGGTGTTAAGTGTCTGAGGCCAGAACTGAACTCGGGTCCTCCTGATTCCAGGGCCGGCGCTTTACTCACTGCGCCACCTAGCCACCCCTGCCTGTCCCTCTTTTAGGATGCGTTGCTGCTTCCCACTAGGTTGATTTGTTTGCCTGTGAGTGTTTGATGGTATTCTTGGTGGTAGAGATGGTGGGATTTTATCTCCCCTGGAGGTGCTCTCCTGGATGGTAGCTTTGGTAATGGGCTGACAGTAGGGGCTGGTGAACTGGAATGCCTTGCTATATTCCACCAGGGCTGATGGAAATAGGCAGCCATACATTTTGTGGTCTAGTGAGAGAGAAGAACAGTAGGAGTGGACAGGACCCAAAATTAAGCAATTCACAAGCAGTTTTTAAAGGCCTGCTCTGTACAAGGTATATGCTGAGGATACAAAGACAAAAATGAAGTAATATCTAGTGGGAAGGTAGCATTAGCAAAAATCCGGTGCCTAGGCTTCCTAACAAGAGGCAAACAAGAGAATGTCTTTGTAGATCTAATTTTTCAAAGCTGTAATAATCCTTGCCTTCTATGTAATGCAGATGTTTTGAGGCAACATGAGTCTGAATATTTCTAGAAGAGAGCATTTTGTAAATATGAGATGGCATTAGGCCATGGCAGGTTACTCACCTAACTCTATCATTAGACTTTAAATGACAAAGGGAAAATAATCTAGCTTCTCAGATCTCAAATCATAGTCGGTCTTTTAAAAGAAAGTTCTCTTTAAGATACATCGTAAACTTTTTATATTAGACTTCCATTATTTCCATATTTCTGTGGTGTTTTCTTTATGGAGATTGGTTAGTGAAGCTGCTGTGATTGCATCTTGAAGCTGCCCCATTCTCCTTTAATGAGCTACTTCGAATCAGGCTTATGAGGATGAGAGGCTAACTTTAGCTGGAAGCAGATAACATGAGTCTACTTGTAGGAGAGCAGTGCCTGTCAGAGAAGAGTCCAGTTTGGTTGTCTGTTAGGAGAGGTGGAGTACAGGTTTCCCCTTAGCAGGCTCCAGGCAAGAGTCACTGTCATAGTCTTCTCCATGGGAGTAGCTTGCTTCTGAAAGATATTTCATTAGTTCAGCTAGGCCCAGATGTAAAAAAAATCTTAATATTGATTTGTAAGCTCATTTGTATATAACTTATGTCTTTGAATTATACAGTTTCCTTCCTTCCCTTCCTCCTTCCCTCCCTTTTTCACCCCTTACTTCCTTCTTCTTTTCCTCTCTTTCCTTCTTTCTTCCTTTTCTCCCTCTCTCTCTTCTTTCTTTCCTGTATTTGTCACAGGTTTCTTTAGGTATCCTTACTACTTTTCCTTACTACTGTTCATCTCTTTTTTCCTTTTGGAGGCCAATTGGGGTTAACTGACTTGCCCAAGGTCACATGACTTAAGTGTTAAGTGTCTGAGGCCGGATTTGAACTCAGGTTCTCCTGACTCCAGGGCTGGTGCTCTGTTCACTGTACCACCCAGCTGCCCTACTACTATTCAAATATGATCTAATTTTAACATAATTTTTTTTAGGTATATCTGCTTCCTAAATGAATACATATCTATGACCATCTGCTTTCTTCTTCCTGTCATAGTTTAGAATGATTGTCATGTAACTGTAGACATTCTATTTCAAATCCAGTTCAACAAACATAGTTAGTATCTAGGTTAGAGCATCTGTGCTAGTCACTGGAGGGAAGGGAAGAAAAGGAGAGATACTGAGATGGACATATTACTTATGCCTTCCTATTCAAGATTGCCCTGTACCTGTTTGTTATGCAGTTTGGATATATCCACACAGGTACATGTTGTTTCCTCTGTTAGAATGTGAGCTTCTTGAGGAAAGGGACAGTTTCCCTTTCTTTGTTGTATCCTTGGTGCCAACCATGGTGCCTGGACTTTAGTAAATATTAACTTTATTGCTTGGTTGAAAAAGTCATATTCCCTGATCTTGAGGATATTACAGTCTAGTAAAGAGGGGCATCAAGCAGAAGTAAAAATAATACAAAGTGGGGCACAAATAATAAATATATATTATATAATATAAATAATACAAAGCGTAAGAGAGCTACAGTGAGAGAGCAATGGAGTGAAAAATAATTCATTTCTGACTGGTGGGAATGAGGGAGGGCATTGTGGACAAGGAGGCATTTGAGCTAAACCTTAAAGGATGGCTGGGCTTTAAAAATTTTTTTAGTATGAATTTGAAAATATTAAGAAATATGAACATTGCATTAATATTCAAAGAAAACTAATATGTTCTTTATTAATATTCAAAAATTAGAAAATGAAGAATGCATATGAAGCTGAATTTCTGCATTTGGTTTCTTTTAAGTTGTGTATTGAGTTGAATATTAAAGTAACAAAACTTCCATGTTTGGTTATATCCCCTTTTCAACTTGCTTCTGTCTTCTTTGTGTATTGAGATGTTTTGTTGATGTTCATTTCTTTCTTTTTTAATTTATCACTATCACTACTAGCCAACTCCACTGACCCACATATTCTGCCTTAGAAACCATCTCATAAATATAGTCAAGTAAAACAAGTTTTGTGACGTCTATTGTGTACCTATGTTCCATTACTTTTCTTCTAAGAGGAGGGAAGTATATGTATTGTCAGTGTTATGAAATGATGACTGCTCATTTCATTGATCAGAGTCCTTCAATCTTTCAAGATTGTTTTCTTTTACATCATTGTAGCCATGGCATAAATTGTTCTGGTGCTTCTGCTCACTCTATTCCGAATTAGCTCATACAAATGTCTTAGCTTTTTTTGAACTTCCCTTTTTATCCTTTATTGCCATATAGTATCATTCCATTATGTTTGCGTGGCATTTTTTTTTTACAGTTATTCCCCTAAAGATGGCGACCTATTTTGTTTCCAGTTTTTTTGCTATCAAAAAAAGAAAATAAAGGTTGCTATAAATAATTTTGTGTGTGTGCATGTGACTCTTTTTCCTTTCTTTCATTTCTTTTGGATACATGCCTAGAAGTGGTATCATTGTGTCAAAGGGTATTCACAGTTTAGTAACTTTTTTCCTAATTGCTTTTTGGTAAGTGTAGACCAATTTACAACTCTACTGACAGTGCTTTAGTTTGCTTGTGTTCCCATAGCCCTTCCAATGATTGCTGATTTCCCTTTTTGTTGTCTTTTTCAATCTAATAATGTTTGTGAGGTAGAATCTCAGAATTGTTGTAATTTGCATTTCTCTTATTACAAGGGAATTAGAGTATTTTTTAAAATGTGATTGTTGATAACTTGTATTTCTTTTTTTTTTTAAACCATCTTTTTATAGCCTCTTGTGGAGCATTTTTATATAATTGTATCAGTGCCCTATGTATTTGGATTATTAGACATTTATTTGAGAAATTTGCTACAGATATTTTCCCCACACTTAACAGTTTCCTTACTTATTTAAATTCCACTTATTTTATTTGTACAACAATTTTTCAGTTTTATGTAATCAATTTGCCTATTTTTTTTTTCCTGTTATCACCTCTATCCTTTGTTTGGTCAAGAATTCCTCTTCCCTCTCTACATGTATTTGTGAAACCTCTTGTCCTCAAATTTGTTTATGATTAGATCTTTTATGTTTAGATTGTGTTATCTATGTGGAGTTTGTTTTAGTATGTTGTGTGAGATGTCACTTTAAACTTAATTCTTCTCAGACTGCTTTCTAGTTTTTCCAGAATTTTTTTTAGCATCAGGGAGTCCTTACTCCAATAGTTGGTCTTCTTGTATTTATTGAACACTGTAATACTAGTTTCATTTATTTAATTCTGGATCTTATCTGTTCTATTGATCCACTTCAGTGTTTTTTAAAAGTACCAATAAGTACTGCTTTGTTGTATAGTTTGAGATCTGCCCTGCCGAGGTCCCTTACCTTCCACCTTTTTTTTTTCATTATTTTCATTGAAATTCTGGAGTTTTTGTTTCCCCTGAAAATGTTTTGTTATTTTGCTTTGTTTGATGAAGTAATCCTTTAGAAATTTGATTGCTATGCACTGAATCTGTAAGTTATTTTAGTTAGTGTTTTCATTTTTCTTAGCACAGCCCAACTGTGAGAAGTTAATATACTTCCAATTGTTTAAATATGTTTTTACTTATGTAAAGAATGTTTTTAAATTATAGTTATATGATTCTTAAGTATATAGTGGTAAGTAGACTTTCATATTTTCTGCATTCCATAGTTATTTTTTAAACTAGATGTTACTGATAGCTTTTGTTTTTCCACCACCTAAATTTTCCCCTATATCTACCCTCCTCCCCACTCCCAAAGAGAAAAGCCATACACACAGTTATTTTTAATGGATTTTTTTCCTGCTAAATTACATTGTTATTATTGAGAATGTTAAAATATTTTGTGTTTTTTTTGATATCCTGTTTGTGAAGCTATTATTTCAATTATTTTTTTTAGTTGAATTACTAGAGTTCTCTAAGTAAACTATTATGTCACCTATGAAAAATGATAATTTTATTTCTTCTTTGCTTCTGCTTTTTTCCTTCAGTTTCTTTATTGGGATCTTATTGCTATAGCTGAAGCAGCAAGGTAGCTCAGTGAATAGAGTGCTGAGCCTGGAATCAGGAAGACCTGAGTTCAAATGTGGTCTCAGACACTTAATAGCATTGTTTTTTTGTTTTTGTTTTTTGCTTTTTGGAAGGCAATTTGGGGTTAAGTGACTTGCCCAAGGTCACACGGCTAGTTTTGTGTGTGTGTGTGTGTGTGTATGTTAAGTGTCAGAGGCCGGATTTGCACTCAGTTCCTCCTGACTCCAGGGCCTGTGCTCTATTCGCGGTGCCATCTTAGCCACCCTTGTATATTTATTTTTATTTATTTTGTGGTTGTTTTTTTTTGCTTTTTGGAGGGCAGCTGGGGTTAAGTGACTTGCCCAAGGTCACATGGTTAGTTTTTGTGTTAAGTGTCTGAGGCCAGATTTGAACTTAGGTCCTCCTGACTCCAGAGCTGGTGCTCTATTCACTGTGCCACATAGCCACCCCCACTTAATAGCATTGTGACCCTGGGGAAGTCACTTAACCTCTGTTTGCCTTAATCCACTGGAAAAAGAAATGGGAAAGCACTCTGGTATCTTTGCCAAGAAAACAAAGAGTTGGACATGACTGATTCAACATGATTTAACAACAATTGCAATAGCTAGCTTTTTTGTGAACTTATTTGATTGACCTCTAACATTTATTTCTCCATTTCAGATATTTCTAACTCTTGTTTTCACATAGATATTGTTTATCATATTAAGGAAACGCCCATTTCTTCCTAATTTTTTAATGTTTGTAAGAGAAATGGGCATTATTTTTTGTCAAAACTTTATTTACAGTATTGATTACATTCCTTTAATTTTTATGATTGTTTTATATGGTTTATTGTATTTATATTTTTCCTAATATTGATTCCTGGTATTTGTATTCAACCTGATCATGGTATATGATCCTTTTAGTATGTTGCTTTAGTCTTTTTGCTAATACCAAATTATATATGTATATCTATCTATCTATATAGAGATAGATATTCATTAGAGATATTCATAGTTTTCTTTCTCTGCTTTATCTCCCACTGGTTTCAATATCAAGACCTTATTTATCCCGTAGAAGAAGTTTTATAGGCTCTCTATTTCTGGATTATTTACAAAAATTCATATAATATCAGAGTTAACTATTTTCTGTGTATTTGCTAGAATTCACTTGTAAATTCCTCTTCATATCTCTCTGCCTCTACCTCCATCCTTAGTGGTTTATTGAATTTATGGATTGTATTATTTAAACTCTGTATTTTTTTGTTTTAATCTACATATTTTGTAGTCTTGTAAAAACAAAAAAACTAAAATAGACGTCAGCCAAAAGATATTTTGCTGGTTTAAAAAGGGGAAACAGGATTAGATTGCTCTGAGTGCTGTTCCTATTCTGCAAGGCATAGCTATATACTTTTATAGGCTTTTTAGTGAGTGTAGTTTTCCAATTATAAGGAAAATACAATTACAACTAAGATATTCTATGGAGTTTAATATACAAGAACTGAGATGAGGGAAAATTTCTGGTACATTTTAATTTATAAATAATTTTTTTTTCTTTTTGGAGGGAGGAAGGCAGGGCAAATTGGGGTTAAGTGACTTGCCCAAGGTCCCACTGGCTAGTAAGTGTTAAGTGTCAGAGGCTGGATTTGAACTCAGGTCCTCCTGACTCCAGGGCCGGTGCTCTATTTACTGCGCCACCTAGCTGCCCCTATAAATAATTTCTGTAGTAGATGTTAACAAGCTCATTTTGGCAATGCAACTTTTTGTTCAACATGGAGTTAGTTTTCCTTACTTTTCTCCATCTTCCATTTCGTTCAAGGTTAAAGAATGAATCACTTGTCACTTTGACAAGGACTCTTAGCATTTCTATAACTGAAGGTTCATCCATAAGGGTCATGGGGGTGGGAGTGAGGGAAGTTTTTAGCACTGGAAGAACCCTGCAGTCAGTATTATGTGACCTGTACATTGAGTCTCAGTATCATTTGATAAACCCAGAATCGTTTGTCCACAAACAGGAAAATAAACAAAAAAAACCCACTTGATTTAAAGTTTCTTTTTATGGATGAAAGTAGTAGGTATACTAAATGGAAAGGCCTTAATCCATCCTGAGAATTTACAGACAATAAGTCAGAACATATTCAAAATCCTTCACAGCCTGGTTCCTTCCTGCCTTTACAGACTTGTTCTTTATTTCCCTCTACAAGCTATGATTCACTTCTATTGGACCGCTTATTGTTCCTAACATACCAACACTGATCTTTTGCTTTATTACCACTTTCATCATCATCTTTTGACTTTATCCCCATCTACTTCTGACTTTAAGATCCTCTGTTACTTCACCATAACCTCCATTTGTTCTTTATGCTCCAGGATAGTGATTGGCATCACCAACTTGAATAACGGCCTCTAATAGGTTTCAATTCCAGGGTGGATAACTGCGTCCCAAAAATAATACATAAGCACTTAAAACTACTCAGTAGTACAAGTGGAAGGATTTAAAACCCCACCATTCCCCTTATTTGTGAATTCAGTTGTGTCTGATGATAATAACAGTAAAATTCATCAAAAAAATTTATGGTTCTAGATGATCAGAGAAATTTGAAAGGAGTAGCAACATAGTTGCAGAAATATCAGAATTATTTTGTTAGTCTTTGGCCAGGAAGTCATAGCCTGGCCTGTTATTGGTATGATGGGATGAAACTCTTTGATGTTAGGCAAATGTCATAAATATTTTTTGGAATAGCCAATTCATGCGTCAGAACTATATACATTCCAAGGATCTTATAACCAGGCCCATTATCTAACTGGTGGGAAACTTTCCCACTTAAAATGAAAATAGCACAATAGGGAAAATAAATCAAGAGGATCCTGCCATTACTTTCAAAACACTGTTATGCAATGTAATAGATGAGGTTATTCAGTGCTAAATTAAGGAACTTGGATTTTATTGTGTAGAGAGTATAGAGTAATTTTAACAGATGAGTGACATCACTTAAATTGAACTGATTGGTATGAAGGGTGAAGGTGACACAGTGGATAGAATGCTGGGTCTGGAGTTAGGAAGACATCTTCCTGAGCTCAAATCTGGCTTCAGACATTAAACATGTGACCCTGGGCAAGTTACTTCACCATGTTTGCCTCAGTCTCCTTATCTGTAAAATTAGCTGGAGAAGGAAATGACAAATCACTACAGAGTCTTTGCCAAGACAAACCCCAAATGGGGTGAAGAAGAGTCAAACATGACTGAAAATGACTGAACAATGACAACAAATGAAGGATGAAGGAAGCTTGAAAATACAGGTAATTTAAAAAGACAGAAGCAACAAATAGTATTACAGTGAATTGGGAATGGAGAGTAGGGGCAGATTGAGTTGGCTGATTCACCCTTTGGGCCTTCAGAGAACATTTTTCTTCAATTAAATATTACCTCAGATGATGAGGATCTTGTAAGACTTTGTTAATATTAGAAAGAAAGATTGCTGCTCTGTTGTTGCTGTTTCCTTCCTCAGAGAGCATTGATGTACTCAGTATGATCATACTGTTTGTGAATTTTGTTTTCTGGTTTTTCTATAATCTTCCTCTGCCATGTTCTGTTTATGTGGAATACGTATGTATTTTGATCTGTATCACTTAGCTCTAAGACCTCCTGACCGCTCAGTCTAGCTGAGCAGATGGATCTATTTAGAGGGAAGCCTCCTATACTGTTAGGTGCTATGTCGGATGTGGGGCCAACAAATGTGTGAGAACCTATTTGGTTGTTACATTGCTTTATTTCCTATTTTAATGTCTCTTTGCCGATATAGTGGAGCCCCCTTCTTATACTTTCTACTTCTTTTGTATTCCTTGACAGTCTCTAATGTAATGATGATCACGGTAGAACTATTTATTATGTTTGGTGGACTGTTTTCCTTTTAAAGTGAAGTGATGGTCTTCTGTGGTAGGAGGCCAGAAGATTTGAAATTTCTGAGAAATATATTAGTAGAAGTTACTCTTCTGATTGCAACAGAAATTTTGTATATGGTATTTTCTTGACTAGAGTTGCTGACTTGCTGACTTGATCATTTGGATTTAATGCTAAAAACATTACCTGTGACTTGCCTTGCCTTTTTTTTTTAAATGAATAATCTTTATTCCATATCCATAGGTTAAAAGATAACTCTTCCATATACTGTGGTATTCTTTCACTTAACTGTGATTTTTCATTCCTTATGGACTGGCTTCAGGATAATTAGTGTTTTTTTGGTTTTTCTTTTGCTTTTTGGAGGTCAGTTGGGGTTAAATGACTTGCCCAAGGTCACATAGCTAGTTTTTGTGTTAAGTGTCTGAGGTCAGATTTGAACTCAGGTCCTCCTGACTCCAGGGCTGGTGCTCTATTCATTATTAGTGGTTTCTTTTTCAAGTTTTTGACAGCTCCCTGAAAAAAAATTTACTCTCCCTTTTCTTCTTTCTGTTGTATATTCATGTCCCCTTTTTCAGGAATCCTCTGAATGCAGTGGGCCTCTGAGCTTGAACTGGAAACAAACTGTCCTATGACACATACCCTTCTCCAGGAAGGGGAAGGGAAAGCCTGTTCTAAATGGGAAGCAGACCATCCAGCTGAGTAGAAGGCCAGGAATCTGGGCTTGGATTATACCTTTTCTATGCCAATAATATAATGTTCTAAAATCTCGACCTGGCTCAGTTACTTGGCAAAGTTTCTTGGTAAATGCCATCAAAGTTTAGACTCCAGAGGGATGGAACCAACCAATGGAAGTGCCTGTGTTCTGGTAACAGATCCAGGCCTCCTGCTTTGGGGGCTTCTGGGATTTTGCCTCTTGTTCCTGGTGTTACAGTTGAATCGACTCTGAGAAAGTGAGAAACTAGTGAGGAGGTTCAGTTTTGAAATAGCCAGTTTCACCTCAGCTCTACGTTCTTGGAAGTTAAACTGTTGAATCCTCAGGAAGAAAGTGAAGTGTTTTTTTTTTTCACCTGAGCAGGAACACTATAGTGTCTAGATCTCTTATAGGTAGAAAAGATTGGAAGAGTTACTTATATTTAAGGCATAATTGTCAGAATTTTTTCATTGGTCAGTAAGATAATAGAGAACACAAGCTTCTTGAGTAAAAACAGACCAAGATATTCTTGTTATAGCAACAAAAAATATTTGAGGACTTCCACCTGGTTAGATATTGTAGAGATTACCACCAAGAAAGTATGGTATGACTTCTGACTCTCAGTAGGTACAAATGTTTGGGCATAAAAGCACCTTCAGTAAATGTATATGATAAATGTGCATTTGTTGATGAAAAACCAGATTACCTTTTGTAGGTTTTCTGGCCTTATTTGGTTTCACTGTGATCACTAAGAATGAGAAAATATTACATAAATTTAGTAGTTTTTACTGTCTTGAGGTGTCTTTCACACTTTGGTCTCTTTTTAGTCTAATAGCTGTATCCTGGAAGTTCTTGGAGGTTTTTGAATTTATAATCCTGTAACACCTCCCATTCTGACTGTGGTTTTGAAAAGAAATTGAAACTTTATATATTAACCCAACCAGAGTAGCTTGTGATCAAGTAGCTTGTGTTTATAACAACAATCCCTTCCTTATCTTAATCCTGTAGAAACCGGTGGCACAGACTCTTGAGAAGTTATAATTACTTCTGGCTGATCAGAACCAGGGATTTCATGAAGGTAGTGAAGCTTCTCAGGCTTTTTGGAGAGCAGAACTGGCAACCAAAGAATAGTAATTGTGAAAATGCTCCCATTTCTGTCCTTAATGTGATTATATTCCTGCAGTTGTATTTTCTGTGAAAAAGTGAGTTATATTTGCTCTTCTTTTTTGGCTTTTGTGGAGAGTTGGGATCAGCTCCACTAGATTGAAGAGGATTTAATGTTCTCTTTGTGTTCAGGGACTTTGATATTACACCAGTGAGGTTCCCATACAATGAGGAGTCTTGAGTCAGATTGGAAGAGGGGAGTACTTAGGTTTATTAACAGTAGAGGGACAGAAATTAAAAATGCCTTGAAGGAACAGTCTGCATCATTTGACTCAATGCATTTTTTAAAAAATTAGTAAGGCAAAGAAACTAGAAATAGGATAAAAATTTTTATTTCAAAGTAAAATTATAAAACGGCATTTTTTGCATTAACTGACATGCCTTCTAGGGTTAAGCAGATATATAGTAATGTTTTACCCCTCTACAGAAATAATGTGGTTCTTCTTTCAGCTGAGATCTCCTGATTCTTTAAATTTATCATTCTTGGGCTGTGTCCAACCTTTTCCAGTCTAACATCAAGATCTGAAATATTGTCATCTAACCATTAAGTCCTTCAAATTATATACAGTCTAATAGTACAGAAGAAAAAATAGACTGAATTAATATGATTGGGAAACTTGTCAAGGTTTGGCCACTCATTGTTTTTTTGAACTGTGTTTGTTTTGTAGAATGTTGATTTTCTAGTTGATGAAACAGAAGATGAGAAGCATAGTTATGGGAGATAGAGTTTTCAAAAGGTTAAAAACAATTTGATCCCTGGAATGTTCTGTTCCTACAACAAGATCAGTCTGTCATTTTTACTACTGTTTGGGGGATATAAGTATAACTGTCCTTGGATGATGACTGCTACACCTAAGCTTTCACTTCTCAGGGCTTAAATAATGGATTTCTCTTAGTTCTTGCTCTCTTTATGCTGTGCCCCTTCCATTCAAGCTTCTCCATCTGAACCACACCATGCCTGATCCTGAGCCCCATTACTTCTATAGGTGATAAAGGGAACATTCTGGGAGTAGAATGAAACTTTTTTTTTCTGAGTTTGGGCCACTGTGGATACCAGAAATTGTTCTTACCATATTTTATTTGCTGGAGAGAAATGGAATAAGGACATGAGAACCAGTGGCCATCATTCCTCCCTTCTACCTTATTTCTTGGAATATTGGCCCAGATGTAGAAGGTGAAGTAATACGTGTAGTTGGATTTTTATTGTGGCTGTTTTGAGGAAGGTCTACTTTTTAGTAAAGACATTCTTCAGATGTCTGCTAATGTCTTTATAAGGTAAGCATATGAAATGATAATTTGAATTTATGTAGCTTTTTATTTGTAAGGTGCCTTCCACCGTTCGGCTCTCTCTTGGTTCTCCTCCTAACATTCTGGCTGTTCCTTCTCAGTCTCCTTTGCTATATCATGAGCAGCTTGGTGATGCAGGGGATAGAGTGCTGGATTTGTAATTAGGAATCCTTGAGCTTGAATCCTGCTTCAGATATTAACTACTGTGTGATACTGAACAAGTCACTTAACCTCTCTCAGTCTCAGTTTACTTATCAGTTAGATGGAGATGATAATAGAGCCTTTCCCATAAGGTTTATATGAGGATCAAATGAGATAACACATGTGAAGTTGCTTTGCATGCTTTAAAGTGCTTTATAAATAAGCTGCTATTATTAGAACTCTATCCTGAACTTTCATTTCTTCTCCCTTTAGGTAGG
Organism: Petaurus breviceps papuanus; assembly: GCF_028583685.1. Lineage (NCBI taxonomy): Eukaryota > Metazoa > Chordata > Mammalia > Diprotodontia > Petauridae > Petaurus > Petaurus breviceps. The sequence goes on from NW_027185764.1 coordinate 14,624,139, forward strand.
TAATAAAAATTTTTATTTGTCATCTCCATGTTGATTACTCCCAGACCTACAGAACAGCCTTAGTTCCTTATAACCTCTAGTCCTATATCACTATACTGTCTTTTGGATATATATATATATATATATATATTTTTTTTTTTTTTTTAGGAAAAGGCAAATTTTTATTTTTTTTTTTTTTTTTTTTGCTTTTTAGAGGGCAGTTGTGGTTAAGTGACTTGTCAAAGTCACATGGCTAGTAAGTGTGTCAAGCGTCTGAGTTCAGATTTGAACTCAGGTTCTCCTGAGTCCAGGGCCAGTGCTCTATTCACTGCACCACCTAGCTTTTTTGCTTAGTGGCCAGTATAAATTTGCATGTCTTGTTATGTGAGTCCTTGAACACTTGTGAGAGTGGTTAAACATAGACTGAATGGAGTGGAGATTGACTTACTGGACTTAAAGCTGATCTCAGTGTCTTCATTTGGATCATATCCTTTTGGTGTGGGTCCATAATGTGACATCCCAGTTCATGATATGTCATGTCTTTTCCCCAGACTTGGATTTTTTTTTTTAGTACTTCATAGTGTTCTTTAGATTTTAGCTTTCCATTGAATTACATGCCCAAGCCTGGATCTCCTTGTTGAATAAGTGTAAAACCTTCATTCATATCTCAAGTTTGTTGAATATTATTCATGAATAGTTTTTTTGACATTACTTTTAGAGCTATTATTTGCCCTTCTTTAATATTTAGTGATCAATTTTTCCAAAATTGAAACTGAACAAGGAATGAAAATTATGGCATTTGTTTTAAAGGTTCTGAGAGCTTTTTTTAGCTCAAACAGTTCAAAGAGTGCATCTTGCTAATCAGAGGAATATTCTAGCATCCCTGGGGTGGTCACATTGGTTTAATAAGAATTCAGGCTGCTTTGAAGTCCTTTTAATCCTTCTTGAGCTAAGTGAGTGAGTTTGAAGGCAGCAACTGTAAATTTGAAATTTCTTCATTTTATTTACATGTGTCTGGGGATCCATATAATTCGTTTTTCTGAAGCGCTTAAGCTGAGTTCTGGGCTTTTGGACAATTGTTTGGATTGGGCTTTGATTAGAAACTTAACTCTACTCCCTGGCACCAAAACTTGCCAGGTTCATTGTAACCAGAGGTTATGACACATATGGCACCTGTTTTTAATGGCAAGAGCGTGAGAGATTAGTAGTTACTGGCTTCCCTTTGGCTTGCTTCTAGGAATAGTACTGTATTCAAATCTTTTAAAGGATTAAACACCAGTTCTTCTGCCTTATTAAGCTTCCTAAATGGATACTTGTCATGATGCTATTCCCCTGATTACATGTGTTCAATGTTTCCAATTACCTAAAATATTGAGTTCAGATATCTTACTCAGAAACATTCAAAGCCCTTTACCACTTGACACTACACTAACTTGTGAGGCAACAAGAGAAAGTAGACTAGGGGCGGCTAGGTAGCACTGGCTCTGGAGTCAGGAGGAACTGAGTTAAAATCTGGCCTCAAGACACTTAACACTAGCCATGTGACCTTGGGCAAGTCACTGAACCCCAATTACCCTGCCCTTCCCCCTCCAAAATAAAAAAAGCAATAAAAAGGAAAAAGTAGACTACTTTCAATTCTTGGTCGACTTCTCACCCTTTCTAATCTCTATACATTTCACTTATCGTGTTCCATATTTCTAGCTTTTTATTCCTGACTGATTTTCCCCTCCTTGAAAACTACCCATATTTCCAAACCCATATCAGATACCATCTCCATGAAGAAGAAAAAGACTTGAGATAACAACCACAACTACATTGTTTAGAATCATAGCAAGAGAAATGGTATATGTACTATTGAAATTGAAGTAGCTAAAAGATGTATGGAAGGAAGTGAACATGAAATCTGAAGTAGAACAAGTGGTAGAAAATCTCAGAGATTTCCAGATAAACAGAGTGACTTGGGGAGAATGAGAAAATGCAGTAAAAAGTAAGCTTCTCAGGACAGCTGGGTGGCTCTGGAGCCAGGAGGACCTGAGTTCAAATCTGGCCTCAGACACTTAACACTAGCCCTGTGACCTTGGGCAAGTCAATCAACCCCAATTGTCCTGCCTTCCCCCCCTGCCAAAAAAAAAAAAGGTAAGCTTCTTGAAGGCAGAAACTCTATTTTATTTTTATTTTCAAACCCTTAGTACCTAGCAGAGTGCCATATACATAGTAAGCACTTAATAGACTATAATTCCATATACTTCCTTTATGGAATTAAACTTTTGAACAATAGTTTTTAAAATGGCAAAACTAAAAAAGGATTTTTGTGGTAGGAGTAACATTTATTACATTGTCACATTGGATAGGCTAGTTTTTCTCAATTGCAGGGAAGCTATCCTTAAACTATCTGCCAGGTACTGATGTTGCTTTCGGGTCATTTAAGGCCCCCAAATCCTAGTCTAGTGGAGTTGAAGTCCCTTAAGCTTGATGAATAGTCCAATTCCATTCAAGCCAACTTCTGACCAGACATGTTTCTCTATGAATAAGGAAAGTTTCATTTCCTTGAATTGGTTCTGTATCCTTCCTAAATATCCTTTCTATTCCATTGTAGATTGTCAATGAACATTTCATTTTGTTCTAATACTGAGCCTAAACTGCTTTACTAACTCGGAGTCAGGCCTGCCTCATAACAAAGTCAGATTTCTGTAAACAAAAGCAACAGTGGTAGAGTGCTGAACTTGACCAGACAATTTGGGAATTTTTATACTTAAAGAAAAATACAAAGAAACAAAAAGTTTGACTATCATGTTTCAGGAAATCATACAAAAAAGATTCTCCAGAAATACTTAAAATGAAGTCAGAATGAATATTGACTGAATGACTATGATGCCAGCAGAGCACATCTCCAAGTTTTAACTCAAACAGAAGTACAGTTAAAAGTTTTAAGCATCGTAGTCATAGACCTAGAAGGGACCTCAAAGGCTATTGTGTCCAACCTTTTCATTTTGCAGATGAGAAAACTGAGACTTAGTGGTGAAAAAAATGAAGCTATTTTAAGGATGAGGGGTCCTGTGTATATTTTTATTGAGCAAGTTATGAGAGAACTTAAAAGTGGGGAGTATGGTATTTGTGATTGATAGTGAGACTCTTCTCTTAGTAATTTGCTTGTTCAGGGGTTTTCTTGAGTGGTATTTGCTATGTCAAAGCCCAGTGTTCAGTCATGCTTAAAAATACATATGAATAATAAATAACTATTTGTGGAACGGTGAAGTGGTTCAACTCTAAGGAATGAGATTCTTAAGAGATATCTTCTGCCCCACCTTTTCCTCATAATTTTCGTCTGGAGTCACCCAGAAATAGGAAATGGTAGGTTTTTTACTGTTTCTCCTTATTTCTTCCCTGGCATATTCCTTTCCCAATTCCATTTTTTTCCCCTCTTACTAGTAAGAAAACAACCTTTGGCCTCTTGGTGAGTACCTTGGCTTGGGCTACCTGGTAACATCATCATTTCCCTCCTATACTTGGATCTGGTCTTTTCTTCTCCTCACAAACTTGCTTGTTTTAGACTTCTTAAAGGGCACTGAGGTGCATACTTTCCGTTCAACTTAGTCTTCTGTTGGCTCCACCCTCCATTGACTCTAGTGTCAGGCAACAGTGAGATCAAGGCTGTTGTTTGGCTCTCCACTGCATCCCTTCCTAGAGTGCCTGTAAGCTTCTGGCAGTCTTCCTATCCAGCCTTAGACTGGTTGAAGGAGCTTTCAGAGGTGTAGGCCTTTGGTTTTACTGATTCTCCATTCATCTGATGTCCATCTTTGGGGTACTTGTCAGGGGAGCTGGCTTTTTTAGGGAACTTTCATATCGTTATCATAATCAAAAGTCCCTATAATAGACTCTTGATTAGTCTGGAACAAACCCTTTCCCCCCCTTAGGAGTTAAAAACAAAATTAAGCCTCTCCAGAGGTCCCCCCATTAGAAGGGCAGGGTTCTAGTTCCTGTTTGGCCAGCCAAGGTTCTGTCCTAGACTGTCTTGGACTTCTCTCATTAAACCTGTAGGATTTTTATCTTTGGAAAAGTAATAACTGAGAGAAGAGTTTGTGGTTTCTTTTGTTGGTTTAATTAGTTTGCAGGTGATTGTTGTTTCATTATTTAAAAAAGGAATCCTCTGAATCTCATATCTCTCTGTCTCCATGAAATTGGTACTTTTTGCATCAGCCAAGAGCAAGTGACATCTGCTATTAACAACCTCAAAATAGTTGCTGGTTGGGTTGAAACTGGTTTTAATTCAGAATAAATCACTGGGTTTGACTCTCTACAAGTCTTTTTCTATTCTCCACACAGCTGAGTTTGAGTCAAATTCAGCTGCAGCTTGAACATTTTTTTTTTCCCTTTTAAACCTACGGGTTTGAGTTAAAAGCCTTTGAAGCTCAAGCCAAAGTTTTAGTAGCAGATGTCAGAGCTTGGGCCATAGCTAGAACTGTCACTTTACTGTCACATTTGGAGTTTTAGGGTCCAAGATCCTGAGTGCTTCTTTATTTTATTTGTACATTTTATGGAAGTTTTTGAATGGGCTAATTTTTCTGCATGTTGTCTTGTTTTATCTTGAGATTATAGCAATTCTTGACATTTCTCTTCTAAAAAGTAGTTTCCCTGAAAGTAAAATCTGGACACCATAATCACCAACTTTCTATCTATCCTGCTCCCACACTGATCAAAAGTATGTACCCCTAGCTTTTTAGAAGAGTAGAGCCCACAGGCAGTCAAGCTAGGGACAGGAAGAATACAACAGAGAAAATGAAGACTAAGAAGCAATGAGCCTCCATCACAAGACAAATCAGAGACTCGAAACCTAAATGCCTCCAACTAGGAGGAAGAGAATTTATCTTCCCAAAATCTCAAATCCTGTTGTGTAGTTACTGCTCTTTGAGGCCTGTTTACTGAGGAGAAAAATAGGGGTGGCTTCAAGGACTGGTTAAATGCCTTTAATTGCTTTAAAGAGGTCTGCTTAATCCCTCACCTCAATAAAAAAAGAAAATCCTCATTCGACATAGATTCATTTTTTGACTCTTTAAAATTTGATTTAATTTAATGTTTTTAGTTTACATCATTCATTTCCACAAGATTTTGAGTTACAAATTTTCTCCCCATTTTTCCCCTACCCACCACCCCAAAACAGTGATCCCACTGAATATCCTCTCCCCCAATCTTCTCTCTCCTATGTCTTCCCCCATCCGACTTTCCAGTAGGACATGGTGGATCTCTATGCCCCAGTGCCTGTATATGTTATTTCCCAGTTACATGTAAAATAATAATAATAATAATACATTTTTTAAACATTTGATTTTAAATCTTTGAATTCCAGATTCCTTCTCTACTTCCCTTGTCGCCCATCCTTACTGGCAAGACAAGCAATTCAGCATGGGCTGTACATGTGAAGGCATGCAAAACATTTCCATGATGGATATATTGTGAAAGACAGACTATATTTCCCTTGATCCCATCCCACCCCCTACTTGTTCTATTTTCTACTTTGATCCTGTCCCTTTTCAAAAGTGGGTGCTTCCAACTTCCCTACCCCCCAGCCTGCCCTCCCCTCCATCATACCTTTTATATCCCCTTCCCCCCCTACTCTCCTGTAGGGTGAGATACCCTATTTAGTGTGTATGTCATTCCCTCCCTAAGCCAAATTCATTGAGAATAGGTTTGACTCATTCCCTTTTGCGTTTCTGTTCTTGCCCTCCATGGTAACAGTTTTCCCTTGCCTCTTCTATATGAGATAATTTCCCCCATTCCATCTCTCCCCATCTCCTCTCATTATATTCCTCTCTCACCTCTTAATTTCACTTTTTAGGTATCATCCCTTCCTATTCAACTGGTCCTGTACCCTCTGTCTATGTATACCTGTACACATATATACACACTCACATATGTATTCATATGCCCACATACCCTCCTATATAGACATATATATGTATATATACATTTCTATTCCCTTCAACTATTCCCATACTGAGAAAAGTTTCATCAGTTACAATTATTGTTTTTCCATGTATGAATGTAAGTAGTTCAACTTTGATAAGTTCCTTATGCTTTCTTTTCCCTGTTTACCTTTTCATGCTTCTCTTGCTTCTTGTAATTGAATGTCAAATTTTCTATTTAACTCTGGTTTTTTCATTAAGAATGCTTGAAAGTCCTCTATTCCATTGAATGACCATATTTTCCCCTGAAACATGATACTCAGTTTTGCTGGGTAGGTGATTCTTGGTTTTAATCCCAGCTCCTTTGACCTCTGGAATATCATATTCCAAGTCCTTTGATCCCTCAGTGTAGAGGCGGTCAGATCCTGTGTTATTCTGATTGTGTTTCCACAATATTCAAATTGTTTCTTCCTGGCTGCTTGTAATATTTGCTCCTTGATCTGGGTACTGTGGAACCTGTCTATAATATTCCTAGGAGTTTCTTTTTGGGATCTTTTTCAGGAGGTGATCGGTGGATTCTTTCAACCTCTATTTTGCCCTCTGGTTCTAAAACATCAGGGCAGTTATCCTTGAGAATTTCTTGGAGGGTGATTTCTAGGTTCTTTTTTTGATCGTGGCTTTCAGGTAGTCCAATAATTTTAAAATGATCTCTCCTGGATCTATTTTCCAGGTCAGTGGTTTTTTTCAATGAGATATTTCACATTGCCTTCTATTTTTTCATACTTTTGCATCTGTTTAATAGTATCTTGATTTCTAGTAAAGTCACTAGCTTCCATGTGCTCCAATCTAATTCTGAAGGAATGATTCTCCTCAGTAGCTTTTGAGATTCTTTTTCCATTTGGCAAATTCGACTTTTTAAGGCATTTTTTTCCTCATTGCCTTTTTGAGCCTCTTTTGCTATTTGAGTTAGTCTATTTTTTAAGGTGTTATTTTCTTCAGTCATGTTGTTGACTCTCATAATTTTCTTGCGTCATTCTCATTTCTCTTCCCAATTTTTCCTCCACTTCTCTTATTTGGTTTTCAAAATCCTTCTTAAGCTTCTCTATGTCTTGTAAGCAACTTATTCTTTTCTTGGAAGCTTCTGGTGCAGGAGGTCTGACTTCACTGTCTTCCTCCTGTTCCATGCTTTGATCCTTTTTGTCCCCAAAATAGGAGTGTAAAGTAGGATTACTATGCTTGCTTTTCCCCTCGTTTGCTCATGTTGCCACTCAATTACTTGACTTCTGAGCTTTTTCCACAGTAGAACTCTGCTACCAGGGGGGACCTTTGTCCCAATCACTGGGGTTTTCTCAGCTGCTGGAGCTATTAGTTGGATATCTTCTCTGAAGCCTCCCCATGCTCTGGTAAACTTGTCACCCACCCTAGCACCTCCACCCTAGATCAAAATTCAGACCCAAGTAGGTTAAAGCAAGAGTGATTTACACCTCAAACAAGCTACAAAGGTAGCTTGGCCCCCTGTAATCTGCAGGCCAGGAACTCTGAAGCAGTCATGTGGTGGCGGCTGCAGGGGTGCTGCGCCTCAGCCTCTTCTTGTCCCAGAGGCAAAGCCTGACCGAACTCCTGAATTCCCAGGTCCCAAAGTCCACACTGCACTTACCTCTCATTTTGTCCTTAGCATCTTTGGGCTGATAATTCTGCAAACCACCACAGCTGCTGGTGATCTAAAGTCCCTTCATCTGTGGGCTGGTTGTGGCCGCCCTGAGGCTAAAATGTTTGGCTCACGTGGGGCTGGGCTCGACTCTAAGAGTGCTGTGCTGACTACTTCCTGCTGGCCTGCTGCACTGTCTTCAGTGGCAGGTTAGCTTCTCTGTCATTTTGTGGGTTCTGTAGCCAGATACGTCCAGGCCCAGCCCTGCAGTGATAGGCCTGGCAATGGCCCTTGTGATTGGTGAGTCAACTTGCCACCATGTTGATCAGGCTTCAGCAGGGCCTCTGCGTGCCCTGGTGTTCGGGCCTCTGCGCTGGCCCCCGTCCCATTTTTTTGAGTGTTATCCAGAAGAGCATGTGCTCGGAAAAACATATTTTTTGCCTGTTTTTCTTACTTGGTGCATAAGAAGAGAAGAGAAAGTGGAATCTACTATTGGCTTAGATTTGAAGTCTGTAGTTAGTCACCATCCTGTCCTCTTGAGAATATTGTCATCGATTTCTATTTAATCTAGAGAACCTTTTTGACCATGACCTTGATGGAGACTCTTGTTGGCCTTCATTGAAATAAGATGAAATTCCTTTGAGCAATGTGATTTGGTCCAAATTTAGTCGCATATAAACATGTCTTATGAAGTAGAGAGACTGGTGTCCCTCTCCCCTTCCCTCCCACTCTCTCCATCATTCCAAGAAAGACTAAACCTGTGCAGATAAAATGCAAGAAACCTTTATTAAGCTCCTGATGTATATAGAGCGTTGTGATAGATATTTGGAGTGATAAAAAGTTGAGGTAAAATTTGGTTCCTGCCCTCAAGGAACTTATAGCTTAGTATGTGTTTACGATGTTTAGTATTACATGGTAACAGTATGTATGTAGGTGTACTATGTAGTTAGAAAACTCAGTGCTCTGTGAGGTCTGAGGGGCAGGGTTTATACTAAGCAGAGGGCAGGGGCTGGGGATCAGCAAAGTCTCATGGAGAAGGTGACATTTTAGTTGGACTTAAAAAGATGTATAGAAATTTAAGAGGTAAAGGGAGGCAGGGAGAGAGTGGGCTTTCCAGAGATAGGGAACAGCCTTACTTAAGAAAAGTGCTATAGAAGCATTAAAATACATATATATTTTGATATCAGATAATTGTCTAATTTGGCTCACTCTTATAGTCTATGCAGAGGACAATTTTGAGAAAAGGCCATGCATAATGGTGTGGTGGCACCACGTTGTTCAGGGCCTGGAATGGTAGGCAGAAAAGTTATACTTAGTGCAGCGCACAGGGAGACATGATTTTTGAGGAGAGAAATAATGTGATGAATTCTGTGCATAAGAAAAATTATTTTGTAGCAGCATGCAAGATGATTTAGAAAAGGTAAGTGTGGAGGTAGGCAATTCTTATACTCTAGTTGGGTTGTATTCACAGTTAAAAGTATTCTTTCTATCAAAGCATTCTTTCTGGGAGTCCATAAACTTATTCATGAACTTTATTACCTTTACTCAGGACTAGAGTCTGAACTATGAGTAGCTAATTTAGGCAGCTATCTGTGTGTAAAATGCCAGGGTTTGCAATGAAGGTCACTTTATAATAGTGCTTTTTACAGATACACTTTTTAATGTCAAAATATTCCACAGTAGGTAGATAATTATTTTTAGCTCTATTCAACAAACATTTATTAAAATGTTGAAGATGCAGGGCCTTTTAGTAAAGTCCTATTCACATCTTGTCATGAACTTGATTATGGGTTTCAAAGGCTGTGGGAGTAAAATATAAGGTGTTGTAGGTCCTATCAAGGTGGCAAACTTTTGACTATGGGCTCAGTACTGACATGTATTTTTTTTTAATTTGAGGACCAGCCTAGCTGGGTCCATAGAGTAGCTTATTATGAGAAATTGATAAATTTCATTTTGTCAGGAGGAACTCATGATATATCCGACTGAGTCACAGAGGGCTTGGGATTAGAGTTAGTAAAGGAAATGACATTTTGGTTTCTTACAGTGGTGGTTTGTATAAGGCACCATGCCAGGTGTTGGTCTACAAATACGAGATGACACACTGCTCCTGATCCGAGGTGACGGCCTTCTCTCAGTCTTCATCTTTCGCAGTTGACGCTGTTGACTGTCCTGTCCGGGATACTCTCTTTCCTCTGGATTTTCATGACACTGTTCTCTCATGGTTCTCATCCTACCCATCTTGCTATTCCTTCTCAGGCCCCATTGCTGGTTCATTTTCCATATTATGGCAACTAAATGTGAGTGTAATCTTTCATGGATTTTCTTCTCCCCGCAATCCCTTTTTTGGTGACTATCATTTCCCACGATTTTATTTGTCATCTCGATATGAATGACTCAGGAGTTCTGCATATCCAACTCCAAATTCTCCTTTGACCTTTCGTCTCTCATCACCAAATGCCTATTGGACATTTCTCATTGGAATCTTGGAGAGATCTCAAACCTAGCAAATTTCGAGATCCAAGTCCAGAATAAAATAAAAGTTTAGAATAAAACTCGTTTCCTTTTCCCGCAAACCCACCCCTCTTCTAATCTTCCCTGTTGTTGAGGGTCTCATCTTTATTCTGGTTTTCCAGAATTACAGTGTCAACATTACTCTTAACTCCTCCATCTCTCTCATTCCACATATGAAATCAGTTTCCACATTGGGCCATTCTTCCATCAGAACATCTCTTGAATCTGACCCTTTCTCTCTATTCAAAGAGCTACCATGTTTCTTAAGACATCACTTCTCCCTTTCGGTGGCTTCTTTAGCCTCTCGGCCTCAAGTCTACTCACTCCATTCCAGACCGCCGCCCTCCCTCCCAGCTGCTAAATTGAAATTTTTTTTAAGCTATAGATCTGACTGTGTCATTTTGCTGCTGAATAGAATGCAGTGGCTCCTTATTGCCTACAAGATAAAAAATCTAAGATTTTTAAGCCCCTATTTTTCTAGCTAATTGTTCATCACTCTTGCCTTCTACAAATTGATCTGTAATCCGTGCTTTCCTGACCTTTTCCTTATTTGTTGTTGTCTAGTTGTCCAACTTTTTGTGATCCTGTGGTCCATGAGCTTTTTTTGGCAAAGATACTAGAGTGGTCTGTTATTTCCTTCTCTGATGGATTAAGGGAAACAGAGGTTAAGTTACTTGCCCAGGGTTATACAGCTAGTGTCTGAGGTCACATTTGATCTCAGGTCTTTCTGACTCTAGCCCGTACACTCTATTCATGGAACCACCTAGCTGCCTATTGAAGCTGCCATTTCCTCATTGAATCTCTCTTCTTTTGAGACAGCTGAAGTACTACCTCTGTCAACTGCTATCCACATCCCTCCCTATCTTATATTTCTCTACATTATATTTATTTTTTTCTCTTTAAAGTATTTTTTCATACTTTTGTTTTTACATCACTTAATTTTCTAATGTTATCCTTGCTGCACCTAGTGAGCCATCTGTACAATAAAGAATCAAAGGAGAGATAAGAAAAAAAGTTAAGCAAAACTAACATACTGAACATGAGATGTTATATGCTAGGTCCCACAGCCAGAGTCCCCCACCTCTGTAGAGAAGTAGAGGATGCTGTCTTCTGACATATCTTGTCTTTGTGATCATACTTGTTTATTTTAATATCATACCATTGGGTTTTGATTTTGTTGTTGTCATTGTGAATGTTGTCTTCCTAATTCTGCTTACTTCGCCTTATATCAGTTCATGTAAGTCTTTCCATTTTTCTCTGTCTTCATTATACTCATTGTTTCTTACAGCATTGTAATATAGTCATTACATTCAGTTCCTGAAATTTTATTAGACATTCCTGAATTGATGGGCAGCTATTTTGTTTCTAGTTCTTTGCTATTACCAAAAGCCCTGCTTGTAAATATTTTTACATGTGGGACCTTTTTGTCATTATCTTCCTTGGGATATATCCTTAGCATTGGAATCTGTAGGTCAGAGAACATGGACATTTATTCATTTTGTTTGTATATTTCCACTTTCCAGAATGGTTGGATCAATTAATATTTCTTCCAGTGATGTATTAGTGGTTCTTGTCTTTCTGTATCTTCTTTAGCATTGGCAATTGAAATTTTTTGCCATCTTTTCCACTTTCCTGGGTGTAAGATAAAGCCTTAAGGTTATTTTGCTTTTTATTTTTCCCATTAGGGATTTATAACATTCTTTCATATTTTTGTTAATAGTTTATAATTCATGTTTTGAGAATGCTTTGTTAATTTCCTTTGACTGCTTATCTCTTAGGTATGGATTTTGTGCTGATATATTTCTATTTGTTATTTACCAGATATGTAGCCCTTTTGAGACATTTACTACAAAGATTTTTATCTACTTGACCTCTTCTACTTGCATTTTGTTTATGTGAAAGATTTTGATTGCATACAATCAGAATAGTCTACTTTATCCTTTGTAATCATGCCTAACTTTTGGTTAAGAATTTATCCCTCACCACAATTGTGAAAGATAGAAGATCGGTATCTCTCTCTCTCTCTCTTTTTATGGTATGGGCTTTTATATTCAGATCACATATCCTTTTTTGAATTTGTTGTGGATTATAGTCTAAGGTGTTGATCTAAACCTAATTTCTCACATATTGTTTTCCAGTTTTTCTAGCAATCCTTGTCAAATATGGAATTCTCCTTTAGTAATTTCCATTTTCAGGTTCATCAAACACTTGATTATTTAGTTCAGTTATTTCTTATTCTTCCCTGTCTAATTGGTTTCAGTGAACAATTTTCTTATTTTTTTAACCAGTACCAAATAGTTTTGATGATTACTGCTTTAGGATATAATCTGAGGTCTGGAAATCCTGTTCCCCATTCCTTTTTGTCTTTTTTGATGATTTTGCTTTATAATCTTGGTATTTCATTCTTCCAAGTGAATGCTGTTCTTCTTTTGCTTAGCTTTATACTGTATTGCTCTGATAGTTTTAGTGGAATAGTACTGTGTCCAATAAATGAGCTTCAGTTATGTTATTGCTGTTATAATCGTGGTCTAGCCATGAGCACTGACTATTTCTCCAGTTATTTAGATTGTCCTTTGTTTCTTTAACCAGTGTTTTATTTATTTGCTTTTTTGGAGGTGGGGGAAGGTAGGGTAATTGAGGTCGAGTGACTTGCTCAAGGTCACACAGCTAGTTTTTGTGTTAAATGTCTGAGGCCGCACTTGAACTCAGGTCCTCCTGACTCCAGGGCCGGTGCTTTATTTACTGCACCACCTAGCCACCCCCTAACCAGTGTTTTATAATTATTTCTATTCAGGTATGGAGTGTACTTTGGTGTATTGCTTCCCAGGTATTTTACACATTTTGAAGTTACTTTGAATGGAACTTCCGTTTCCATGATTACTTTTCTGTGTTTTATTAATCCTTTATAAAATACTATTGATTTTTATGCAGTTATTTTTAAATTATAACTTACTATAGCTGTTAAATGTCTCAATTTATCTTCTGACTCCCTAGGATTTTAATTGTAATGTACTTAACACAGTGCCTGGCACATGGTAAGCACTATATAAATACTAGCTATTATTATGCTCCACATCATGTCATCAGCAGGGTAATTCTAATTGCTTTCCCTTGCCTTAGTTTTATTGCCAGCATTTCTACAACTCTTTCGGGTAACATTGATAAAAGGGGAACATCTTTGCTTTACTGTGAATTTCCTAGGAAAGTGTCTATTTTAAAAAAAATTAATATAATAAAAGCTTTTAGTTGCAGGCTCATACTTTTTTGATATTAAAATAATTTTTCTATGCCTATACTTGATAGAGTTTTTTTTTAAAGCATGAATGAATATACTTTGTTAAAGGTTTTTTCTGTATCTCTTGATATAATCATGTGCTTTTGATTATTTTGATTATTCTCTTAATGGTTTATTTATTCTTTCATAAATGATACAAATCCAACTTGATGATAATGAATGATTTTTCTTAAAGATAAATTTTGTAATATTTTTGCCAGATTTTATTGAACAATGTTTGTATTTATGTTCATTAGGGGTATTGGTCTATCTCTCACTTTGTTTTATTCTTCCTGTACTTAGGTAGTAAAGCTATATTTGTCTTATGATGTTTTGGTAAAGTGTGCTATTTTTTAGTTTTTAAGAACAATTTCTATATCTTGAAATAATTTATAGATACATTCTATAAAAGTCTGATCAAATTATCATGCAAATGTCTAGTATTTTCCCCCCTCTCCCTTTAGTAGTTCCTTTACAAGAAGTTCATTTTCTTCTCTTAAACCTGGATTGTTTAAGATCTCTATTTGATGTTCTGTTAATTTGTATATTTTATATTTTCAAAGATAATTACCAATTTATTTCAAATACTTTTCTTGACATTTAGCCATATTGTGGGTTCTGATGTTTCTTTTTATTTCTCTTGGGTTTACTGTGATTTTACTTTTTTCATTTTGTTAATATTTTTAGATTTTTTGTTATACTTTTCAAAGAACCATCTTTTAGCTTTGATGATAATTTCTGTAGTCTTTTTGGCTTCCAATTTATAATTTCTCCAATTTAAGTTTTTTCTTTTGTACTTAATTGTGATTTGGTGTTATTTTCCTAATTTTTAAAATTGCATACTTAATTCATTAATTCTTTTGTGTTATTTCATGTTGTTAGGGATATAATTTTTCTTCTGGGAACTGCTTTAACTTTTCCTAGAAAATTTGTAACGTTATACCTTTTTTGTTTCTTTTTTTATATTGTTTCTGTGTTTTATTTTGTGATGCATTGTTCAGGATTTTTCTTTTGTCTCCAGTTATATCTTGTTTCTGGTTCTTCTGGAATTGACTACTATTTTTTTTATTACATAATGTTTTATGAAGGATATGCTTGTTATTTATGTTTTTTGCATCAATTTTGAAAATCCTTTGTGCCATAATATATTGACTTCAGTCAATAAGGTGCCATATGGCACAGAGAAAGATACATTTTTTTTTTTTGCCTTTTTGGAGGGCAATTGGGGTTAAGTAACTTGCCCAAGGTTACACGGCTAGTTTTTTTTGTATGAGTGTTAAGTGTCTGAGGCTGGAACCGAATTTGGGTCCTCCTGACTACAGGGCCGGCACTTTACTCACGGTGCCACCTAGCCGCCCCAAGAAAGATACATATTATCTAATGGTCTTGTTGAATTCTAAATTCTCCCATAGTTTGTACAGTTCTATATTTTCCTTTTCATATATCTTTCTTTTAGATTTTTCCAACTCTGAGAAATGTACTAGAGAGCCTCTGGAATATTTTGGGCAAAGGCATGCCATGATCAGAGCAGTAGATTAAGAAGACTAGAATTGTATTCAGTATTTACAGCTTTTCACTTTGAGAATTCCAGCTTTTTGACTTGTCATGGTCTTGCTTGTGCTGTCACCCCTTGACCTATAGACTAGGCTGTGAAAGTATTCATTCCGCTTAGGGATGGAGCACTTACTGTAATGTTAGGATTCGGCTAAACAAGTGAAAACTTTACAGATGAATCTCACCTGCTGATTTTCTTTTGCTTGCTCTTCCAAAGTGAGACTTTACTTTGTACTTAATGCTAGACACAGAAAAACTTCTAAAATTTCAGTATAGAGTGGAACTGTGTAACCTTGGGCAAGTCACTTCTTCAGTTTCCTCATTTGTTAAGGGGGTGTAATAATAGCACCCACCTATAGTTTGTTGTAAGAATAAAATGAGATAATATTTATAAAGCCCTTTTCAGACCCTAAAGCAATGTATAAATGCTAACTATTACTAATATTATTAATAATAATTTATGTGTGCAAGTAGTTATGGGAATCCTTAAGAGGGTTTCTTGTACTGAAGTTCCCACCTTAATTTATGGGTGAGTTATTTAAACCTTTAATGGATTTGGTCTTCTAATAGTCATCTGTTGGACTTTAATCAGCTGTACCAATATAGCACAAAACATATGAATAATATTTATTTGGAAATATTTTATGAGTACGAAATTTTAAAAAATTCTTCAGAATTTTTACAATTTTTACAAAAATTCAGTATTGAATATAAATCCCAATTCCATGCATTGCCATCATTTGAGGAACTAAATTATTTTTAAGTTTTGTCAACATGAGGACTAATTTGTACTGATTCTCTATGAGTGTCAAATAATTAAGGGAATACTGTTTTCAGCATTCTGGTACCTGCTGATTTAGTCTTACTGATTATCTAATCCAAGTATTAAAATAAATAGCACTAAAATAGAGTTGGCAGGAAATAAAAATGCCTATTTTTGGCTCTCAAAACAAGCATGTAATTTTTTCCACAAACATCTATAGGTGTTGAAAGGAGGTAGATGTGAAATTGGGAGTGAATTGAATTTACTCAAAAATATTGACTTGCATATAAGGTAGGTGAAGAGAAACCATTGCTTTGTTTAGTATCAGAGCTTCATCAGCCTGAAAAATCATTTAAAATTGGACATTGTGGCATCTCATGTCCTTTGGGATTAAGAACAGTTGGTAAGGACCACACTGCGTCTCACAGCTCTCTTTTATAAACCACAGGGATGGAATGGGCAGCTGATTCTTAGTCATCTGGAGACAATCTCTGAATGAAGCTCAGTTAGTTTAGCCCCAAGGTGCACTTGTACCATAGGAGCAGGTGTCTCAAACAATGATCCATGCCTTGGAATCTCATCAGGTTATCGAATAGCTGTTCATATTGATCATTGATTTCCTTGATTACTCTGTACCTCCAATGATTTAAGATCTATGGCTCAGATTCAACATTCAAACCTAAACATACTTTTGAACATGTTGAATAGTAGCTTGAAAGGTACATTGATTTTGATGATATGCCCAATGACTTTGTGGCTAATAAAGCAAGAAAATTTGTATTGTAATCATGATTGGATTAATAGTTATGCCTGTAGGTAATTTTGTTGGTTTTTATTGTGTTTTTGAGGCCACACAAAAGTTGATATGATCTCTCTTTTTTTTTTTTAAAGCAGTTGAGGTTAAGTAACTTGCTCAAGGTTACACGGCCAGTTATTTCTGGTTGTAGTGCTAAGTATCAAAGTCCGGATTCGATCCCAGGTCATCCTGACTCTGGGGCCGGTGCTCTTACTCGCTGTGCTACCTGGCCGCCCCTATATGATCTCTTTAAGAGATAAAATATGTTCAGAATTGCTTGAGTGAATATGTGTACACTTTTAAAACTTGATTAGGATACAGCAAGGTTTTATTGCTGATCTGCTCAAAATATATTTGAAATTACTTTCTTGGAGTTTCCTTTAAAGTCATTTTACAAGCTAGGTAAGAAAATGTCATTATTTATCATTTAAAAGTACAAAATGATATTAAGGATTTCCATTTCTGGAATGTGGTAGTTCATTTTTGAAAGTTGAAAGACTATTTATAAAGAATGTAAATGGAATTAAACAAAAATCTAAGTGACATTTCATCATGTAGTAGGCAAATGATTTTTTAATTCCAATTTTCTTGGGTTGATTTTAGGATCAGAGTTGTATCTGAAAAAAAAATTTTTCTTTTTTTTTTTTTTTGGAGGGAGGGAGGTAGGGCAATTGGAGTTAAATGACTTGCCCAAGGTCACATGGCTAGTTTTTTGTGTTAGGTGTCTGAGGCCAGATTTAAACTCAGGTCTTCCTGACTCCAGGGCTGGTGATCTATTCACTGCACCACCTACCTGCCCCGATCTGAAATCTTATTTGATTAAATTTCATAACCATGTACTAAGCTGCTACTTTGTTCAGAGTTTTGTGTGTGTGAAGGTGTCTATGAGTGTGTGTATACACATATAAATATATTCACACATATGTTTCAAATATGTGTGTACATATACGTATATATCATAATATAAAATTGAGCACAAGAGGTACAAATACCATATAATAAGAAGTCTTAGTAAGAAAAATTCATTTTTTTTAAATTATAATTTTTAAAAAAAATTTATTTATTTACTTTTAGTTTACAACATTCAATTCTACAATCCCTTGATTTCCAAATTTTCTCCTCTTCCCTCTCCTCCCCTTTCCCCCTCATGGCAGCATGCAATCCGATATAGGTTCTAAAAATACCTTCACGTTAAACATTAGTCAAGGAGTGGCTAGGTGGCACAGTGAAGAGAGCACCAGCTCTGGAGTCAGGACGACCTGAGTTCAAATCCAGCCTCAGGCACTTAACACTCACTAGTTGTGTGACCTTGGATAAGTCACTTAACCCCCATTGCTCTGACCTCCCCCCTCCAAAAAGCAAAAAACCCCAAAACCAAACCAAGAAAAACAAAAAATATTTGTCAGATTGTAAAGAAGAATTATAACCAATGGAGTGAACACTGAGAGAAGGAATGAAACAAAACAAAACTCAAAAGAGAGAGCAAGTAGTCTGCTTCAGTCTGCATTCAGACTCTAGGAAAGTTCATTTTTAGGTTGCAAGGATTAGGGCAAGCTTTATGGAGATGGTACTTGATCTGGGTCTTAAGATATTGGTAGGGTTTTTTTGGGGGGGGGACGGGGAAGAGTGTGTCAGGGATGATATGCTTGTAATAGGGCATAGCTGAAGCAAAATGCAGAGGTGTTGGAAGGGGTGAGGAGTCATACAGGGATTGGGAGTGGTCTCCTTTGTCTTGGTCAGTGCAGTACCAAGGTGTGAAGGGTTTTGAACGTTTTAGGGTAGGCCATTTGAACTTTATATTTTAGGTAAATGGGAACATGGAGCATATTTAATCAGAGAAATGACATCGCAAGTGGTATGCATTTAGGAAGCTTAATCTGGTAGAAGAACGTTGGCTGGATTAGAAGGGGAAGAGGTTGGAGTTGGAAAGATCTATTAGGAAGCTGTTATAATAGTATAGTAGAAGAAAGGGACATATCTGAGATATTTCTGGGGTAAGAATTTTAAAAAATTATTGTTTATTTGCTAATTTTAATGAGTATATATGAGAGAAATAAGTAGCCTACAACTGGAATGCTTTATATTTAAAATATTTTCTGTCCATAATAAACTTTCATTTTAAAAATAATTTTAGTCTATTTTGTTTGCTTTTTGTTTTTATCATTTCATGTGTTTCTGTATATTAATCATTTTTTTGATGGTATAGAATTTTAAAATTCCAATGTTTTGGTATCATAGCTTTGATGGTTCTTCAGTTATTGAACACTTAGGTTTGTTCTCAATTTTTTCCTGTTATTCAAAAAAAGGAACTATGAATGTTTTTGTTTAAACCAGTCTTACCTCCTGTAACCAAGATATTTGATGGTTAAAGCATTGTATCAAAGGGTATCTTCAGTTTTGTAGCACTTATTGTTCATTGTCAAATTACTCTCCAAAAGCATTGGATCTGTTTGCATTTCCAGAATCAGAGTAGGAGGGTGTCCTCTCCCCCCTCGCCCCATATCCTTGCTGTTAGATGATTTGAAATATTTTTTTTTTTTTTGCTTTTTGGAGGGCAATTGGGGTTAAGTGACTTGCTTAAGGTCACATGGCTAGTTTTTGTATTGTGTCTGAGGCCGGATTTGAACTCAGGTCCTCCTGACTCCAGGGCCGGTGATCTACTCACTGCGCCACCGAGCTGCCCCGAAATAATTTTAATTAGTATGTCTCTTATTATTTTGATGTCTCTGATTTTTTCACAAGTTAGTCATAGTTTGTGTCTTCTTTCTTCATATCCATTGACCTTTTGCTGTTGTTTTAATGTTTCTCTTAACTCTTGTGTTTCTGCTTCACAATTTTTATACAACTTTAGTCTTTTCATCAGGAATGCTTAGAAGTCCTGTATGTCATTTTTTTTTTCCTCTAAAAGGTTATAGTGAGTTTTGCTGGGTAGAGTCTTAACTGTTAACTCATATTCTTTCCTTTTTGGAATTCCATATTCTAAGCTCTCTGTTCCTTTAATGTGGTGACTGCTAAGTTGTGTGTGATTCTCATTGTGGTTCTTCTGTATTTAAGTTCTTTGACCTGAAGTAAGTCTTGTGATTCAAATGCTCTTTCCACTCTGCCCCAACTCCAGCTTGGTGAAATGTACTTGTGCTAGCTTATCATCCTAACTTTCATCCCTTTTGTTTGCTAACTATGGACGTACTAGACCTCTGACATGAGCCCACCTCTTTCCACAATGAAAGCTTTCCTAAACTCTCATTGTCTCAGATGGTGGGACTATCCAATCTCAGACAAATGTCTTGAATGTTGGCACTTACTCTCCTGTGCTTTGAATCTTTAGGAGAAATTGAAATGCAGTATGTGGTAAGAATAGCAAGATGAGACCCTGTGAGTCTCTATTAGCCAGACTATAACTGCAGGCTTCTTAGCCCCGTGAGCCTCCTCAAGGAAAAGATTAGTGCATTACCTTTCACCCCTTAAGCATCTCCTTGAGGCAGGACAGAAGCAGAAGTAGTAATTTGAAATATTTGTTGTTAAACTTCCTACAGTTCTGAGTGTGGAAGGCGCAGGTTTTATGGGTTAAAAACAGTTATATTAGGTGGGACCAAGTTTACTATGGATATTTTGTACTTATTCTGAGTGTAGAGTAGAAGGTGGCATCTGAAAAGTTTTTATTTTAGTAAATTTCAGCTGGCCAAGTATCTTTTCACCCTCCATGTTCAACAATATTTTAATAAGATTAGGCGGCTAGGTGGCACAGGCCCCGAAGTCAG
Organism: Petaurus breviceps papuanus; assembly: GCF_028583685.1. Lineage (NCBI taxonomy): Eukaryota > Metazoa > Chordata > Mammalia > Diprotodontia > Petauridae > Petaurus > Petaurus breviceps. Next base: position 14,644,322 of record NW_027185764.1, read on the forward strand.
GAGGACCCAAGTTCAAATGCGGCCTCAGACACTTAACACTTACTAGCTGTGTGACTTTGGGGAAGTCACTTAACCCCAATAGCCCTACATTCCCCCCTCCAAAAAGCAAATATATACATATATGTATATATATATGTGTGTGTATATATATATTTGTGTGTGTGTGTATATATATATATTATTGTAATAAGATTGAATCCTGAAAATGGAAAAGTACCATCTGAGCAGGATTTATAGTATTTAGTGCTGGAAGGGGAGCCTTAGTGTTACTTTTAGGATCACAGATTAACCCTGTGAGGGGCCTTTGACATTGTATAATCGTTTTTAAATTAAATTTTATGTTTATTTTTAGTTTACATCATTCATTTTCACAAGATTTTGAGTTACAAATTTTCTCCCCATCTTCCCCCTACCCACGACCCCAAAACAGAGATCCCAGTGTATATCTCCTTCTCCAGTTTGCTCTCTCCTATATCCTCCCCCATCCCGCCTCCAACTTTCTAGCCAGGGCAAGATGAGTCTCTATACCCCAGTGCCTGTATATCTTATTTCCCAGATGCATGTAAAAAAAATATATGTCTATAGATATATTTTTTAACATTTGGTTTTAAAACTTTGGGTTCCAGATTCTTTCCCTTCCTCCCTCATCACCCACCCTTACTGAGAAGATAAGCAATTCAATATAGGCTGTACATGTGTAGCTACACAAACCATTTCCATAATGGATATATTGTAAAAGATTGAATATATTACCCTCCATCCTATTCCACCCCCCACTTGTTCTATTCTCTACTTTGACCCTGTCTCTTTTCAAAAGGGGGTGCTTCCAAATTCCCTTCCCCTAATCTGCCCTCCCCTCCATCATCCCGCCTCTCATCCCTTTCCCCCCTACTTTCCTGTAGGGTGAGATACCCAATTTATTGTCTATGTCATTCCCTCCCTAAGTGAAATTCAATGAGAATAAGGTTGACCCATTCCCTTTTGCCTTCCTGTTCTTCCCCTCCATTGTAACAGTTTTCCCTTGCCTCTTCTATATGGAATAATTTACCCCATTCTGTCTCTCCCCATCTCCTCTCATTATATTCCTCTTTCACCTCTCAATTTCACCTTTTAAGTATCATCCCTTCCTATTCAACTGGTCCTGTGCCCTCTGTCTATGTATACCTGTACACATATACACACACATATGTATTCATATGCCCATATACCCTCCTATATAGACATATATATGTATGCATACATATATATGTATACACATTCATATTCCCTTCAACTATTCTCATGCTGAGAAAAGTTTCATAAGTTACAGTTATCATTTTTCCATATAGAAATGTAAATAGTTCAACTTTGATAAGTTCCTTGCAATTTTTTTCCCCTGTTTACCTTCTCATGCTTCTTCTTCTTGTATCTGAATGTGAGATTTTCTATTCAACCCTCGATTTTTCATCAAGAATGCTTGAAAGTTCTCTATTTTATTGAATGACCATATTTTCCTCTGAAACATGATACTCAATTTTGCTGGGTAAGTGATTCTTGGTTTTAATCCCAGCTTCTTTGACCTCTGGAATATCATATTCCAAGCCCTTTGATCCCTCAATGTAGAAGCTGCCAGATCCTGTGTTATCCTGATTGTGTTTCCATAATATTCAAATTGTTTCTTCTTGGCTGCTTGTAATATTTTCTCCTTGATGTGGGAACTCCAGAACCTGGCTATAATATTCCTAGGAGTTTTCTTTTGGGGATCTTTTTCAGGAAGTGATAGGTAGATTCTTTAAGCCTCTATTTTGCCCTCTGGTTCTAAAACATCAGGGCAATTTTCCTTGAGAATTTCTTGAAGGATGATTTCTAGGTTCTTTTTTTGATCATGGCTTTCAGGTAGTCCAATAATTTTTAAATTATCTCTCCTGGATCTGTTTTCCGAATGAGATATTTCATATTGCCTTCTATTTTTTCATTTGTTTGGATCTGTTTAATAGTATCTTGATTTCTCATAAAGTCACTAGCTTCCATTTGCTCCAACCTAATTCTTTTTTTTTTTTTTTTTAAGCAATCAAGGTTAAGTAACGGCCAGTTATTTCTGGGTGTGGTGCTGAGTGTCCAAGCCTGGGATTCGATCTCCAGGTCCTCCCAACACTGGAACCGGTACTCTTACTCGCTGAGCCACCTGGCCACCCCTAAGCAATTGGGGTTAAGTAACTTGCTCAAGGTTACATGGCCAGGTGTTTCTGGGTGGGTGCTAAGTGTCTGAGCCCGGGATTAGATCTCCAGGTCTTCTCAACACTGGAGCCGGTGCTCTTACTTGCTGTGCTACCTGGCCGCCCCTGCTCCAACCTAATTCTGAAGGAATTATTCTCTTCAGTGAGCTTTTGAGACTCTTTTTTTCATCAGGCAAATTTGGCTTTTTAAGGCATTTTTCTCTTCATTGGCTTTTTGAGCCTCTTTTGCCATTTGAGTTAGTTTATTTTTTAAGGTGTTATTTTCTTCAGTCAGGTTGTTGACTCTCTTTTCATGAATTTCTTGCATCATTCCCATTTTTCTTCCCAGTTTTTTCTCCAAATTGTCTTATTTGGTTTTCAGAATCCTTCTTAAGCTCCTCTATGGCCTGTAACCAATTCATATTTTTCTTGGAAGCTTTTGGTGCAGGAGTTCTGACTTCACTGTCTTCCTCCTGTTCCATGCTTTGATCCTTTTTGTCCCCCAAAAGGAATCCAAAGTTGGATTGCTGTGCTTGTTTTGCTTCCTTTGCTTGCTCATGTTGCCACACAATTACTTTACTTTTGAGCATTTTGCCACAGTAGGACTCTGCTACCAGAGGGGGGAGTTTTGTCCCAATAGCTGGGGTTTTCTCAGCTGCTGGAGCTATTAGTTGGGTGCCCTCTCTGAAGCCTCCACATGCTCTGGCACACTGGTCACGCACCCCAGGACCTTTACCCTAGACAGCAATCCAGATCCAAGCAGGTTAAAGCAAGAGTGATTTCCCCTCAGAGTGGTTGCTTGGTCCCCCTACAATCTGCAGGCCAGGAGCTCTGAAGCAGCCATAGGTTAGCAGCCGCTGGGCCTCAGCCTCTTCTCGCCCCGGGGGGGCAGAGACTTGACAGCACTCCCAGACTCTCTGTTCCCAAAGTCCACTGACTTCTCACTTTGTCTTTGGACTTTATGGGTTGATACTTTTGGAAATGCCACAGCTGCTGGTGATCTATTCTCCTGAAGTCCCTCCAGTTCTGGCTGGTTGGGCCACCGTGGGTCTAAAAGCTAGGGGGAGAAGGGCTGGGTTCTGCTCCCAGTGCCTTGCAATCTCTACCCATCATCAGGAGGTTGTTTCTCTCTGTCATTTTGTGGGTTCTGTAGCCCTAAAGTTTGTTTAGAGTCCTTTTTACTAGGTATTTGAGGTGGTTATAAGGGGAGCGCAGGGAGTCTTCCTGCTTCTGTGCTGCCATCTTAGTTCCTCCCCTGACATTGTCTAATCTAATCTCATCATTTAAATATTTAGAAGTAGCTAGTGGTGCAGTATATAGAGCAGTAGGCCTAAAATTTGGAAGACCTTTGTTCAAATCTCTTAAACAATACACTTAGCAGTGTGGCCCTGGGCAAGTCACTTATATTCTGGCAGCCTCAGTTTCCTCAATGATAAAATGGGGATAATAATACCACCAATCTTGAGGTTGTTGTCAGGATCAAATATGATATTTGTAAAAATGGGTTAGCACAGTGCCTGGCTCATAGTAGGCACCATAGAAATACTTATTCCCTTTTCTTTCCCTAAATGATTGGTTGGTTGTTGTCCTTCATTCTGGAAGAGTACCAAAATTACGTCACTCTGTTGTTTCAGTGTTTCTGACTATGGCTGATCAGACCAATATGAACTCGGAATACTGTACCACACAGGTCGGGTACAAATAGTCTTTGTGAACATTTGGGGTGGATAATCCAAATTTGTGCATCCTGTGTTTCCTTTGAACTGTTTCAGTTCTGCTTTGGTCATAGAGCGCAGAACCTTCTCTGATGTGGGCACACCATGCAGAGCAGAGCAGTTCTGTGCCATGTCATTCAGTTAAGTCCAAAGTTCTTAAGAGAGACATTGGGAGTGCCCTTGTGCCATTTCTTCTGACCGCCGTGTGAGTGCTTGCCCTGTGTGAGTTCTCTGTAATATGTTTTTTTTTTCTTTTTTGGCAAGCATATGTTTTGCATTTGAGCATTGTGGCCAGCCCATCTGAGTGGTGCACTCTGAAGCAGAGTTTGAATGCTTCGCAGTTTAGTTTGAGTGAGGATCTCAGTGTCTCTTATCTTATCCTGCTAGGGAATCTTCAGAATCTTCCTAAGACTATTCAAACTGGAAGCGATTCGGTTTCCTGGCGTGGTGCTGGTAGACTGTCCAGGTTTCACAGGCATACAACGAGGTCAGCACAACAGCTATGTAGACCTTTAGTTTGGTAATCAGTCCAAAAGCTCTTCTCCCCTACACTGACCTTTAGAGCTTCCCCAACACTGAGCCAGCTCTGGCAGTACATGATGTGTCAACCTCATTATCCACGTGTACATCCCTGGAATGCACATTACCAAGGGAAGTGAATTTATCCACAACATTTAAAACTTCTCCATTTATTTTGATTTTCTACCTTTGTCACATTTCTTGTATAAACCCTTCCCTCACCTGACACTTCCACTTTCCTGGTGCCTTACCCTTGTAACCTACTGTCTAGACTATTGTGAATGGCCATCTGATTGGTCTCTCTACCTCATATCTCTCCTCTCTCCAGTTCATTCTACTAAAGTGCATCTGACCATGTCAGTGCCTATCAACTGCCCTCACTTCCCATTCAGTAAATTCCCGTGACTTCCTCTTATCTCCAGGGTCAAATATTAAATTCTCTCTTTGGCTGATTTTCACGGCCTCATCTCTTCCTCCATTTCCTTACTTTCTTACACCTTAACTGTCTCTCAAGTACTTTGTGATGTGTCAACAGTGGTCTCATTGCTATTTTTTGCACAAGCTTCTCTATCTCCTGGCTGCATTTTTTGTGGCTTTCTTCCATGCCTAGAATTCTCTTCCTCATTTTTGCTCCTTGTTTTCACTATCTTTCTTCAAGTCCCAGATAAGTATCCATTTTTTCTGCAAGAACATTCCCAAGGCATCCTTAATCTTACTGCTTTCTTCCTGAAATTACTCCTGGTTTATCCTGTATATATTGTTTGTATGTAGTTAATTGCATGTTTTCTCTCCCATTAAACTGAGTTCTCTGAGAGCAGGGGCTACTTTTTGCCTTTTTTTTTTTTTTTGGTGTTCCCAGTGTGTAGCAGAGACTTGGTTCATAATAAGTGTTTAATAAATGCTTATTGTTGCCTTGCATAAGGCACAATAACTAGTAAGTATCAGAAGCCGAATTTGAATTGGTAGATCTATAGATAAAGCAATCACTTACTCAGCACTTTGGTGTTCCAGTCACTGTCAGAAATGCTTGAATATAAGCAAACAAATGTCCTTGTAATAACCTTTATCTGCTAGTCCTTCAAATGTACTTTGTGCTTTCATATACTTATTATTTTAAATCATAGTTATTTATGTTTGTCAGATCCTTGTACCAATGCAAACATTCTAAGAATTAGGGCCCATGTTATATCTGAAGTTTCTGTTCTTTACAGTATTGACACATTGGCTTGTTTGCAGTGAATAGTGAATAAATGATTGTTATATTGAATTTATATAGTGATTATAAATTTCAGGCATGCTACAAAGTTGTTTGAAAATTTTGATCCTTTTCTGAAAACGCTTTTGTGAATGTTTGCATGTCTATGTATGTACATATATATCTGTCCTTGTAATCCAGCATGTAGTTTGACTTATAGAAATATGTAACTATACTTTCTAGCTTATTATTAATCAGTATACTGAAATGGTAAACTCCTGAATGTCAAGATTATGATTGAACTGCTGAAATAACCAGCTGTCACTTTTCTTGTAAGAAATTGAAATTAAATAGGTGAAGTAAAAATATGTAACCTGATTAATGTGTGTTACTAAAATTTAAGGTGAGGGTAAACTGTATGCCTTGCAGTCTCTAAGTGAAGCAGAGTACTTCAGATGCAAACTATTAAATTCATTTTTCACCTCATTTAAGCAGTTTTGGTTTTTTTTTTTCCTTATTAAATTGTCACATTTCAGATTTTCTTTACTTGAAAGGAAATTGGAGTGCTTTGGTTAACAGTAATTTTTGCCTCTTAACTACATTACTGTAGTGTGGAGCTTTCCTGGTCTAATCTGTACCCTAGAGCAAAAACCATGTTTCTAAATTGTTATCAGATATGTCTGATTGTTTGGCCAATGCTCTTTGGGCTCCCTCAAAGAAGAATTTACTTGGAAGTTATTACAGGTGATATTTATTTTCAATGAGAGAAAGCAGCTGAAAAAGTAAATTTTTTTAAGTTGGTTTGGGTAAGAAGGAATATTTACATATTCAAAACTGTCTAGTGTGCCTACATTTGTCTTTCACTTTGCCCTTTCTGTTTTTCAAAGTCTTGAGTAAATACTACCATAGCACAGGTGAAATAAAGGTTCCATCATGGTGGCATAGATTATATTCCATGAGCCTTGATTTTAATGTAACAGACGTTCTTTAGGTGCCTGATAGTATTGTTTAGTTGTTTTAATTGTGTTGAATCTTCATCATCCCTTTTTGAGGTTTTCTTGGCAATGAAACCCAATTGATTTGTAATTTCCTCTCCAGCTCATTTTTTTCAGATGAGGAAACTGAGGCAAACAGGGTTTGTCTAGGATAACAGAGCCAGTAAGGCTGAATTTGAATTCAGCTCACTCAGAATTGAACTCACTCCAGGCCAAGCACTCTTGTAGTGTACCACCTGGTGCTAGGTGTACCACCTAGGAAAGAGAAAAAAATGGAGATACCCTTACCCTCGAGAAGCTTCCACTATATTAGAGTGATACATCAGGTACACAGAGAAGTGAATACAAGTTATATTGAATAGGAGAAAAGGCTAACACCTGAAGAAGGAGGATGGATGATCGTGACAGGTCGTTTTGATTTTCTTAATACGAAAGACATGATCCACTCTTAAGAGGGATGGGAGGTGTCTTTTGTCAATACTTGAGTTGAGAAGAGGAGGTTTTAAGAGCTGCTGCATGGAGTTTGACGATTGGGAAAGAATGAAAGGTTTGCCATGTAGCAAGAAGGGCCGGTTGAGATTTTAATGTTCACCATTGGTACTTTAAGAGGAACAAATGTCTTCATGATGTTGGGGTTGAGGTACAGTATGTTCAGCTGTAGCTGATCATACCAGTGTGAGCTCAGGAGGTTGTAATAGGGGTTGGATACAGATAGTCTGTTTGAGCATTTGGTATGGAGATGATTCTAGATTTGTACATCTCATGTTTCCTTTGAACTACTGTAATTTTGCTTTGCCCATAGAGCATGGTACCATCCTTGATGCGGGCACATCATGCTGGCAGGTCCTGTGCCACCATCTCCTATGTCTCACAGTTGATACTGAAATTCTTCAAAGAGGCCTTTTGAGTTTCCTTGTATTGCTTCTTCTAACCTTTGTGTGAGTTCTTCCTAAAAGTCTTTTAGGTTTGGCATTCAGACAACATGGCCAGCTAGTTGGAGTTTACAGTAGAGTTTGAATGCTTGGCAGTTTAGCTTAAGAGAGGACCTTAATGTCTCATACCTTATTTTACCAGGTAATCTTCATAATCTTACTAAAGCAATTCAGATGGAAGCAACTGAGTGTCTTGGCTTGTTGCCCACATACTTTCTAAATTTCAGAGGCATCCAACAATGAAGTCAGCACAAAACCAGTCTAATGCTACTCTTTTCTGCCATACTTTCTTTCGGAGCCTCCCAAATACTGAACTAGTTCTGTCAGTGCGTCCATCAGCCTCATCATCTATTGTGAATATGCCTAGAAAGTATTCTGCCAAGTGGACTTATCCACATTATTCAGAATTTCCTCATTTGCTGTAACCAGTGGTTCCATGTATGGATGGTGTAGTTCTTGTTGGTGTGGAACCTCTGTTTTCTTGGTATTAATTGTCAGGCCAAAACTAGCACAAGTGACAGAGAATTGATCCCTGCTCTAGTGCACCTCAGCCTCAGAGGCTACATTGAGTACACAATCATCTGTGAACAAAAAGCTGTGCATCAACTCTCCTTCCATTTTTGTTTTGGCTTATAGCCTATTCAAGTTAAATAATTGACCGTCAGTGTGGTAATTGACCTTGATGCTCGTCCTCACTGAAGGCTTCTTATAATATCACTGAAACCAGCATGCTGAAAAAGCATGGGAGTGAGCACACAGTCCTGCTTTACTCCATTGGTGACTGGAAAAACACGAGAGGATCATCCATTATACAGAACCCATCCATGCAAACTTGCCATCATGAAATTGGGGTCAATATTGATGAAATTCTCTGGGCAATCAGATTTTGCCATGATCTTCCTCAAGCCCTCATGTCTGATAGTATCAAAGGTCTTGGTCATATGTACATTGTATATAGATCTTTCCAGCTCCTGGTATTTTTCCTGGAGTTTTTGGACAGCAAACATGATGCTGACTGATCCTTAGCTCTTTCTGAAGCTGCACTGGCTCTCAGGTAGATGACCATCTTCTAGGTGAAGGATCAGTCTATCGAGGGGGACTCTTTTAATTATATTGGGGGGACTCTTAATTATATTTCTGGCCATGACTAAGAGAAAGGTCCTTCAGTGGTTGTCACAGCACAACCTCTAAATTAAAAGTTTGCAGTGTAGCAGTGAAGGTCTGACTGAGATTAAATAGCATAATTGTAGTGACACAGTCTGTGTGGGACTAGACAGATGTAGGGATTTACATAGGTTTGGAGTGTCTCAAATACTGAACAGTACCAGAACAAGGTAACAAGGCATTCAGTGATAGAAGATCGTATATAGTTGATCTGATGAACTAAAATTTCAAAATTATAAAGGAAAAAAATAAAGCCAGAATAGGCATAATGGAATAGGGGAACATGGAGAGGATAGGAAGCTATAGAGAGGACAAATAAAAACATTAGGAGATTGAGAAGGAGGGAAATAAAGGAATTCATGATTAGAGAAAGGATTCTAAAGCTGAGGAAGTTGATGGTGGCACATTTATGAATGATGGTGAGTCTAAAACACGAACATTCCTGTTGTTATGGGAGCTATGCAGACTGATTAATGGGAGATGAGAATGTTTGAAGGTTCAGCAATGTTTATATTGAAGTCCCTGAGTAACAGAGCAGGTTGAGATAAGTGAGGATGGCTATGAGCCAGATAGAAAATTCTTGGCAAAGGGAAGGAAAATGACCTGTAGGCTGGTAGATGACTGGAAAAGGATCCGGATGGGGTAATTTTGATGGTTGGGGTAAACCGCAAAGCTGAAGAAGTATAAAGAATTTGATGATAGACACTTCGTTTTTTTCTTTGGAGTTTTTTTTCCCCGCCTTTAGAGCTCCCCCTCTCCCCCTTACTGTTTTGGCTTTGTGTCCCCAGTTCCTGGCAAAGTGCCTGGCACATAGTAGTTGCCTAATAAAAGATTCTTAACTGATTACATAAGATTCATAATGAATCAGAATTTAATGATAGAAGTGGCATTCTAGATGGCATAATGGAAGAGGTCAGAAGGTAATAGGAACTGGGCCGAAGGTAACAGGAACTGAGCATAATTAGGGCAGAACAGGATGAGAAGTAGAACATGGGGAAGTTGATTTTTTGGTTCTGGTAGATAAGTCTTTGGTACACAGAAATAAATGGAGAAAGAAGTGGGATTTTATCAGTCATGGGAAGTACCAACTGACTGGTGCTCTCCACTTTAAAGTCCTAGAATGAAGGAGAAATTAGGTTTTCATTCTCAAAAACACAGTGCAGCATAGGACAAGACAAAAGAGAGATTGGATTAGTGAATATTTGGTGAGCAGGTACTTGGGGCCCTCTCTTAACCTGAGCTTTATACCAGTTCCTTTGTCTTATCCTAACATAGCTACGGATGATAATTCTCTCAGAAGATACTCTATATATACAGTGCCCAGTGGTACCCCAGAGTTCTGAAGTGGTGGTCTTTTTCTTAGACAGTTTGGTTAGATGGAGCGAATTAGATAGTACCTCCACTTTTAAGAGTAGGTTCCAAGGTAAGAAGAACTCCAAATCTATCCCTTCAAAAGAAGATTTGCAAGCTTAGTAATGGGGGCAGGAGAATTGTTTGCATGTTCTAATCCTCTCTTCCTAAAGACAGCCAAACACACTTAAGTGGTTGACATAATAGAAAGCTGAAAGGTTGTTTTCTCAAGACAGATTTCTTGACACAAGTTAGAGTGAGTGTTTTCTTTGTATATAAACTTAATTATATTGGATATACTTATCATCTGCCCTTCTCCCCCTGGAATGACAGATCTTTACCTTGGATATTCTGACTTGTATGGTACAGTCACAGATTGTCAGAAAGAGCTGTAATCTGACTGTGTCTTGTTAGTCCAGTTGTTGATTATGTTGTAAATAATGGGTATTTCCTTTCTACAGGATCACTTGTTCTACATTGGCACTAGAGAGGGGATTCAGTTAGATAAAGGTCAAGCAAAACCTGTGTACTTCTCAAGAGTGGAGAATCACAAGATTATAACTGGAAGGACTTGTCTCTCAGACTTCCTTTAATTGCCATCCTTGCCTTTCTTGGGAATTAAATTTCCCTGGGTCACAGTTCTTCAAAATGTCTTTAATTGCTTCCATTCTTTGGGGATTCTAATTTCCTTTCCTTCTTTTTGTGACCTGAAAGTTACAGTTACATTATAGATGATTATATTTACTGAATGGGATTGAAAGTAAAAGATAAAACATTAAATTCCCCAAGTCTGAGTAAGCTGACTCAGAAAGTTCTGAAATCTTGATTTCTCAGTAGTTGCAGAGATTCCTGATATGTTTTGGTCACAACTACATTTTTTATTAAGGATATAGATTTCCCTGAGTGCCATCTGTAGAAGATTATTCTTCCATATCAAAGTGACAATGTTACCCACTCAGATTCCTATAAGGATGTCATTTACTTCCTGGCTGATTGTCATCGAAAACTGTATGCTCCAAGGACTGATTCCTGGAGCTGTTAGGGTCAGAAGTCTTCTTTTTCTGATTTCAGGTGTGTCTCTATAGTGTCTCCATGTGATAAGAATCTCTTTTATCTGATAGAGTAACTTCTACCATAATGCAAGTTCATTGTCCACAGTAGTAAATAAGCTTTTATTAAGCACCTACGATGTGCCAATCACTGTGCTACACACAGATGATGCAAATTAAAAAAAGAGAACAACAACAAAACAGCAGTCCCTGACCTCAAAGAGCTTAAAATCGAATGGGGGGGAAATAAAAATATAAAGGAATGCTGAAAAACGGGGTGAAGGGAACAGAGAAGTCCCAAAATAGGACATTCAGGTGAGAAATGAGAAGATAGCTAAGCTGAGGTCTCTCCTTTAATGGAAATTTGGAGTTCAGGGTCCCACTCTGAATCAGGGGCCTAAGGTAGAATGCCAAGACTGATGAGAGCTTTTATTTATTTTTTTTTAAGCAGTTGGGGTTAAGTAACTTGCTCAAGGTTACAGGGCCAGTTATTTCTGGGTGTGGTGCTAAGTATCTGAGCCTGGATTCGATCCCCAGGTCATCCTGACACTGGAGCCGGTGCTCTTACTTGCTGAGCCACCTGGCCGCCCCTAAGCAATTGGGGTTAAGTAACTTGCTCAAGGTTACACGGCCAGGTGTTTCTGGGTGGGTGCTAAGTGTCTGAGCCTGGATTTGATCCCAGGTCATCCTGACACCTGTGCTACCTGGCCGCCCCGACTGATGAGATCTTGAAGGAAGAAGAGCTTATCCCAGTAATGAACTTCCTAGTATGTATGGAAGAATTCAGTCAAGAGAAGTCCCAGAGTAGCACAGCCAGATGAGAAATGTGGCATATCTCATGTATTTCTTCCTCCTAATTTCTATGTAGTAAGTAAAGTATTTTTGTGTTTTAAGTGTCCTGTTGCAGCACACCATTTAATGACCTTAAGCACCCCCTTTACTCTAAAAGTTCTAAGAAATTCAACACCAGTTTGCTTAATTTGTTTCTCTCTGGGTCATAAAAATGGCATGAAATGAAGGGGGCAAACCTAACAACTATGCCTTGTAAAAAGACTGACCAAGCCAGATGTTAGAGTGTGATGTTACCTTTTGTATCTTTCATATTCTGGCTGAATTATGCCAATGAGGGCAAAATTATGAGGATTTTTATGATCATTTTTATGTGGTTATCAACAGTTTATATTTACATTGATACATTTGTATTTTCAAATTTATATAGACAAATGGATATTATTAGTCTTGTAGATATGCTTCAGTTCCATATATATATAAATTGTATGACCTTTATGAGATTTACTTCAGATATTTTCCCCAATATGTTTCCTTCTAAAATTTTTTATCCAGTATCTTTTACACAGACTCTTGGATTTGCAGTCAGTACATTTCCTTTGAAATCCTATTTCTGCTACTTATTAGCTGTATATGCTTGGACAAAGCACTCAACCTTTCAACCTTAGTTTGTAGGTTGCTGTGATGCTCAACTTTATAATGAATATAATTAATTTCATAAATCTTAAAATACTGTGTAAATATCAGGTGCTATTATTTTACATCATGGGCTGGTCTCGTTTCTGTTTCATAACCCCTAAATATGGTATAATCAACTTAATCATTTATTCTTTGGTAGTTGTATTTCATTTTCTTTCTCATATTTCTTTTCCTCAGAGTGTTTCCAAGTCAAATGTTCTATCTGCATATGTTCATTTTTCAGGAATTCTCAAATATCTCATCTTTGAGGGGGCTTATCTACCTTTTTATTGGTGATTTGGTTCAGTTTTGAAGGGTGTATCATTTTGGGTTGCACCTTGAGGTCCTTTGCTTTTTGGAATATACTATTCCAGTCCTTTCTGTGATTTCTTATGGCTTTACTGTAAAATATTCTTGAGTTATTTTAATTTCTTTTCTTTTATATTTAAAGTTCATCTGACCATTTGCAAAACTTGATGGTTTTCATTCAGTCTGTGACATTTAGTGACTGTAGCAAGGAGTTTGAATTCAGCACTTTTTTTTCCAGTGGTGATCTGTAGATTCTCTGTATTAGTGCTTTGTTGTTTAAATTCAGGGGTTATCCATTCAACGGGAAGGTATTTGTAGAACCTATATTTGATTATATTCTGGTAATGGGGGGGAGGGGGAGGAGAGAGAAGGGGAGAAAGTTTGAAACTTGAGATTGTGGAACTGAATGTTGCAAACTAAAAGTAAATAAAAAGACATCAATTAATAAAAAAAAGTTCAGGGGTTATCCTGCTGATAGTTTTTGAGGCTAATCACTTTGGTTTTATAGAATGTATATAATCTTTTAATATTATTGCCTTTTGTTTTTTTAATGCCATGTTTTTTCTGCATTAGTGGCTTGGTTTTTTTTTTTTTTTGAGGTCAACTTCCTGCCCTGAAAAGGCTTATATTATTATTAAATTTTTTTTGTTTTGCTTTTTTTTGGAGGGGGGAAGGCAGGACAATTTGGGGTTAAGTGACTTGCCCAAGGTCACGTGACTAGTAAGTGTTAAGTGTCTGAGGTCAGATTTGAACTCAGATCCTCCTGACTCTTGGCTGGTACTCTATTCACTGCATCACCTAACTGCCATAGTTTATATTGTTTCTAATAGTATTTTACTTTTTTCCCCAGTTACATGTCAAGAAAATTTAGCATTCATTTTTATAAGATTTTGAGTTCTAAATTCTTCATCCTCCCTCCTTCACCTCTCCTCTTCTGAAATGGTAGGCAGACTAATATAGTTTATACCTGTGCTATTATGTAAAAATTATTTCTGTATCAGTCACAGGTGTGACAGAAGAAAGATTAAAAAAAACATAAGAAAGAATAATGTAAGTGAAAAACATATGCTTTGATCTGCTTTCAGAGTCCATTAGTTCTTTATTTGGATATGAATAGAATTTTCCTTCATAAGTCCTTTGTATTTGTGTTAGATCATTGTGTTGCTGAGAAGAGCTGAGTCATTCATAGTTAGTTGATCATCACACAATGTTGCTGATACTATGTACAATGTTTTCTTGGTTCTACTTATTTCACTTTGCATTAGTTTGTACAAGTCTTTCTAGGATTTTCTGAAATCTCCTGTTCATAATTTCTTATTGCATAGTAGCATTCCATTGAATTCATATACCACAGCTTCTTCAGCCATTCCCCCAGTGATAAGTATCCCCTCAATTCCCAGTATTTTGCCACCACGAAAAGGGGTGCTATAAATATTTTTGTACAAGTAGGTCCTTTTGCCTTTTTTATGGTCTCTTTGGGATATAGACCTAGTAGTGGTATTTCTGGATCAAAGGGTATGCACAGTTTGGTTTGCCCTTTGGGCATAGTCCCAAATTATTCTCCAGGATGGTTGGTTCAGTTCACAGCTCCACCAGCAGTGCATCAGTGCCCCAGTTTTCCCACATCTTCTCCAAAATTTATTTTCCTTTTTTGTCATATTAGCCAGTCTGATAGGTGTGAGTGGCATCTCAGAGTTGTTTTAACTTGGATTTCTTTAATCAAAAGTGATATAGAGCACTTCTTCATATTCCTATAGATAGCTTTGATTTCTTCTTCTGAAAACTGCCTTTGATCCTTTGATTATTTATTAATTGGTGAATGACTTATGTTCTTATAAATTTGATTCTATTCTCTATATATTTTAGAAATGAGGCCTTTATTAGAGACATTTGGTGTAAAAATTTTTTCCCAGCTTTCTATTTTCCTTTTGTATTGTTGAATTTTAACTTCATTGATTTCTTCTGGTTCCATGTTTTGATCCTTTTTGTCCCCAAAAAAGGATTTTGTGGTCTGATTTTGCTTCCTCTGCTTGCTCATTTTGCCAGCCAATTATTACCTGACTGTTTAGCTCTTTGCCACGGTAGAACTTTGCTTCCAGAGAAGAGAGATCTATGTCCCAAATCACTGGGGTTTTTGCAAATGTTGTCAGAGCTATGAGGAGGGTGACCTCTCTACAGACACCCCAAACTCTGGCACATTGGCAACACCCCCCAGGATCACCACCCAAGACTCCATCTGGATCCAAGCAGGTTAAAGCAAGAGTGATTACCCTCTGAATGGTCACTTGGTTCCCCTAGGATCTGCAGGACAGGAGCTGTGGAGGTAGCCATGCGGCAGCAACTGCAGCCACTGCACTTCTCCCACCTCTGTCCCTGGGGGCAGGGGCAGAGGCCTGACTGCACTCTTCTGTCCCTGGGTTCCAACAGAGTTCCCCACTGACCTTTTACTTTCTCTTTGGCATTTGTGGGTTGAGAAATCTGGAAAACACTACAGCTGCTGGTGATTCAGTCTCCTGAAGTCTACTTTGGCCTGTGCTGCTGATGCTGCCCCAGGTCTGGGACCCAGCGGCTCACATGGGACTGCGCTTGGCTCATGGCTTCGTGTGACAGACCCTTCCCGTTGGCCTGCCAGGCTGCCTTCAGCAGGAGACTTGTTTGTTCTCTGTCACTTTGTGGGTTCTTTATCTCTAACATTTGTTTAGAGTCATATTTTACAGGTATTGGAGGTGGTTGGAGTGGGAGCTCAGACAAGTTCCTGTTTTTACTCCACCATCTTGGCTCCACCTCCCAGAGTTGCTGAGTTTTAAGTTTGTCAGCACCCCCTAGATCATCATTTTGACTTTTAGCCCAACCTTCACAGTCATCATCTAGGGAAGAAACTCCCGTGTAGAAGGGACCAGCTATCTCTACCAATTATCCACTAATTGCTACATAGAAGGCAAGCAAACCAATGTAGTTCAAGTAGTCAGGCTGTCTGAGGGAGAGACAGGACACATGTCCAGCCAAGTCAGACCAGCCCTACCATTACCACATTGACAACTATCTCCCCTCAGATCCTGGTGGGCATATCCCAGAACTCTTACCCCATAAGCCTTGCAAATGGAAAGACTTTTAGCCCAATGCTCTCAGTCATTGTCCTGGGAAGCAACCCTTGATTCCATCCAACCTGGCAACTACACCTAGAAGGGTTTTATCTGAAACTACTCAAGACTCAGATATGAAAGTTCTTGTCACCAAAGCCGTTGGTATTATCAAATGGTTCAGCATATAAAATTGATATTATTATACCAGTGGATATGACATTATAGAAGGGACATTACCATCTATTGTTCCCTAAAGAACATGGGACTTTCCACCTTATTTGCCACTGAAACCTTCAGTGTTTTGTCTTCTCCATTAGAGTATAAGGTTCCTAAGAGCAAGGATAATCATACTTTTCTGTTTGTATACCTTTTGTGTGGTATGGTACTTTGCACTTATTAAACACTTAAAATAGCTTTATTCATTAATATCTGTTCATGTCTCATTACTTGAGAGAGATTCTATGTCATGGGGTCAGTTTTTATGAATCTGTTAATTGAGTTTTTTGAAAGCTGCATTGAAACATCTAAATTCTGACTTAAAACTCCTAGTTTCTTCCTTAATGAATTTCATTTCTCTTTTGGAACATTCTGGAATTTCTTATTGTTGATTCATACTTTCTGAAAGTTAATAGTATTTACTATTTCTTTTAAAATTGATCTTTTTAATAAGAAATGTTTATTAAGGGAGCTTATACAAAGCTCTTTTTGAAGATTTAGTACTCATTTTACCTTCTGGTTTTAAAATTCTCTGTTGATTCATCTGTGTTTTTGACTTTTATTAGGAGGTTTTCTTTTTTTTTGTGCCTTTTTTTTGGGAGGGGAAGTGGGGGTTAAGTGATTTGCCCAAGGTCACACGGCTAGTAAGTGTTAAGTGTCTGAGGCCAGATTTGCACTCAGGTCCTCCTGACTCCAGGGCTGGTGCTCTATTTACTGTGCCACCTAGCCGCCCCAGGAGGTTTTCTTTAGAAATATTTGGTGTTTTAACTTTTTAAAAAATATGTCCTGTAGTTTATTTTTCTAACTTTTTTCATTTTGCTGAAGTTGGATAGCCTCCTTACATATTTGGGGATATAAAGTTAACTCTTCTAGGTTGTTTCCTTGAGAGCCTTCTGTGGGAAATTATACCAGTCAGTACTAGTTTTTAGTATTCTTTCCTTCTGGCCTGGAACAGCCATGCATGTCACCTTAACCTCAATTTTTTGCCCCTCCTTTCTTTCTAATGGGTTGGCAGAATCAGTTTTTGTCAGTTCTCAAAGAGTAAAAGGTCTGTGCCACTGGGGCACAATGGGTTGTCGGGGGATGTGTCTGGTTCTTGTCAGAACAGAGCATGCCTATAACTCTCTTGTCTCCCCCTTTCTCTAGACATAGTTGCATGTATTGGTGCAACTGCAGATGTGCCAGCAGTCTCTATAGTCTTGGGTATCTTCCATGGCGCCCTCTAACTGTCCTTGATTTAATCGTGTCTCTTCCAGGGTGTGTGGCATCTTGTGGGGGAGGACTGCTGATTTAGCCGTTAAGGATTAGACTTCTTTGGTTTTAATTCATAAAGATTTTACCTTTTCAGTATTCTCTTTTCTTTGATTTTTGGATTTAGTTATAATTTTGCTCTATCTGTTATAGAATTCCTCTCTTTTTTTAGAGGGTTAGAGAGTTAAGGGGACATGGCGAAAGTGGGTACTTTAATATCTTGCTGTTCTGAAACCCTGAAACCTACTAGCATGATTGTTGTTGTAGTTGTCAGCGTATCATGGTGTTTATTAGCAACTACATTTGCATTGAAACAAGAAAATTTGTGTTATGAATTGTGTAAATACATTTAGGGGAATCTTTTTAAATATGATCTTGATGGAGATTGTTAGCCACAAGTGTGATCATGAATGATTGGATTAATGTATGTATTTCTGTTCTTTTTTCTTTTATTTTTTTTGTTTTGCTTCTAATCTGTCTCTGATTTGGTCTGTGGAACAAATGGCATCACTGAGGTTAAAATTGAAGCAGTTCAGGCTGTTGATGTTCAGTGGCCTTTAATGGTAAAACCCACATTTCCAAAGAGAACTACTAGATTCCTGAAATCAGTCTAAACAGCTTCCTTGATTTCCCAGTAGCTTTGTCCTCTTATTCTGGATGTCTCATTGCTGCAATGTGTTCCTCTTTGAGCTGTGTCATCTAACTCTTTGCCTCCATTTGCAAATGATGTACCATCAGTTGAGTCCTGTCCTTTTAAATGTCTCTATATCTGACCCAGTTTATTAGTTCTTCCTAAGATACAGAGGAGAAATGATAAAATAAATGGTACTTCTTGTAGATAATGCATGTGATCTAGTTTGGTGAATATGACATATACCCAATAACTATAATAATAAGTTCAACACATTTTGTGTTCAAAAGACAACACACTGTGTCACATTATTTGGAAGATTGGGTATATGTTGAGAAATTGTGAGTTCTGAAGAATAAGAAGAACTTGTCAGGTGATTCATAGATTTAGAACTAGAAGAGATCTTAGAGGTCATCTAACCTCTTTTCTTCCTTTTTTTTCGGGGGGAAGGGCAATTGGGGTTAAGTGACTTGCCCAAGGTCACACGGCTACTTTTTGTGTTAAATGTCTATGGCTGGATTTGAACTCAGGTCCTCCTGACTCCAGGGCTGGCGCTCTATTCACTGCGCCACCTAGCCACCCCTTTTTCTTCATTTTTTTTTTAAACAAGTAATTGCAACTCAGAGAGGTTAAGTGATTTGGCAGACCTTACATAGATAGCAAATAGTGGAGCTATCTACTCCAAATGAAGGCCCTTTCCACAGTTCCATGCCATGTTCTGGAGAAGGGAAGCAGAGAGAGAGCATGACATAAGCAAAGACACTTGGATAGGGAAGCACAAGGTGTGCATAGGAGAGAACCAAGAAGAATCCTTATCATCTGGAGTATGATCTCCATGGAATGGAATTGTTTGGGAAAAGACAGGAAAGGCAAAGGGGTGCCAGAAATCACTTCTTTATTAATATGTCAATCTCTTTTTCTGATGGCAGCGTGCTGTATTTTTTTCCCTTTCTTTTTTGCTGTCATTTCCCAGTGGCGCATAGCTCTGCTGTATTGCTTGAAGCCTTGGTCTGGTGTGGAACATGGCTGGAATACTTTGTGCCTTCATAAAATTCATGGCTTTGTAGGGACAGGCTGGAGTAAGTTCATTTAAATGTCATAAATAAATGTTGTTTAATGTGCAAAAGTTTTTGTGTTTTCAGTAGCGTATATATGATGTGGTTTATGAAAGACTTTTGAAGTCACCTTAAGGTATATTTTATAGTGATATATTGACACTTAGAGTTGACAGCGATCCTCTTGTGGGTTTTTAACGTTTCCTTTTTGTGTTGTATTTATCCCACAGGACCCCTGATGATCTCTCCAACTACATCGTGTCCCTTCAACAGAAAGAGATTGAATTGGCTGAAAAGAGTAGCACCAGTACAAGCAGGTAAGGGCGACAGGACCGATTTCCATGAAGCTCTTTCTTGGTCATAAATGACACTCTTACTCGAAGATGCTCAGAGACTTTCTGAAAGGAAGGTTGTCTTCTTTCCATTGTAGGGCTGACCAAAATTGGTGCTCTTGCAAGACCATACTCTTGCTTCTACTCTGTCTCTAATTTGGTCTGTGGCATAAATGGCATTAGTGAGATTAAAATTTAGAGTTCATACTGTGGATGCACTGTTTGATGTCCTTTAAATAATTTTGGGGGGGGTCTTTTTGGAGGGGAGAAGGCAGGGCTCTTGGATTTAAGTGACTTGCCCAAGGTCATACAGCTAGTAAGTGTTTAGTGTCTAGGGCCAGATTTGAACTCAGGTCCTCCTGGCTGGAAGGGTGGTGATCTATCCACTGCGCCACTTAGCTGCCCCTGTTTGATGTCCTTTGATGGTAAAAGCCAAATTTCCAGTGGGAACTACTTGATCCTTCAAATCAGTCTAAAGAGTTATCTTGATTTCCCAGTAGTTTTGCTCGCTATACTAGATGTCTGATTCCTGTAGTGTGTTCCTCTTTGAGCTGTACCATCAAACCCTTTGCAGTAATTTCTCGTCTCTTCTCTTTCATAACATGAGTGTTGAGGCTCTTCATGAAAGAAATATGTTTGTTTAAGAGCTAAAGAAAGCCCAGTAATCATCTTGTACACAGTTGATCCAGTGATGGGGAGGGAGAGAAATGCTGAGTCTGGTTGTGCATCATTGATTCTCATGCTGCAGCCCCGATCATTGCTAAGAGATGGCTTTTCTATAATTTATTAGTAGCTAGAAGGAAGTTTTTTGTTGTGGTACTGGTAGTGCTCCTGCAGGCTGCAAAAATAGGCCTTTAGAAGCATCTGGTCACACCAAATGTGAATCCATCCATTATGTTTTAAAATGTCAGATGATAATGATTGCTTTTTGACTTCTGATGAAATTTGCATTGTTATCAGGGACCTGAAATAAAAGCTTGAATATTTTGACAAATTATTCCATTCATGTACTTATTTCAAAGCAGACTAGATATTAATAGAATGAATAATTTTCTATGTTTTTTCTTATTTCAAGCAATGGTTATTCTCTTATTTCTATCTGTGATTTATTTAGACAATATGGAAGTACGAGGACAAATCCCTCAAAAGAGAGTGAGAAAAAAGCAAATATTTCCCATATCATCTCCTGACCATTGTTGTACTTTAATAGCAATAGTTTGATCTTGAACTCAGGTTACAAGAACTCTAGTTTTTGAGGGAATCTGGTATAGGGAAAAAAAAAAAAAACTTTGGTGTGGGAAGATTCTGTCGACAATACTGCCCCTGGTAACTATTGTTTTGAGTGAGACACAACATTTGGACTTCTGCCTTGCCATCTATCAAATGGGAATCAACTTAGAGAGTCATAATCATGTCACTAGATTACTTTGAAGGTTTCCAAAGAATGATATCCTCTGACTAATGCTTTATTACTTAATAGTAGTTACTTGGAAGCAGATAACTAGGGGGCACAGTGGATATAGAATACTGGGCCTGCAATCAGGAAAACCTGAGTCAAATCCAGCCTTGGATACTAACTAGATGTGTGATAGCCATTAGGTGTCATTAGCTATTAACTTAGGTGCTGTAGCATGAGGACATAAGAACAAAAAATGAGCACCTTTCCCTCATTTTACAGATGAAGTGGTGGAATCCTAGATTGGTTAAATGATCAATCTAGGGCATAGTAGGAGAAATGAAACTCATGTTCTCAGACTTCAAATGCATGGTGCTTGGTACTATAGCATTCTCCTCTCCAAAGCTTATTATTATTATTATTTTTAAAGCAATTGGGGTTAAGTAACTTGCTCAAGGTTACACGGCCAGTTATTATTTCTGGGTGTGGTGCTGAGTATCTGAGCCCGGATTTGATCCAGGTCATCCCGACACTGGAGCCCGTGCTCTTACTCGCTGAGCCACCTGGCCGCCCCTAAGCAATTGGGGTTAAGTAACTTGCTCAAGGTTACACGGCCAGGTGTTTCTGGGTGGGTGCTAAGTGTCTGAGCCTGGGATTCGATCTCCAGGTTTTCTCAACACTGGAGCCGGTGCTCTTACTCGCTGTGCTACCTGGCCGCCCCTCCAAAACTTATTAATAAACTATTAACATCATTCCGTTTTCCTGTGACCTTAGGGAATTATTGGGATTGTTGGAAATCAGAAACTTTGCTTCTTAGTGCTAGTTAAGCTCTATTGCCATTGAACTCTTTAAATGTAAGCTTTCAGCAGAGCTTCCCCACATCCCCGTGACTATGAAATGTCCTCATGGTTATATTTATCTTTTTAATGGGATTTTTGTTTTTGGCCCATGGACTTATTTCTTTTAGCTCTAGCATTGTGTCTTATAGGGTATGAACTAATTTGCTAGGATTATCTATAAATATCCCTATTGTATCATGTAATTGCTACTTTGTTTTATTTAACAACATTAAATTCGGGTGGAGTTCTCCCTTTTGTCTTGCTTGTTTTTTTCATCCAAACTTGTATTTCATTTTTTCTGCATTGAAGAAGGTATTTCCCAACAAAGGCCACAGTTGCAGTTAGGCAAGTTTCTTAAGAAAGAAACTTCTTCTTGAAAGGTAGTAGAAGAGAGCAGTTTTGCTCTGCATTCTTTCTTCTGAACTCTCTCCCCCCCTCCGCTGCTTTCCTCTTCCCTACTTCTGTAGACTGTGCATCATCATCTCTCTACAGACTTTGCCGTGGAGATTGCTTGGGGCCATCTAGCTAAAGAAAAGGGAAATTCGTGCTCCTCTTATCATATTGCTTCACTGTGGAATACGAATACACGCAGATCTTCTCTGTCTACCTTAGCATTTTTTTGGCTCACCTTTGAAGCTCATTTTATAATGTTGTCTTTGAGAATTCCTGTAGTAATGCTTCTGTATTGTGTTTGTCTCTACATTGACAGCTGCTAACACATAGATTTATATATATATATATATATATATATATATAAATATATATATATATATATATATATATATATGGAGTAATAATATTAACTTCCAAAGCAGTAAGCTTTCCGACTTAAAGCAAAAACAAAACCCAACAACAGCATTTCAGTATTAAAGCTAAGGCTTTGTTTGTATTTTGGAAAATCTTCAAAAGGTAAAAAAGATGTATGCTGCTGTTTTTACTGGGAAACAGAGTGAGATAAAAGACAGTGGTGGCAAGTGTCAGGTTTTGAATTTCTTATTAAATGGTTTAAGTCATTCTCTGTTGCTAGACCGGTTTAATATACTTGAGCTGTTTGGATCCTTGAATATTGCTAATGTGTTTTAGACAGTGGTAGAGGGGGAGAGATATGGCTCCTTTCTCTTTTTCCACATGACAGGAGCAAAAAGAGAAAATGAGTAAAATCAATCTCAGTCTTGTGGGTAAAATAGTGGAAAGTGTTATTAATAGCACATGATGGATTGCACCCATGTTTGTATTCTGTGGCCACAAGTTGCGTAATCGGAGTGCCAAGTGGGAGGAGCAGCAGGAGGTGTGAAATCGAGGCAGCTCACAGCAAAGACTGATAATCATAAGTGTTTGCTAAGGGAGGACAGTGGACGTACCTTCGCAGTTGGAGGAGACGAGTATGCAGCCCTACCTTATAGGGTATGAGAAATTAGTATTCCTTTAGAAGACTGCTGAGCATGAAATGAAGAGAGACTAGTTTCTTTATCAGTTCTATTAAAATTGCTGTGATTAGGTTCTTCTGAAGATTCTCCCAGGATATATTCCAAAACAGTGACCTAATATCTTTTTTTTTTTTTAGCAGAAGTTTTGATCACTTGGCCTAATTACCAGTTACCTGCTTGTATGCATTCTTTGTTTTGAGGATCAGTTTTTATGGCTGTGACTTGGGTTTATTAACAGCTCTAATCCAGAGAGGTTAAGTTACTTCTCTGAGGTGTCACTGCTAACCAGTATCTGAGTCAAGTGAGATCTTCTAGACTCCTTATCTAGTGCTCTGTCTCCTCTGCTAACTAACTGGAGTCTTCCTTTTTGTCCATGAAGGTGTCTGTGTGTCGCCATTAAAATCACAAAAAAATGCATAAAATGAAATAGTAACATATATGAAATGCCATTAATGTATTTTATATTAATAACGTGCTCCAAAAGGAAACAAGGTCAAGGATGAGATGGCATCAGGTTAATTCCATTGAATGAACACTAGATTTCATTTCATACTGAGGTTGTCTAAGACCTTTACAGTCAGTCTTTCATTTTGTTAGTTCAGGGTGGGAGTAAGACACCAAAGGAAATAAAGGAAAAGAAGTAGCTATATTGACTACTTTGAGTAATTTCTGCATGTTTCCAGACTTTACCATGTATTCTTTCCAAAAAATTAGAACCACCTTGTTATCAATTTTGTTCTTTAGGTCAGAAAGCAAATAATAATAATGCTACTGATTGCATTCTTGTAAATCTCTTTTAAGTAAAACAGAAGCGAGAATTATACATTGACATAAAAACTCTTTGTACTGGCTCAGAAATAAAGTGGTGGGCCAGTGGAATAACTTAGGTACATGAGACAGTAGTAAATGACTGTAATAATCTACTGTTTGATAAACCCAAAGACTCCAGCTTCTGGGATAAGAATTCACTATTTGACAAAAACTGCTGGGAAAACTAGAAAATGGTATGGTAGAAGCTAAGCATAGATCAACGTATCCCACCATATACCAAGATGAGGTCAAAATGGGTACATGATTTAGACATAAGGGATGATATCATAAGAAAATTAGAGCAAGGAATAGGTTACTTTTGTCTGATCTATGGAAAATGGAAGAATTTATGACCAAACAAGAGATAGAGAACATTATGAAATGCAAATGGATAATTTTGATTACATTAAATTAAAAAGTTTTTGTAAACCTGGAAAGACATATGAACTGATGCTGAGTGAGGGGAGCAGAGCCAGGACAACATTGTACACAGGAACAGCAACATTGTGGGATGATTAACTATGATAAGAAGAGACTTAGCTCTTCTCAGCAATGCAAGGATCTAAGATAACTCCAAAAGACTCATAATGGAAAATGCCATCCAAATCTGAAGAACTATAGAGTGTGAATGCAGATCAAACATACTATTTGCTCTTTTTTTTGTTTGGCTTCTTCTTTCTCATGGTTCCTATTATTGTTTTTAAGTCTTCTTTATAACATGACTAATGTGAAAATGTCTAATATGAATATATATGTAGAGCCTGTATCAGATTGCCTTCTGTTTTAGGATGGGGGAGATGGGAGGAGTGGGAGAAAATTTAGAACTCAAAGTCTTGTGAGAGTGAATGTTGAAAACTGAAAACTAATTAATTAATTAGCTAAAAAAAAGAAATGATGAGCAGGCACATTTCAGAAAAACCTGGACTTACATAAACTGATTCTGAGTGAAGTGAGCAGAACTAAGGGAACATTGTACACAGCAACAGCAATGTTGTGTGATGATCAGCTATGAATAACTTAGCTCTTCTCAGCAATACAATGATCCAAGACAATTCCAAAAAGCTCATGATGGAAAAGGCTATCCACATCCAGAGAAAGAACCGTGATGTCTACATGCAGATCAGAGCATACTATTTTAACTTTTTTGTTTGTTTTTTTCTTTGTCATGGCTTTTCCCTTTTGTTCTGGTAATTCTTTTGCAACATGACTAATGGGGAAATAGGTTTAACATAATTTTATGTGTATAACCTATATCAGACTGCCTGCTGTCTTTGGGAGGGGGAAAAGAGAGAAAAATTTGGAGCTCAAAATTTTACAAAAATGAATGTTGAAAACTATTTTTGCTTGTAATTCAAATAAAAATAAAATATTATTAAGGAAAAAAAAAGAATTACAGATCAAACTGGAGAATTCAGTGCTGAATTGAAGGCTAGCAACTTGGAAAGAAGGCTCATTACTTGGTAGGTTAGCATAGTTCCAAGGAACATTGTGGGTAGGTATACTAAATGGTTTTCATGATGGAGGTTGTATACAAAGGTGTAAATACACAATATAGTTCTGAAGCAGGTTTAAAAAGCAGCTTATGTTGCAGACTCTGGAAGTGAGAGAACTTTGTATCATTATACCTGCTCCCTCATATTTATAAGTGTTTGTCAGCGTGTATAGTTTTCAAATTTCTATAAGCTAACATTTGTTCATTAAGTTGGCTAATAGACAGAATGTTTCAGGCTTCCTCAGTGGGGGCTTTCTGCCCTAATTTTGATCATGTCATAGACGCATCTGTGTGTTATAGACAGAACTGTGAATTCATGTTATGTTGTGAAAACTTTTCTTCCAAAGATCCAGATAACTTCCAACTCTCAGATAGCTTTGGTGAAAGTACAATGATAATCTTAAAATCTCCCCATAAAATAGTTCCTTGCATTTTCTCCCAAGCTAAATCTTTTAGTAGAGCTAAGTAGAAAAATAGATTAGGCTGAGTTAAAGTTTTGAATAATTTCATGAATCCAACCTAAATCCAATAAGCATTTCTTAATAAGCACCTCTTGTGTAGAAGGCACTGTGCAAGGCATTGGGAATATAGTGACAAAATGAAAAAGTGTTGGTCCTCAAGCATGTACAAACTATTGAGGGAAATGAATCATTTATGTAGAAGTGTACTGTATATACAGTAATTTGAGGAGGGATTGAGTACTAATTGAGGGATCAGGAAAGATTTTTACATAGGAAACAGCACTTGAACCTAATAACTCGACAAGGTAAGCAGTGAGAAGGGAGGGGAGTTCATTTTCAGAATAGGGAACAAGTTATACGAGATACCAAAGAGAGAGGCAGTGAAATGTTGAGGCCCGAGTGTAAGAGATTAATTTGGATGGAATGTAGAGTTCTTAAAGAAAAGTAATCTGAAATAGGTCTAGAAAAGTGGACCAGAGCCTAACTGTGAAAATCTTCATGGCAGCCAGGTAGAGTGCTGGGTCTGGAGCCAGGAAGACTCAGCTTTGTGAGTTTAAATCTGGCCTCAGACACTTATTACGTGTGTCACTACGGGCAAGTCACATAACTATTTTCCTCAGTTTCCTCATCTATAAAACGAATTGGAAAAGGAAATGACAAATCACTCTAGTAGCTTTGTCAGGAAACTCAGATGGGGTCATGAAGAGGCAGACATGACTGAAAAGGACTGAACAACAACTACTAAGTCTCTATAATCCTTATTTACAGTTTGTCTCAGAAGCAGTTAGGAGCCAATGGAGAATACTGAGCAGGGGGAAAGACTTGGGATTTGTGCTTTAGGAAGACTATTTAGGCAGTTGTGTGGAAGTTAAATGGGAGAGTGTAGAGATTGGAAGCTGGGATCCCAACTGAGAGGCTTTTGCAATAGTCCAGATGAAAATTAATGCTTGTCTGAAATAGAGTAGTTTTCTAGTGAGAGGACAGAAGGAGGTGAATAAAAGACACCTGGATGCAGAAATGACAAGGGTGGCAGCTGATTGGATGTGAGTGCTCAGTGAGAGGAAGGAATCAAAGATGGCTTTGATGTCATGAATGTGAATGGTCAGTGTGATGTTGGTGTCTTTAGGTAGGTGACAGAGTGGATTGAGTGCCTGACCTGAAGTCAGAAGTCTCATTTTCCTGAGTTCAAATCTGGGCTCTGATACTTAGTAGCTCCATGACCCTGGACAAGTCACTTAACCCTGTTTTCCTCAGTTTCCTCATCTGTAAAATAAGCTAGCAAAATAAATGGTAAACCACTCCAGTGTCTTTGCCAAGAATACCCCAAATGGGGTCACAAGGAGACAGACACAAGTGAAGAACTATGGAACAATGAACAAATTATTGTCTTTTTATTTGTGTCAAGAGTGTTTTGGAGATGCATTAAAATAATTTCTACAGGATAATTTGAGGAGGGACAGTAATAAGTAGGTGAATCAGGAATGGATTTCCATAGCTTTTTGGATTGTAAGAGTTAGAGTTGAGTAATGAATGCATTCCAGGCATACGGGGAAACAGTCCCTGAAAATTCATGGACGACGAGCTTGAGAAACTATATATTTGAGAAATAGCCAGTGACCCTGTCTGCCTGAATCATGAGGTGCTTTTTGTTTTACACATATTGATTTTGAGATTCCTCCAGGACATCCATTTGTTGTTGTAAAATAGGCAGCTGATGATGAGGGCCTCGAGCTGAGGAGAGAGATTATATCTGGAAAATTAGAACCCTGGGATAGAGAATAGAATTTTGGACACTTGTCTCTGTGTGCAAAGTTTGCAATTCGATTGATACTGGTATAATGATGTAGACTTCACTTTCTGCTGATAAATCAAAGAAATATATAAAGATATTATGAAGGAAAACCCTGACTTAATTATACAAATGTATAACAACTGTGTAACCATGGAAATAAATCAACTAAAAAGGAGTACTGCAGGTGGGATTAGAAGAGTCAGCTCTACCGAATGTTGCCTTCAGACACATTTTAAATGAGAAGCTGGATAAAATTTATTGCGATTTAGTTGAATCTAAAACAACAGTTGCAAACATGATTTTAAATAAGGTAAATATCATAGTAGATGACAACATGAGAGACAAATAGAGGAACTATATTATTATTAAAGGCTCCTTAGACAGTGACATGTTATCTGTATTAAATATAAACACATGGAATGGCACAGCATCTAAGTACCTAATGGTAAATGCAAAATGACCTAGGTAACAAGACTCTATAACTAGGCAACTTTAATATTCCTATCAGTATTTGATAGAACCTGTATAATAGAAAGATATGGAAAGAAGTATTTATCTACTTTGACAAGATGTTGGAATAACTGGATTTAGTAGGTATGTGGAGATAATCAAATAAGTATCTTAGAATATACTTATTTTTCAAGTATACATAACTCATAAATAAATTTGGATAGATTTTTTTTTTATAAAATTTGTGTTAATCATTATTTTGAACCACCAGTTTCCAGTTTTCTTTTTCTGCTCTTTCATATTCTGCAAGCCATCCCCTATAGCAATGATCACAACAGACAGAGGGCAAACTAATTCAGCAAAACTAACGAACGTGTCATCTGAGACTTGATAGTATATGAAATGTTGCATACTGTAACACTTGTGCTTCCGGGTGGGAGTGTCAGAGAAGCCTTAAGTGGAGAGATGTGGGCTTTTGAATGGAGTTTTGAAGGAAATATGATTCTAAGTGAATAGTGGATAAGAGAAAAATTGATTTAGAACTAGAAGGGACTTTTGAGGTCATCTAGTAAAACTCCCTAATTTTAAATATGGGAAGACTCAGGCCCAGAGAGGAGTGGTAACTGGCCTCGCATCGGGAGAAGCAGGAAGTGTTACAGCCAGCAATTGATTTATTGTGCTGTCCTCATTACAGTGCACTGGGACATCCTTGTGCTTCTTTTCCAAGTTATTGGTGGGTTATAGAAATATTATAGACTGAAAGGGAGACTAAAATGATATACCAAATTATGAATGGTTTAAAGACAAAATGAAACAAATAATAACATTTAGAGAAGACAATGGTGATGCTATTTACCTAAATGTATGATATGCCCCTTCAGTAGTCCTTTCAGGCAAATTTATATCTTACCATATTAACAAAAGGAAATGTTTTAAAATCATAATTAAATATGTACTTTTACAAATTATCACATCAAGAAATGAATAAATCAAAATAAACACAGAAGTGGAAATTTTGAAAATTAAAAGTGAATTATACAAATTAACATTTAAAAATTGAACCAATAAAAAGTAGAAATTTTTAAAAAAAGGACCTAAATTTCATAAACTCTTTGTTAATTTAGCAAAAAAAAAAAGAGAGGAAAACCATATTATAAAAACTTTTTTAAAAAATGAGATCAAGGGGGTGGCGGCTAGGTGGCACAGTGAACAGAACACTGGCACTGGAGTCAAGAGGACCTGAGTTCGAATGTAGCCTTAGACACTTAACATTTATTAGTTGTGTGGCCTTGGGCAAATCCCTTAACCCAAATTGCCTTGCCCTCCCCCCTCCAAAAAGCAAAAAAAAAAAAAAAAAGATCAAGGAAATCACAGTTCACTAATGCTTCTAGTTTTGGTATAGAGGTGAGGAAGGCAGTTATTAAAAACTGTTATACTCAGTTATATACTTAAACAATGAAAATTTAAATAAAATCACTGAATATCTACTAAAATATATTCATGGCACTGTGATCTCATTGTTTTTGATGTTCTTAATAATTCAGATACCAATCCCATCCAAGCCTGTTTATCCTATGCCATTTTTGTCCATGTCTTTCTGCTAAGGGACAGAAGGCTTTCTTATGTGTGTGCCCATGCAGCACGTGCGCTGTCTGTTACCTTCTCCCTTGTCATATGACCAGCATTTTTTGTCACACGTTCCCTTGGTTTGTCTTATGCCTGTTCTTCTAAACGTCCTAGTTTGTTAAGTGTTGCCTCCTATTCACACCTAGCATGTGCCTCTCAATTTCCTTATTTGTGATTCTCATTTTCAGTTTTTTGGATACTGTTGTGTTCCAGCTGGTCATGTGTATGATTGCAGTCATGCAACACCAGTGGAATTTTGATATTACAAGGGTAGGCTTAGTTTTTGGGAAAAGTTCATTATCATTAAAGTGGCTGTACCGTTTCCTAAAAGCAGCATCACTTTTCCCCTGCTGTTTATTCCTTTTTGTTGTCTATTTGTGCTCTCTGTCCAAGCAGACATTCCTACAGACAAGTGCTATGGGTTGTGAATCCAATTGCACCCCATCATTGAAGCACTTAATGTTCTTTATATACTTGTTCTTCTCTATTTTGATGGGCCAAACTCAAGTGCTTGTCGATTTCTTCTAGAATTCTCTATAATATTTAGAGCTCGTTGCAATCTGCACGATGTTATTTACAAATAAGTGCATTTAGAGACCTCACCATCCATAGGAATTCACTCTTGTCAGGAATTTCGTGCCATGCATCGTGGTAAGTGTTCAGAAGACATGTTTCACAAGAGTTGTTTTTCTTTACCGTGCTATTGCCCTTGTAAAATTTGTTCTTCTGATTCTGTTGACTTCATTTCTGTCTCCATTTATAATTCTCAAATATCTGAAGTTGCCTTTCATAATTTTTTTATATCATAGTATTATTCTCTGTTATTTATATATACTATGTTTAGGCATTCTCTAGTTGTCTTAGGCAATTTAAGGCACTCCTCCTCACATAGATTCTCGTTCAGTTTCTTCTTCCTTCTTGTGCATTTTGCTTGTGCCTATTTCTGCCTCTTTTAACCTTTCTCCACTCCATTACTTGCTTCCCTGTTGTGTTTGATGTATTTTAACATCAGATTCTTCATGCATGCGCCTGCACACATGTGTATGTATTCCCCTCTTCCTTCTACAATGTAGATGAGTGAGATTCATCTGATGCCCATTTTCCCTCCTCTTCCTCTGTGTTTGTTTTCCTTAAAATAAAATAGTCCTAACTACCTTGAGTCACTCTTCATCTACATGCAGTTTTGAGTAGGCCTCATTTCTTTGCTTGTGTTTATGATTGAAGTTTTACCTCATCTGAGCAGAATGAAACTCAGGTCACTTGGTAATAGTGAAGCAAAATATGGGACTTGTCAGTTTTTGGAGTCTATGTGGCATATGTTATTAGCAAATCAATTTTTATTTAAACTTAAAAAAATTAGTAGGTGGGGCAGCTAGGTGATGCAGTGAATAGAACACCAGCCCTGGAGTCAGGAGGACCTGAGTTCAAATCTGGCCTCAGACACTTAACACTTACTAGCTGTGTGACCTTGGGCAAATCACTTAACCCGAATTGCCCCTCTAAAAAGCAAAAAAAAAAAAAAAATTACTAGGCATTTATTTTCTCTTCTTCTCTTCCTCTACTCCCCCAAAAGTAAAACAAAAACCTGGTAAACTATGTCGAATCAAACAAAACATATGGTCATATTCATTGGTCAAGTACATCCTTGTTAGAATTGTAAGTTCCTTGAGATTAGGTACAGTTTTATTCTGTGTGTTTGTATTGAGTTGTGCATTTATTAACGTGCTTGGTTGATAGCAAGAGCTCAGTAATTTCTTGTTGATTGTTTATGGAAATTGCCAGTATGGGATGGTGTTATCATCATCAGTCATTATCATCATTTATATAGTGTTTCCTATGTGCCAAGGCACTGTGCTAAGTAAGCACTGCACAATTATTATCTCCCAGGGTGGGAGGTGCTATTTCATATTATTATACAGATGATGAAACTGATGCAAACAGTGGCAAAGTGCCTTGCCCAGGATCACACAGGTAGTAAGGGTCTAAGGTTAGATTTGAACTTCTTGGCTCCAGGCCTGATGGCATTCATTCTATCCACTGTCCCACACAGCAATCCTAGTATCCTTTCTCTCAATGAACTTAAATTCCATCGAAAGAGACAAGATGTGCATCCATAACTACTTACAAAATGAATACATTCTTGTATTTATTAATGTAAATACTATTTATGTTTATACTTAAACCTGTAGTTACATGAGATGAGTCTGAATCTGTTTTTAATTGCTTTAGATTCAGAATTAGATTGATGTATTCAGTAGGTTTAAAACATCAATGTACATTTTTGCCAAAAGTTCAAGGATGGTTAGAAATTAGGGAAGCTATTAGCATAATAAATTGTAATAGTAATAAAAAGAAAAAAATTATTTCATTTCCAATAAATGCAGAATTTTTTTTATGAATTTCATCCCTTGTTTATGTTAAAAACACTAAAAAGCAGAGGAATAAAAGAATCCTTTTATAATATGATAAAAAAAATCTTTAAAAAAGCCCGAGATATTTGTAATTAAAAAATGCTATAAACTGAAGCTTAAAAGCCAGTGCTTGGGTGATATGTAGTCAGTATATAGGGGCGGCCATTTTTAAAGGAAGAAATGCACATAATCAGTGACCATCTGAAAATGTATGCTTATTGCAGTTGCACTCTATGGGAGGACTTGTATGAAGTGATGTGAAATACAGAATCCAGAAGCAATAGAATATCATAAATAAATAAATATGTGTGCATATACATATATTTACGCATGTACATATATACACATATATACTTATAGTATAAAATACATTTGTAATATTTACATTAATGTACATACACACATATACCCCCACACACATACACAGTGTAATCACATATAAAGTTATGTGCATATATCTGTGATATCATCACTTTGGTCACTCCTGGTATGAGAACTAGCTTTCATGTGCTCTGAGTGTGCTCTGAGTACATACCATCCGAGGACTGGCTTTTAATTATTAGCTTATAGTGTTTCTCAATTACAAAAATCTCTTGGTTTTCTAAAGATTTCCTTTCATCACATTACAAAAAGATTCTCTCATTCCTCTGCTTTTTAGTGTTTTTAACATAAATAAGAGTTGAAACTAATAAAAAAAAAACTTCTGCATTTATTGGAAATGAAATAATCTTTTCTTTTTATTACTAATACAATTTATTATGCTCATAGTTTTCCTAATTTCTAACCATCCTTGCATTTAATAGCAAAAATGTACATTGATGTTTTAAATCTATTGAATACATTAGTACATTAATCTAATTCTAATTTACTATACAACCTATCTGTGCCTTTGTAGATACAGGAGTTGTTTGAGGTATATAGAGGTTTTTTGACTTGCTCAGAGTCAAATAGTTAGTAAGTGTCAGAAATGGAATTTACATTTCATATATTTCTAATTCTGAGGTAAATACACTGTCCAGTATGCCATGCTGATTCACAGTTTAAATGAAAATAACACTAATGGGCATCCCAAGTCCTGTAAATGTAAGGACCAATACTAGCTCCCAGACCCAGTAGGAGACAGGAGTACTTTGGTAATCATTTTGTATTTGGAATTAGATGAGTAGGATTTAAATGCTGACTCCTCTGCTTACTTTCTGAATGACCTCAAGTAAGTATCTAATAAATATTTTCATTTATTCATTCCTCAACTCTAAGATAAGGGAGTTGAAATAGGTGATCTTCCAGGACTCTTTCAACTCTATGTTCTTCTTATCCTAATGACGATATATTCTTCCCTCTTTTCTGTAAAGAAATAGAGTAATAGGGTCAGAAAATTACTTGTAGTTTCAATGTCATCTTGTTTTGCTTAATTGATCTCTTTGTTATAAGCAAATAGGTTATTGCTAATTGGAAGCAGTTTATAAAACAGAAAGCATCCATAAAACATTTTGTAAAAGTGAACTTTGGGTAATCTAAGAAATTACATTTCATTCATTAAATTGATATAAATGATAATAGATGGAAAAAATTCAGTCTTTGTTGTTTGTTGGGAAAAGGACACATTTATTCACAGATTAACTTGATTATTTTATAAAATGGCATAGAATTAAAATATAAAATTTACAAAATTTTTCATACCCTTTGACCTAGAAAGCCCAACTTTAGGTTTATTTTGATAGGAGTTTTTTAACTGGAAGATAAAACCCAATGTTAGAAAATATTCATTGAAGAATTGTTTATAATAGCAAAAAGTTGAAATCAGGCTTTGCTCAACAATTGGGAAACGGTTGAATACACTGTGACATGTGAATGTGTTAAACTGTAAGGAATGAGGAATTGTTCAAGACTTCAAGTAAATAAGAGGAAACTTACATGAAGTAATGCCGAGTAAAGGAAGGGTATCCAAATGAACAGTCTGCCCTCTGACTGCAGTTATGTAAATGAAGCATCATTAAATGTCAACAAAGTCCAGGTTAGATACTGTGCCTAGTAATGGTCCTACAATCAGTTGTAATGATTTTTTGTTTGTTTTGTTAAACTATTTGCACAGACAATATTCATTTTTAGTTTGTGCTTGTTTTATTAAAACCAACCAGTTAAAATAAGAAAAAGAAAGAACAAAGGATAACAGCCTGAGTGCTTCTAGAACTTTAAAAGCTCTAGAAGAACTCTTTTAGTTTGTTGAGGCTACTGCCTGATCAATTCTGGAGGATTTATGTGCGCCATGGACAGTAATCTCACATATTAAGAATTTGATGAGTTGTAATCTCCATTATTAGAAGAGCTCCCTTCATGGATGATATGAAAAGTTGGTTCATTTGTTGAAATATGTGGCTGTAATATGATTAGTCTTGTTAAAAAGTATGCTCCCAAAATATTGGGGTTGGGAGTTTAAGGTAGAAGATTTTTAGGACCTCTTGGACACAGAGTAGAGATCTTTTAGAATAATAATGAATGAGAGAAAATGGGAACTATTTATCTCAAGCATTGTTCTGTCATGTACATGTCATAAACCACCAACCCTGATCTTTGTATGTGTTGTTTTTTCTTTATTCTTGTAGAAAGAGTGTGATGAGCATCTATTACTCATATAAATAGTGTCTGTCAAATTCTTTCTGTTTACCTTTCCTAAATTTGGATAGGAATTTAAGTATAATGGAGAGGCAAATATAAAAAAAAAACTGTTTTATCTTCTTTGACTTTTAAGTGGATAATATGTCTTATGGACATATGGACAAGGATATTTGTGAATCAGAACATAGCAGATAGATATATAGAGTACCCTCATTTTTTTTTTTTATCAAAAACCACATGCTTTGAGAGGTACACACAGACTTTTAGGATATTTTCTCAACTGTTGTTAGGCTTTCCTAATGAATTGAAGTTTGTGGTCCAGTGATTAGGAAACCATAGGAAAACATCTGAGACATAGGAATACTGATTTAATAGGGAATTTTTAGCTATGTTGGTTTCACAATCAGGTAACTCTGTATATGCCCTATGTAGGACTGTAGTGTCTTAGAAAATTTCCAGCTTTTTAATTGTTGATTGCAGTGTCCAAGATCATGTGTGATTAAGATCCAATGGGAATCCTGTTGTTTTGGTGCCTAGGCCAGTGGTCTTTCTGCTCAGTCTATTTAAGACAATTACCCATTGTACTTAGCAGGGAATTAGAACACTCAACTCAAAAATTTGATCCCTATCCTATTTTTCTGAGTTGCTTTGTACTAATTCTCCTTCCTTTTCTCAACCTTTTTTTCCCATGGTCACAGTTCCTGTCATGTAGTTGGTGCTTAATAAATTCTGTGGGCTTGGTAATATTACTTTACCAGAATCTTTTCTAGCTGATTATGTTCTTGTACTAAAGAGAGAAAGGTAGGCAAGGACAGAAGCATCCAGGAAGTCCCTACTTTGTGCCAGTTACTGTGCTAAGTGCCTTCAAATATAATCTCATTTAATCTTCACAACAACCCTGGAAGATAGGTGCTGTTATTGTTCCTGTTTTAAAGTTGAGGAAAGTGAGCCAGACAGAGGTTAAATAGCTTATCCAGGGACACAAAGCTAGTACGTTTTTGAGGCTGGATTTGAACTCAGTTTTTCCTGACTCTGGGCCTACCGCTCTATTGGCTTTACCACCTAGCTACTCCTTAAATGAAAGGAGATAGCGGATGTATAGGCCTGGGGAGCTGAGGAGTAAGCATTTATTTACATGGTGCCTACCCTGTGCCAGGCATGGTGCTAAGCCCTTTTTTTTTATTTTAAACAAATATCTCATTTGATCCTCACAACAAGCCAGAGAGGTAGGAGCTATTATTGTCATCATTTTACAGCTGAAGAAACTGGGGCAAACAGAGGTTAAGGAATTGCTCAGGGTCACAGAACTAGTACTATCTGAGGCTGGATTTGAACTCAAGTTTTAATGATTCCATACCTCTTGCTCTATATCCTGTGCTACCAGCTGCCTTATACCAACAATCTGACTGACTGACAAAGGAGACCAGTGTCATTTTGATCATATTGAAGAAGTGATCTGTAAAAAGACTGGAAAGGCATTGGGAGGCCAAGTCAAACAGAAGGTTTTATATTTGATCCATATAGGGAGCCACAACATGTGCTTTACACAGAGCACTTTTGTAGCTGACTGGAAGGTAGACTGAAGTGGGGAGATAGTTAAGACAGGGAAACCAAGGAAAAGGAGTCTAGGTATGAAGTGATGAGAGCCTACAATATGGTGCTAGTCATTTCTTTCTTTTTTAAAGCAATTGGGGTTAAGTAACTTGCCCAAGGTTACACGGCCAGTTATTTTGTGTGGGTGTTAAGTATCTGAGCCCAGAATGGATCCAGGGTCCTCCTGACTCCGGGGCCTCTCGATTCTGGGCTGGCACTCTTATTGTGCCACCTGGCTGCCCTGATGGTCGTAATTTCTAAAGAGAGAAGGGACTGTTGTGAAGGTAGAATAGAGATGATTTAGCAACAGATTGGGTATGGGGGGTTAGGTGGAGAAGATAAGGTGCAGAAGATGACACCCAGGTTTTGATCCTGAGTAACTGAGAGGATGATGGTGTTCTTCACAGTAAAAGGAAAGCTGTAAAGAGGGAAAGATAAAGAATTCAAGTTTGCACTTTGAATTTATTGTGTATGGGACATCCAATTCTGAATGTCCATTAGGCATTTGTAGCTCATTCTGTTCTGCATCTGCTATTCTGCCTGATTTTGGGTCCAAGAAGAAGATGCCTTTCCCAGGTTAAGCATTGTCATTTCTAATCTCATTACCATGCTGCTAACTCAAGTCTTGATTGATACCACCTCCCTCCTTTTCCTCTCCCCTCTAAATGGGGGGCTGGAGGGTAGAGGGCCGAACTCCTTTATAGAGGGCAGAAACTGGATTTTTTTTGCTCACTCCACTCTGTATCTGCTGCTTTGCCTGGTTTAAACTCCATGGAATAAGATGCCCCTTGTGTTGGGTACCTCCTGGTCTCTTGTTTCTCCCCCTCCCCCCACTGCTTCACTGTCTCCTTTTGTGTTTAGATTATAAGCTCTTTGAGGGCAGGGACTGTCTTTTTTTTTTAATTGATTGTGTCCCCAGCACTTAGCACAGTGGGTGGCACATAGTAGGTACTCAATAAATGTTTATTGGATTGGATAAATAGATCTGAGACATAGAGATGATGCATGGAGGTGATAATTCAATCCACTGGAATCTGAGGGACAACCAAATTAAATTAGTATGGAGGGAGAAGAGGGCCAAGGAAAGAACCCTGGACACCACCCATAGTCAGCAAGAGCGATCTGGATACAGGTTCAGTAAAGGAGACTTGATTTTCAGTGTGATTTACATCCATTACCTCATTTCATCTCCGTAATCATAGGTATGTTAAATGTTATATCCATTCTACAGATTATTCCCTCCTAGTATTTCTGCTGTGATTACTTCTGTGATACTTCATATTTGATCTTGTCCTGTCTCTGTGATTCATTGCTTAAACCTTCTCCAACTGTTCTTTGATACACATTGATATACCCGAAGCATGGTTCTTGGTTTGTTATTCCCCTGGTGTCAAAACTACAGTGACTCCCTCTTGCTCCTAAGTTAAAATACAAACTCTTCTATTTGACTTTTAGGTCTTTGACAGTTTGGCTTCCTCCCCATCTCCAGGTCTCTTTGATGAAATCTTCTTTCCAGCTCAAATGCCTTGCTCTTTGTGCATGATATTCTATATTTCATCTTTGGGGCTTGCTCTGTCCCCATGAACTCCTTACTCAATGATGCTTCCTTCAGGCCTAGTTCAATCACTTCTCTTTCAAGAAGCATAGTTATCAAGGTATGAGAGCCCTTTCCGTGGAAATTACTTTGTATAATTGTCCATGTACATGTTCTCCCCCAGTTAAATGTCGGCTTCTTGAGTTCTGGGATTCTTATTTGGTTTTTTTTTTTTTTTTTGGTATCCTCATTGCTAAGCTCATAGTAGATTATTTGCATCAAATCTTACATTGTCCAGTGGTTACCGAAGAAGGGTGTTTGTTAGATTGTATAGTCAGCCAGATTATCTGTTGTATATGGAGGCCAGAATGGGATAGTATGTATATTCACTATTGATGATAAATTATGGTTACTTCAATAATTATCTAAACTAATCTAGGTTTATTTTAGAGTTTTCCCCTGTCTTGCAGAATACTTTTGTATCCCTCATTGAGTACCCTACTTTCCTCTAAGGTCTTAGGTCCCTCAGACCAGATTTGTAAACGATTTCCATTTACAGTTTCAGATTCTGTCACCTATTTCACTTCATATTTCTTTTGCAATATTAATTCTTTACTGAAGTGCAATCTTGCTATAATTCTTAGGAAAGTAATGGATGTTATTCCCCTTGCAATTCCATGACCCTTGCTATGGAGACTCATTTTGTGAAAATTTCCTATTTTAAATAAACTTTTTTTCCTATTGAACTTAGATGGCTTCTTTAAGATGAACTTGACTTCCATTTGTGCTTATCTCCCACCAGGTCTCATGCTTCTCTTAACATATTATAAATTGTCTAAACAGTAAGGTCCCTTGGGTCTTCATCCATGTCTGATCTGCTTTCTGTTTCATTTGACATAAACATAATTGGACATGCCGTGTCTAAGGGAACCTGTGTCTAAATGGTTGTCTGAATGAATATCTCATTGATGAACCTTCATGGCTCCCAGATTCCACAACCATGTCAAAGTCCATTTAGAATGAGCTTTAGGGATTCTCTTTGCCAGCTTGTGATGGTTTCAAACTAGGAAGTTGCCAGTTTTATAAGTTGAGTTTCCCAGTGTTTACCTTTGGATCATCTTTGCATGCTGACCATGAACTTTTTGTGTCAGATCTATACAGAATCTGGTATCAGGGAGGAATTTCCTGAGGTCATAACTGATCCATCTCTTTTCTCCATGATGTGCTACTGCAGTAAAGTAACCCTAAACAAATGAGTTATTCTTGCCAGAAAAAAGATAATCTGTAGCATTTCTTAAGAACACAGTTTAGATTCTGACACCTCTTGCTTCCAACTTCCATGTAAACTTTTGTGTTGCTCTTTTTTTCCCCTTCCTATTGAAAGGCAACAGCTACTGTCAGTCCTTCCGTCAAAGCCTTATTTAATCTCTTCCTCTGTTCAAGTTATTATTCAAGGGCTTTGACTCATACATTAATTTGTACCATAGTTTCTGCGTATGAATAGCTT
Source organism: Petaurus breviceps papuanus (assembly GCF_028583685.1). Taxonomy (NCBI): domain Eukaryota; kingdom Metazoa; phylum Chordata; class Mammalia; order Diprotodontia; family Petauridae; genus Petaurus; species Petaurus breviceps. The sequence goes on from NW_027185764.1 coordinate 14,683,734, forward strand.
ATACTCCTGGAATGAGAGATAAGTCACTATATGTTAAATTTTATACGAAAGCTATAAAATAATATCATCATTCAGAGGTTGAAAAACTTACATTGTTTTTGGGGAACAGAAAAGACTTTATTTTATGAAACAGATAATATTTTATCAAGAACTTGTGGATGTAACTGTACATTCTGGAGAGTAGTAAACTGTTTAGTTCATTGTTTTTTCCACTTATTAGTTGATGTTTGTGATTTAGATATGTTGTCATTGTTGGTCGTGGTAGTAGTGTCATTTATAGGAATCTGGTGTTTTACCTTCTTCCTCATAATTTTGTACATGTCCAATGTAGAGCCGCATATAGTGTGTTAACGAGCACAAAATGCGTTAGTTATGTCAGAAATGTAGGAATGGAAGGGATCTTAGGGAGTTCATCTAGTCTGGCTCCCTAACTTTATAGACTAGTAAACTAGAGATCTGCATAGTTTGGGTAAATTCCCCAAGATCGCTCAAATAGTAAGTGACAGAGCCAGAATTGGAAGCCGTGTTTTTTGAAGGCAAATCCAGTACTTTTTTGTACTATGCTTCTCAAAAATTAAAACCATACTATCATATTTTTAATTATGGATAAATTGATAATGCCCGGAATTCTAGCTGACTAGAATGGATCCTGGCAGATAGTACAGTTCAATGTAGGCAAAGGACCCTGATCACCTTGATCAAGAACAGTTAGATAAGGGAAGGAGGAGCTGGCATTCAAACTAGGGTGCAGAACCTCAGTCAGAGAATATGAAGAGTAACCCTAGTGAACAGAATTGCTTTTTCTTCTTCTTTTGATCCTAATGACAATTTTTCACTTTATCCTGCCTTCTTGATGAGGTTACTGTTATGTGTATTAAATATGTTATAATCAATATTCATGTTTATTGATTATGGTCTGAAAGAGGATAATAGACTAAAGGCATCCCAACTGATTTTCATAACAGTCTTGTCAGCTAGGTATCATAAATATTCATTTCTCAGTTTTATTGTTAAGGTAACTAAGGCTTAGAGAAGTTGTGACTTATCCACAGTCCCACACTTAGTCATTTTCACAGGTGGGATTGAAACTCAGTTCTCTCTTGAATCAAGTTTAACCATTTTTTCAGTGTACTGCCTTGCCTCTCTGTGATCAGACAGAGCTCTTTGGAAATGGTTGGAAAGGACTGTGTTAAGCCTAAACTGGAAGGGATTGACTTACTGACTTGAATGTTCTTTTTTAAAAAATTGATAAATACTCTTTCAACATAGCTTATAAATTATGACAGACTCACAATTTGCTCTCCTTATTATCCCAATATAGTCCCTTAAATCAGTTCAACAAAACAGCATGAAGGAGATGCCTTACACGTTCTTTAAAGGCATATTGGGTTAGTGTTTTCTCTTCTGTCAGGATTAGTTTTAGAAGCTTGCATTTTTGCTTATGCAATTATCTTCCATTGCTAAGGTGGAGCAAGTGAGGGTAACCGTAATAGCAGTTTGAATAAAAGCTATGCTTGCCTTGAGGCTCTGGTTCATTTTATGCTGTCAGAAATGGGGAGCTCTTTTATTAAAGTGATCAAAGAGTCAGTGCCCAGACCTACGGTGCTTGTACTTTGCACCCTTGAATGGTAGTGATTTAGAGCCAAAGAATGGGCATAGTTGGTTTCCTGTTTGCATCGTTTTTTGGCTCTCTCTCTATAGTGGAGAAGCAAGGTCCCAAAGCCATCCATATATTGACTGGTTTCTGCCTGCAGCAAATTGCTGTTACGAACCTTTTAGCACAATATCTCACTAGAGAATAAACTTTTGTGGTTTGCTCCATAGTTATATGATGACTTATCTAATTTCACTTCACTTAGCAGCACCTGGGAAAGCCCTGTTCATTTTTGTGACTTTGCTAGACCTGTAACAACAATAACATGATCCAGCTTAACACTTAGTATGTCATGTGCAGAGCAGGTAGGCAGAGGAAATACTCCTACTCTGTAAATTTTCCTGAGCATTATTAATGCGTTAACACTTATTTTCCCCTGATTTTGTTGCTTGAAGTAATGCAATGTTGCCAGTTGGATTTTAGAGTATTGTGTAGTCTCTGAGCCTAGCATAGCTCCAGTGTTTAAAGTGGAGTTAAGTTTCACATCTTTTGCTGAGATTTGGCTAATTACTAGTGGCCTTGAAGTTGAAACCCCAGAATTCTCTCTAGATATGTATAGGATGGGGATATCAGAGTCATTGGATTCTATCTGAAATCTATGCAACTGTGACCTGAGGTAACAAAAATGCCACAGATAAAAAGGTGTAGAGCATTAAGGTTGAGGGAAAGAAAAAGTTTGGTTTTTACTGAATGTGGATCAAAATAAAAGACTGGAGTGATCAATAGGTGGCAGTAGATAGAATACTGGCTTTGGAGTCAGATGACCTGGGTTGGAATTCCCAGTTGTGACTCATATTATCTGTATTCTTTATATTGGACAAGTAAGTTAGTGTGCCCCCACTCCCCAACTTTCAGTTTCCACATCTTGAAAATGAGCAATTTGAACAATATGACCTCTGTGGCCTTTTCCATATCTAAATTATAAAATCTATGTTACTGAGAAAAGGAAATCCCATTTACATAGATCTTTAAGGTTTACCAAGCATTTCCTCACCATAACCTTGTGGTTTAGATAATTCGGATGTTGTCTCTGTTTTGCAAATGAGGAAATCAAGTACTAGAGATACTAAATGACTTGGCCACAGTCACACATCTCTTAAAAGTTTGGTCTTGGATTTGAACCCTAGTCTTCTGATTCCAAATTCTGTGCTTTTTACTTCTTGGTGCCTCTTCTTAAGTTTGCAGTGTGGACTCTTATCCCAAGGGTTATTGGATTAGTTCCTTGGGCATGAATTGCTGAGGTGTTGTCTTAGGTGGTTTTTCATCTATCTTGTGTTTAATAGGATAGAAGGATCATTATCACTACTTGAATGCCCTAACTATCCCTGACAGAATCACATCAGGAAGGCATTGGTTACTCATGGCTGAGAGACGGGATCAGAGAGACAATATGGTGAAGTGGAAGGACCCAGATGACTTTGGCTGTGATTCTTTTTTTTTTTTTTCCATTTTTCAAATGCTTTATTAACTTCTGATTTACATCATTTGTTTCTGCCAGATTTTGAGTTACAAATTTTCTCCCGTTTTTCCCCTGCCCACCGCCCCCAAATAGCAGTCCCACAGGATATGCCCTCCTCCAATCTGCTCTCTCCCATATTTTCTCCTATCCCCTTTTGACTTTTCCAGTAGGGCATGGTGGATCTCTATGCCCCAGTGCCTGTATATCTTATTTCCCAATTACATGTAAAATAGTATCAATAATAGTGTGTGTGTGTGTGTGTATAGTATATATATTTAAACATTTAATTTTAAAACTGAATTCCAGATTCATTCCCTTCCTCCCTTGTCACCCACCCTTACTGGGAAGATATGCAGTTCAGTATAGGTTGTACATGTGTGGCTAATGCAAAACAATAACATAGTAGATATATTGTAAAAGACTGACTATATTTCCCTCCCTCCTATCCTACTTCCCACTTGTTCTATTCTCTACTTTGATCCTATCCCTTTTCAAAAGTGGGTGCTTCCAACTTCATTCCCCCCTAGTCTGCCTTCCCTCTCATCCCCTTCGTCCCTACTCTCCTGTAGGGTGAGATACCCTATTTAGTTCATATTTCATTCCCTCCCCCAGCCAAATTTAATGGGAATAAGGTTGACCCATTCCTTTTTGCCTTCCTATTCTTCCCCTCCATTGTAACCATTTTCCCTTGCCTCTTCTATATGAGATAGTTTACCCCATTCTGTCTTTCCCCATCTCCTCTCATTATATTCCTCTCTCACCTCTTAATTTCACCTTTTAAGTATCATCCCTTCCTGTTAAATGGGTCCTGTGCCCTCTATCTATGTATACCTGTAAACATATATACACACATTCATATATGTATTCATATGCTATATACCCTCATATATAGACATATGTATATATGCACATATATATTTATTTCTATTCCCTTCAACTATTTTCATACTGAGAAAAGTTTCATCAGTTACAATTATTGTTTTTCCATGTGGGAATGTTAATAGTTCAACTTTGATAAGTTCCTTATGATTTCTTTTCCCTGTTTACCTTCTCATGCTTTTCTTGCTTCTTGTATCTGAATGTCAAATTTTCTGTTCAACTCTGGTGTTTTCATCAAGAATGCTTGAAAGTCCTCTATTCCACTAAATGACCATATTTTCCCCTGAGATGTGATACTCAGTTTTGCTGGGTAGGTGATTCTTGGTTTTAATCCCAGTTCCTTTGCCCTCCGTAATATCATATTCCAAGCCCTTCGAGCCCTCAGTGTAGAAGCAGCCAGATCCTGTGTTATCCTGATTGTGTTTCCACAATATTAAAATTGTTTCTTCTTAGCTGCTTGTAATATTCTCTCCTTAATCAGGGAATTCCGGAACCTGGCTATAATATTCCTAGGAGTTTTCTTTTTGGAATCTTTTTCAGGTGGTGATTGGTGGATTCTTTCAACCTCTATTTTGCCCTCTTGTTCTAAAACATCAGGGCAGTTTTCTTTGAAAACTTCCTGGAGGATGATTTCTAGCTTCTTTCTTTGATCATGGCTTTCAGGTGGTCCAATAATTTTTAAATTATCTCTCCTGGATCTATTTTCCAGGTCAGTGGTTTTTCCCATGAGGTATTTCACATTGCCTTCTATTCTTTCATTTGTTTGGATCTGTTTAATAGCATCTTGATTTCTCATAAAGTCATTAGCTTCCATTTACTCCAGTCTAATTCTGAAGCAATGATTCTCCTCGTTGAGCTTTTGAGATTCTTTTTCCATCTGGCAAATTTGGCTTTTTAAGGCATTCTTCTTTAAGGCATTGCCTTTTTGAGCCTCTTTTGCCATTTGAGTTAGTCTATTTTTTAAGGTGTTGTTTTCCTCAGTCAGGCTGTTGACTCTCATTTTGTGCTTTTCTTGCATCGTTCTCATTCTCTTCCCAATTTTTCCTCCACTTCTCTTATCTGTTTCTTAAGGTCCTCCCTCTATGGCCTGTAGCCAGCTCGTATTTTCCTTTGAAGCTTTTGGTGCAGGAGTTCTGACTTCACTGTCTTCCTCCTGTTCCATGCTTTGCTCCTTTTTGTCCCCAAAATAGGAGTCCAATGTTGGAATCTTCTGTCTGCTTTGTTTCCTTTGCCTGGTCATATTGCCCCTCAGTCACTTGACCCCTGGGCTTTTTGCCACAGCAGGACTCTGCCACTAGACAGGGGAGCTTTTGTGCCAAACGCTGGGGTTTTCTCAGCTGCCAGAGGTATTAGATGGGTGCCCTTTCTGAGGTCTCCACATGCTCTGGCAAGCTGGACACACACCCCAAGACCTCCACTCTAGACTGCAATCCAGATCCAAGCAGGTTAAATAAAGCAAGAGTGATTACTCCTCAGACTGGTGCTTGGTCCCCCTACACTCTGTAGGCCAGGAGCTGAAGCTACCACGTGGCGCTGTGTGTGCCCAGCGTCTCAGTGGCTTCTCACCCTGGGGGGCAAAAGCCACATACTCCCACTTACTGGGTCCCAAAGTGCAGGCTGCACTGACCTCTCACTTTGTTCTTCCCATCTATGTGTTGATAATTCTGGAAACGGCCACAGCTGCTGCTGATCTGGAGTCCCTCTGTCCTGCGGCTCGTCAGACCCACCTTAGGCCTAAAACCTTGGGCTCATGTGGGCCTGGGCTCGGCTCCTAGAGTGCCATGCTGGCCGATTACTGCTGGCCTGTGGGCTGTCCTCAACGGGAGGTTAGCTTCTCTGTGTCATTTTGTGGGTTCTGCAGCTCCAAAGTTTGTTCAGAGTCCCCTTTTTACATTGATTGGGGAAGGTGGAAGCCGGAGCCACTTGGAGGTCGTGCTTCTACTCCGCCATCTTGACCGGCTGGGGATTCTAATTCATCTGTTGACTTAACTTGTAAATCACTTTATGTCTCTGAGCTTCAGTTTCTTCATCTAAAAAGTAAGAATTTGAGAACCTCTAAGGTACCCTTAAAACCCCTACCATATCTATTCTATGAAGTAGAAGACCCCAGTTATGTAAACTGTAATGGTTGTCAACAATTTGCATTGTTTCAATGGAGGGGACTATAGGAGATCCTCCTGAAGAAACTTTTGTGTTGTTTAGCACTGGTCCTTAATAGAAATCCACTGTCAGCCAGCTAGGAAAATAACAGGCATTTATTTGTTGCTCTGTCTTTGTAGTTACAGAGTCATAGAGATCACAGAGTTGGAGCAGTCATGTAATTTAATCAGTACTTCAATAAGAATGACTTCTCTGATGTATGTGAAGACTTGTCATCCAATCATTAATTGAACTTCTCTTGCAAAGAGACAGGTCACCTCATCTTTGGATAACTGTGATTTTAAGAATTTTTTTCTGGACTTCAGACCTAAGTAAGTCTACTTTTTTCCTACTCTGGTATACTTATCCTAGTTCTGTTTCTGGGGCCAAGTAGATGATAGCTTCTGAGGTACTTAAAGAGAGTGTTCATGGTCCACTTAAGTCTTTTCTTCAGGTTAAATATCCCCAGTTTCTTCAGCTGATCCTCAAATGGAATGATCTTAAGGTCCTTCAACATCCTGGTTATTCTTTATACCCTCCAGTTTACCAGTGACTTTCCTGAAATTCTGTCTTTAGAACTGAACCCATGTTCCAGATGGATTCTGTTCTGACAAAGGCAAAGTAAAGTGGACATATTACTGCGTATTGAACTCAGAGTTTCGGTTACTTCATATATTAGACAAGAATGTTAATATTTGATTTATCAAGTATGACAGTGTATGTTAAAGTGCTTTGTAATTGTGAAGCACTATATGAATATATGTTGCCAATTTAATTGTGGAATATATGGGGGAAATTTATGTTCTGTTGCAAAATGTTGAAATATAGGATGAACTTGTAGGAATAAGATTGGTCTGAGATGGCCACAAATGAAAGTTGAACCTAATACCCAGATCCATTAAGATAGACTATATTGAGTTTTAGATGCTACCACCTTGCAATGCTAATAGCAAAAGTAGAAGACTTTGGTTTAGAAGGATATTGATGTTTTAGTGCGCCATAATTGGATTCTGGGACATGACAATTATTGTCTCATACTTATTTAGGCATTTTGATTCCAGATTGTATTGTGGCTGGTTTTCTCCATGATGGTAATGAAGTTTTTTTTTTCCTTTAATTTTAACTTAGAGTTTTTATTTTTACAAAACCAAAACCAGTAAACTAAAACTAAGGGAAGAAATGAGAAGCATACATATATTTTTGGATTAAGGAGCCTATAGGCTCTTCAGTTCTTGACTGTCAAATAGAGAAGAACAACGACAGATGGAATTTTAGCAGTTGTGTTGCAGTGACCAAGTTTGGACATAAGATGGTGCCTTCAGCCTTGAAGTCCTTCCCTTAGTCCTCTCTATCCAGTGCTATCACCAGGATTATAAACTTTGTGGCCAATTAGAGAGGGAAAATGAGAGTGAGTTGGAGAGTTGCTAATGAAAGAAAGCAACTTAACAGCTTAACAGTTAAGAACTTCTTGAGGTGAATGGGTCTTCCTCAGATATGTTTTGTTAGGAATTTTTTTTTGCCTCCCTTAAACCATGGCTGTCAGGCTTTTCAAAACTCTTAAAGCAGCTCTGGCTAAAAGAAAAGAGCTTGTTGTTTGTTTTTGCCAGGACTGAAAGATGCATTCTGTTGAAATTTTAAAGCCTGGAAGGTAGGGGTCATGGCACTTGAATAATGTAAAGCTCTGATTTGCTTTGTAAACTATATGAGTCCAGGTGTGTCTTTGCTGGTCACCTGTAGGGATTCCTAGCTCCATTTTGGTTAAGGTTTACTTTTTTGGATTTTCATTCTACCTTTTCCATCTATCACAAAGGGATGATAATATATTGCAAAACATTGGGCTAGGGAAATTTTGAGACTTAGAATGTAGAATAAGATTTAGCCCTGGAATGCACTTTAGAGATGACCTAATCCAAAGGGCTTAATTTAATAGAGGACAGCCTTGAAGAAAAGAAAGGTTTAACGGCTGCCCTAGGTCATGCTGGTAGTATTTTGTATAGCTGTGTTTTGTGTTCTTTTTTGGAAACTTCGAGCAAATCCACCTTTATTTGTGCCTTTCCCTTTTCACATGGTAGAGACCTGATCCTTCTATGTATCTTGAAAATGGTGTAAGTAGCAGACTGATAATATCATTTTGACTATAAAGTAATAAGACTTACGTTCTGATAATTTATGAAAGATTCTCATTACTTTATATATGGATTCATTATTATTTAGGCATCATGATAGAGTGGATTCTGTGGAGATTTTTATTTTTAACTTAGCTACTAATACAGCTCATAGAATGGTCTTGGGATGTGCTGAAAATTGATTCAGATATCTTCAGTTCTGCTACTGTAAACGTATGGTATAGCAGAAAGAAGACTGTACATAGGAATTAGGAGACCTAGATTCTAGTCCTGACTTGACACCTTGCAATCTTTTGCAAATTTCTCCCCATTTCTGGACATCAGCATCTGTAACTGGAAACTGAAGGCGGGTTGTTCTTAATAGCTCTAATTCAACTGAACAGATTTTCTAATTGAATTCTCTTAAACAAGTTCATTTCATATTGCTTACTATGCACCAGTAGGTAGGAATACTAAGATGAAAACTGATGTAGGCTCTGTTTTAAAGATGATAACAAAATAGAAATTCTGTGACTCTCAGAGAAGTACTTATCATAATGGAGTCCTTACTCTGCTCATCTCCTTTTCTCTATTTCCCTCACCATGTGTCCAGATCTTAGATTTCCTTTACTAGGAAAGTTTTGCTCTTAAATTCTCAGAACATTGTGTTGAGGTATTAAAAAAAAAATTTATGAATCTGCCTTTACCTCAGTAACTTTTTCATAGACTGATAGAATCGTAGATTTATTTATGCAAAGCTTCTAAAATATCATGTAGTTCAAAGACTTCAATTTACAGGTTAAAAAATGGAGGCCCACAGAAGTTAGGTGAGTGACTTGCCCATGGGAACACATTTAGTAAACAGCACAACCAGATTTTGGACACAGTTTCTCTGATGCCAGGTTCACTGTACACCTTTTTCCTCTGAAGCTGAGAAGTTTCTCAAGTCCTTCTGGTAGTGAGAGGTACCTCATCTGAGAAAGGAATATAGTGCCATCTCCTGGTGGCTTTGTGTGACCAAATACCCAGCTGAAAGTACACTGCTTATTGTTCAGTAACAACCATGCCCTTTTTGAAAATTTGATTTAATTTCAAAGAAGCTGCTATGTCCATGCTTTGGCAGCTAGGCTCTCCTTAGGAGATGCTACCCGGACACTTTCCCTTCCCCTTTGTCACATTTATCCAAATGAGATGAAGTCATCCTGAACCTCTGTCGCAGCCCGAGGAAGGAAGAGGATATTACAGGAGAGCGGCTTCAGGGCTGACTTTGACACGCGGACATGAAGCGGAATAGAAGGCTTCTGGGAGTGTACATGAAACCCCGGAGTCTTTTTTTTTTAAGTTTATCATTAGCTGGTAATGTGCTAATATCTGAATCAGTGCCTGTTTGCCATTGGTATGGGCACTAAAGGTAACTTTGAGCTCTGTCTCAGATTGGAGGAACTGATATTTGAATTTAGCTAATCTGTGAGGATGATGTCTAATGACTATGGATTAAAAATTTATAGCCAGAAGGCATCTTATGAAATCATTTAGTGCACACACCCCTCTTCTTCTCCCTCCCCCCCCTTTACAGGTGAAAAAAACTGAGATTCAGAATGATTACGTGACTTGCCTAAAGTCACACATGGGATGAAGTAGAGACATGATATGAATCTTTGTCCTTTGCAAATCCATGACTTTCGACTGGACCTTGCTGTTTCATTTATTTATGGTTCATTTCTACTATAACTTAATTCATTTCTTAACCTTGACCACACACTTCTCTAGTTGACTGATAGTTATTTCTTAAGACTTAAGATAGAGTCCTTTAAGTGGGAGTTTTTTTTTTTTATTTTTGTAGTCCCCTAGTTTGTTTAACCTCCTAATTTTACAAATAAAGAAACAGAGGTCCTGATTGTTAAATGATTTGTACAGATGGGATTTGAATCTAGGTGTTCTGATCTCAGGCTCAATATATTTCTTTATGGTAGCAGAGAAAAAGTTAGTAATTATGTTTTCTTCAAGTTAAAATAATTGTTAGCTTGCTTATCTAACACAATATTGACTTTAGCCTGATTCTCATGGTCTGGAATGAAAACAATGAATTGGTTTGAAATTCAGTTCATGTTTTTTTAGTTTTTGTGCCACATAGCTTTAGAGGTTCTTACTCCTGGAAAGTGTTGTAACATTTTTCCTGTTGGGGTCATATAAATGAGTTTTCCCATGTATTTTGTGAATTTGGCAAATCCAAGGGAGTTTGGATTAGAATCCCAGGTTTCCTAGACCTCATAGTTCATTGGAGCTTGGGATCTTCTTTCAGCAAGATGTGATTCTGTTAATATTTCATACCCCCAATTTGCTTGTATATATTGAGTTTCTATATTTAAAATTATATTTACATATTCATAAGACTTCTAAATAAGTTTTTATTGTTAAGGGAAATGGAAGTAGATATAAAAAGATAAAAAAAAATCTTTTTATTCAGACAGTGGAAAAATTCAAATTCCCAAGAGCGAAATAAACTTTCAAATGATTGCTTATTTTCTTCTGATGCTACTAATTTTTTATGAAAAATGATCTGGAAAGTGTTCATATTTAGAATTTTCATTAGAACAAACTTTGGTGCCTAAGAAGTTATTTGATAATACATACTCATAACTGGAAAATATAATACTCAGTAATCCAAACAAAGTTGTTTTCTTAGTTTACATTTATATAGTTATATTGTATCTTTCATTTGGGGCTCTGGACACCTCTTCTCATTTTGAGTTTTGAATCTGACTTTTGTCTTGCTATAGGTTGGGGACTTAAATTGACACCTGTTGTTTTCCTGATGCCTGACCATTAACTAATATGTCAAGGTTTATTTATTTAGTACACATTTTGATGCCTTCTGTGTGCAGGCTATTTGGGTAGACACTTTTAGTGATGCAGAGATGATATTGTCTCTGTCTTCTGGAAACTTATCATTTATAAGGAAATACTGCCTGATAAAACTCGTCATTTAGTAAGAAAGTTGACATACTAATAATAATACTGAATAGTATTGTGTCTAGCTCTCAAGTCAAAGAGAGAGTCATACCAAAACGTATTAATCACTTGCCTCAAAACCCTATTATGATGTTATTTAAATCTTGTAGGAAACTTTCTCTAGTAATAGAAAAATATTATTTAGACGTCATAAGTAAAAAATTCTTAACATGAACTGAGGAAGACTAGAGATGGATGGTTTTGAACCTGAATGTAGAGTCTAAATGGAACCAATGAATGAAAGCAATAGTTACAGATAACATCTTTTTTGTGTAATATACATTGTGTGTAAGGATATCAAGAAGAAAACTGAGACTGTTAGGAGACTTACTGTCATCCAAATTAATGGGAAGGACACTTTCAAAAGGATTAAAAATTAACTATATCAATCTTAACATAAGCATAGCTCACACTGGAGAGCTACTTGGTAACTCCCTTGCTCATTGGCAGAGCATGACTGCTGTATCTTCCCTTAGGATTCTAGGGATAATCCCCTGAGGAGGTGATGTCTGTTTCTGAAGCTAATGCTTGTGAGCCCCCTTCATTTGATTTATGATTCCTTTCTGCTGTAACTTAACTCATTTCTTGACCTTCACTACAGACTTCTCTAGTTGATTGGTATTCATTTCTTGAGACTTAAGATAGAGTCCTTTAAGTAGGATTTGTTTTGGTAGTCCCCTAGGTTCCTCAGCCCCCTAATTTTACAAATCTGACTGGGTTTCCTTCATTTGATTGTCATTTGATAGCAATGAGCTAACCAGACTTTTAGAAGTTAGTACTTACTAAAGTGCTGTGTTGCTGTTTGTCCTTTGTTCTCAGAGAGGACCACAACATAAGGAAGATTTTGCCAGGACTTGCAATTGAATTGGATTATAGGAAGGGAGAATTATGCAAAGTTACCAGCCTTACTTTCTTCTCCAGAGCCATCTGGGTCCAGTGACCAGATAAAGAACAGAATGACTGGAGATGGCCCCTGGTGTGTTATGTAAGCCTAACTTGAAGAAAAATCTTCACTCCCTAAATCAGAGGCACATTTTTCAAGAAGTACGCACAGAATCTAGGGTAATAAGGGCTCAAATTTAGGGCACATTTATCACAGTGAGTAACTCCTAGCTCATGGGCATCCTTTTGCTTTTTGTCCTTTTCTCCCTTTTGTGGGACCCTCCCAAAGATCTGCTTAGGTATGGATTAGCTTTCTTCCAGTATCCCTGTGGAGTGCTGAAGCTGATTTTTTTTTTCATTGTTTCTAATTTTTCTTTGATTCAATCCTGCCAGTTACCCCTGTTCTGGGGAAATTTTTAGTAATGCAAATCAGAAGTGGAAATTCTCTAACTGCAAACTTTACAAGGTCCTCTTCTGCTCAAGGGTGAAGAGGAACAGACCAAGGCTCAAAGTTTCCTCTCCTGCAAGCCCCACCCCTGGAATTTTTTTTCAGAGGCTTTGTTGGAATGCTTCCCTTCTAGCTGTCAGATACTTGAATCATCTTGAGTTCTGAGCTGGCTTGATATTTTATGGAGGACCCACAGATCATGACTAGGCATATGATAGTTTGTTGCCTTGATTGATTGATTCAGTAGAGTTGTTCTCACCTTATAAAGCTCAATTAGTTAGTTGGAGCTGGGGAGGGAGGGAATAATCAAATTGAAGTTGATTGACTTCCTTAGGGTCACATAGCTAGACCAGATTTGGATTTAGATCTTCCTGACTGCAGATGCAACTTTTCATCCATTGTACCTCCAGCTGTGTCTTGTTTCTTACTTTAAGTGGAAAGGATTGATTGATTGATTGAGTCATTCAGTTCCTACCCTAAGAGTATTAGTTTTTAGAATAGTAAAACAGATGAAATCTGGAATATTTCCAAAGAAAACCATGTACAAAATTTACAAGATACAGTATTACTCATCTCCAGAAAGCTGCTTTGGAAAAATGAACAACTCCTCTCCAAAAAGTATGAAGACATTGAAGGATATTTTTAGAACACTTTATAAATAGGTAAAAATTTATAGAAATTATTTTGGAACATACTTCCCTTCTTAAAGTAGTAGTAAAATTTAATACCAAGTATATGATGACACTGTATGTGTAAAATGTCAGAAAAGTAGAATCTAAAAGGTGCGCTGTGGGTGAAATTCACATAAAACTTTACCAACAATATTTTGACACCTAAGTATAGAAAATGGCTGAGTCATGTGGATTTGTTTATTAAAATGAAAGTGTTCATAATAGCAATTCAGGATCATGTCAGTGATACTAGAAATTTTATAGGAAGGGAATCTTTCGGAAAAACTATCCTATTATTGGATATAAAGCTGACTCTGGATGCTGGAAGACAGGTTTAAGTCTTTCTTTTAACACATACTGGTGCAGAAAACCTTGAGTTCCTCAGTGTTCTCCATCAGTGATGTCAGTCTCAAAAGGAAAGGGGCCACTAAACCATACATAAAGATCCCTTTGGGTACCTGTTTGACCTAGAAAGACATATTTTAGCATTATCTATGTTCTATTATATTTTATTTATTCTGTAAAAATTCCCTATTATATTTTAATCTATTTTGGACCCAACTTGGGAGTGTTGTGGGCAGCAATGCGTATTTGACACCTCTGCTCTAGATAACTTATTGATTGATGCAAATTGTTCAGGGAAATGTTGGAAACTGCAACATTTTACCTTAAGTTGCAAAGATTTAGTGACAGTGGATGCCTAAAACATCATGGTCACAAGGCTAGACCAGAAGTTTGATGTACTAGAAGCTTGATGTCATTTATTAAATAATAAATATATCCTTGATAATTGAACAAATAAACTGCATTAATTTATGGTACCAGATTATCATTATAGACAGAACTACAAGCACTTAGCATGATATTTATCCATAAAAATAAGAATGCCGTTTTTGTTAGATGTCCCCATATATAATACTCATCTCCAGATCTCATCATGAAAATCTTTCAAAATGTAGACATCTAGAGCAAGAAGTTAAAATCATGTGGAAACAGGATGAAGTGCATATTCCTTTTGTTCACTGCATACAGAATTTATTCTATAGATGCGTTTAGTGAATATGAAAAGCTTACCCCCAGTCATCTTTTTAATGTACAAAATGTATTAATTTTATTTACCTATTGAGTAGTCCATAGAATATTAAATATAAAAGAATAACATTGTCACTTGTCCTGAGACCAGTTCCATCTGACCTCCATCAAAAAAGTTGAGATGATAATGATGTCAGTGTTAACTGATGTCTATGGAATTATTTAAAGCTTTGCCCGAGGATTTAATATGTTCTTTCATATGGTAAAGATATATGTATTAATGTGTATATGTGTAGACATATATATATATATATATATAGCATATGTCTGTGTATGTGTGTGTATGGTAAAGATAGACTCATTAGTGTATTGTTGGTAGAGTTGTGAATCAGTACAACCATTTTGTGTGTTTATGTGTATGTGGAGAGGGATTTTTCTTGGTATATGGTATGAGGTGTTGGTCTGAGCCTTATTTCTTACAGACTGCTATCCAGTTTTTCTGGCAGTTTTTGTCAAATAGTGTGTTCTTACCCTAGTAGCTGCGTTTTATTTATTAAACACTAGTCTTCTAGGTTTGTTTTCTTTTGTGTGTTTGAGGTCAAAATGCAGAGAAATATATCTTGTGTGTGTGTTTTCAATGGAATTTCTCTTTATATTTCTACCTGCTGGGTTTTGTTGATTTATTTTATATCCTATAACGTTGCAAAAATTGTTTCAATTAATTTTTTTTTAATTTTGTTGGACTCTTGGAATCTCTAGTGAGATCAACATGTCAGCTTTAAAAAAGCAATATTTTTGTTTCTTCTTTTCCAATTTTTTCTTGATTTTTTTCCTTTGTCATATTTTTAGGGCTGTTATTTCTGGCAAAATATTGAATAGTAATGTTGATATTGTACAACCTTGTTTTGTCCCTGATTTTATTGGAAAAGACCTTAATTTATCTTCATTACATAAAATGTTACTTCTTGGCATTAGATAGATACAACTTTACATTGGAAGCAAAGGGCCATTTATTCCTGTACTTGATATTGTTGTTTTTTTTAAAACATAATAAGTGAGGAATTTTGTCAAAACATTTTTTAGCTTCTACTTATATAATATTATAGTTTATTCTCAACTATCACTAAAATATTTTTCTATATAGCCTCCTTTTAATTTTTTTTTTTAATTTTTAAATCTTTTTTTCTTTTCTAAGGTTTCTATTTTGGTGCATATAGAAGGATTTTTGCTTCAATGCTTTTGTAACTTTTTCTTTTTTAAATTTTATGCCCAATTCCCTCAATCAGTTTTCTCTTTCTTATATTAATTAAGGTGTTTAGTGGTACATATTTTTCCCCTGAGGTCTGCGTTAGCTGCATCCCAAGTATTTATTTTTTATAATGCCTTTGATTGGTTCATTCACCCATTTGGCTTCTGCTAAATTTTTAATCTTACCTTCAAGATCGTTTTTCAATATTTTATTTGATATTTTGGTTTTTCTACAGTTATTTGGAAGGTTTTATACTCATTTCCAATTCTTTGCCATTACAAAAGTTCTTTGTTCTCTTTGGGATACAGATCTAGTAGTGTTACTGCTGGGTCAAAAGGTATGCAGAGTTTTTTTTTAATTAAATTTTTTGTTTATTTTTAGTTTACATCATTCATTTCCACAAGATTTTGAGTTACAAATTTTCTCCCCATCTTTCCCCTATCTATCACTGCTAAACAGCTATCCCACTGTATACCCCCTCCCCCAATCTGCTCTCTCCTTTATCCTGCTCCATGCCGCCTCCAATTTTCAAGTAGGCAAGACGGATCTCTATACTACAGAGTCTGTATATCTTATTTCCCAGTTGCATGTAAAAAACATAAATAAATTTTTTTAAACATTTGATTTTAAAACTTTGAATTCTAGATTCTTTCCCTTCCTCCCTCGTCACCCACCCTTACTGAGAAGATAAGCAATTCAATATAGGTTGTACAGGTGTAGCTACACAAAACATTTCCATAGTGGATATATTGTGAAAGATTGACTATATTTCCCTCCATCCTATCCTGCCCCTGACTTGTTCTGTTTTCTACTTTGACCCTGTCCCTTTTCAAAAGTGTGTACTTCCAACTTCCCTCACCCCACAACCTGCCTTCCTCTCCATCATCCCCCAGCTCATCCCTTTCCTCCCGACTCTCCTGTAGGGCAAGATACCCTATTTAGTGTATACGTCATTCCCTCCCTAAGCCAAATTCAATGAGATTAAGGTTGACCCATTCCCTTTTACCTTCCTGTTCTTCCCTCTGTTGTAACTGTTTTCCCTTGCCTCTTCTGTATGGGATAATTTATCCCATTCTCTCTCTCCCCATCTCCTCTCATTATATTCCTCTCTCACCTCTCAATTTCACCTTTTAAGTATCTTCCCTTCCTATTCAACTGGTCCTGTGCCCTCTCTCTGTCTGTGTATACTTGTATACATACATACACAACTCAAGTATGTATTCATACGCCATATACCCTCCTATATAGATGGATGTATGTATGTATACACACACACATATATATATATATATACACACACATTTATATTCCTTTCAACTATTCTCATATTGAGAAAAGTTTCATAAGTTGCAATTATTGTTTTTCTATGTAGGAATGTAAATAGTTCAACTTTGAGACGTTCCTTATGATTTTATTTCCTTGTTTACCTTTTCATGCTTCTCTTGCTTCTTGTAATTGAATGTCAGATTTTCTATTCAACTCTGTTTTTTTCATCAAGAATGTTTGAAAGTCTTCTATTTCATTGAATGACCATATTTCCCCCTGAAACATGATACTCAGTTTTGCTGGGTAGGTGATTCTTGGTTTTAATCCCAGCTCCTTTGACCTCTGGAATATCATATTCCAAGCCCTTTAATCCCTCAGTGTAGACGCTGCCAGATCCTGTGTTATCATGGTTGTGTTTCCATAATATTCAAATTGTTTCTTCTTGGCTGCTTGTAATATTTTCTCCTTGATCTGGGAACTCTGGAACCTGGCTATAATATTCCCAGGAGTTTTTTTGGGGGGATCTTTTTCTTTTCATTTTTTTTAAAGCAATTGGGGTTAAGTAACTTGCTCAAGGTTACACGGCCAGTTATTTCTGGGTGTGGTGCTTAGTATCTGAGCCCAGATTTGATCCAGGTCATCCCGACACTGGAGCCGGTGCTCTTACTCGCTGAGCCACCTGGCCGCCCCTAAGCAATTGGGGTTAAGTAACTTGCTCAAGGTTACATGGCCAGGTGTTTCTGGGTGGGTGCTAAGTGTCAGAGCCCGAGATTCGATCTCCAGGTCTTCTCAACACTGGAGCCAGTGCTCTTACTCGCTGTGCTACCTGGCCACCCCGGGGGGATCTTTTTCAAGAAGTGATTGGTGAATTTTTTCAACCTCTGTTTTGCCCTCTGGATCTAAAATATCAGGGCCATTTTCCTTGAGAATTCCTTGAAGGATGATTTCTAGGTCCTTTTTTTGATCATGGCTTATAGGTAGTCCAATCATTTAAAAATGATCTCTCCTGGATCTATTTTCCAGGTCAGTGATTTTTCCCATGTGATATTTCACATTGCTTTCTATTTTTTCATTTATTTGGATCTGTTTAATAGAATCTTGATTTCTCATAAAGTCGCTAGCTTCCTTTTGCTCCAATCCAATTCTGAAGGAATGATTCTCTTCAGTGAGCTTTTGAGATTCTTTTTCCATCTGGCAAATTCGGCTTTTTAAGGCATTCTTCTCCTCATTGGCTTTTTGAGGCTCTTTTGCCATTTGAGTTAGTCTATTTTTTAAGGTGTTAATTTTCTTTAGTCAGGTTGTTGACTCTCATTTCATAATTTTCTTGCATCATTCTCATTTCCCTTCTCAAATTTTCCCCCACTTCTCTTATTTGGTTTTCAAAATCCTTCTTAAGCTCTTCTATGGCCTATATCCGGTTCATATTTTTCTTGGAAGCTTCTGGTACAGGAGTTCTGACTTTGTTTTCTTCCTCTCCTTCCATGTTTTGATCCTTTTTGTTCCCAAAAAAAGGAATCCAAAGTTGGATTGCTGTGCTTGCTTTGCTTCCTTTGCTTGCTCATGTTGCCACTCAGTTAGTTGATTTTTGAGCTTTTTGCCACAGTAGCACTCTGCTTCCAGAGAGCAGAGCTTTGTCCCAAAAGGGGGGGTTTTCTCAGCTGCTTGAGCTATTGTTGGCTGCCCTCTCTGAAGGTTCCACTGGCTCTACCACCTGGTCAACCACCCCAGGACCTTCACCCTAGACAGCAATCCAGATCCAAGCAGGTTAAAGCAAGAGTGATTACCCCTTAAAATGATTGCTTGGTCCCCCTACAATCTGTGGGCCAGGAGCTCTGAAGCAGATGCATGGCGCCTCAGTCCCTTCTCCTCGGGGGGGGGGGGCAGAGGCTAGACCACACTCCTGCACCCCCTGTTTCCAAAATCCACTGAGCTCTCTCTGTCTTTGGCATTTATGGGTTGATAATTTTGGAAACTGCCACAGCTTCTGGTGATCCACTCTCCTGAAGTCCCTCCAGTTGTGGCTTGTCAGGTTGCCCTGGGGCTAAAACAGCAGACTCACTTGGTGGGCTCTGCTCCCAGCATGCTGCAGTGGACCCTTCCTGCTGGGCTGTCTTCAGAGGGAAGTTTGTTTCTGTCACTTTGTGGGTTTTGTAGCCCTAAAGTTTGTTTAGAGTAATTTTTATAGGTATTTGAGGTGGTTATGGGGGGAGCACAGGGTGTTCTCCTGTTTTTATGGTGCCATTGGTATGCACAGTTTTATAGCCCTTTGAACATAGTTCCAAATTGTTCTCCAGAATGATTGGACTAATTCTCACTTCCACCAATAATATATTAACATCCAAATTTTTCTGCCTCCCTCCTCACACTTGTTATTTTTCTTTTTTGTCATGTTAGCTAATCTGATAGATGTGAGGTGGTATTTCAGAGTTGATTCATTTTGCCTTTATTTCTTTAGTCAGTAGTGATTTAGAGCATTTTTTCACCTGATTATAGAGAGCTTTGATTTCTTTGTCTGAAAATGTTCCTATCCGTTGACCATTTATCAATGATGAAATGGTCCTTATTTCTATAAATATGACTTTGTACCCTATCTATGTAATTGAGAAATGAGGCCTTTCTCACAGAAACTTGGTGTAAAATCTACCCTCTTCCCCCTCCCCCCCCCAGTCTTT
Organism: Petaurus breviceps papuanus; assembly: GCF_028583685.1. Classification (NCBI taxonomy): domain Eukaryota; kingdom Metazoa; phylum Chordata; class Mammalia; order Diprotodontia; family Petauridae; genus Petaurus; species Petaurus breviceps. The sequence continues at coordinate 14,703,202 of NW_027185764.1, forward strand.
TTTTCCTTCTAATTTTCGATATTTTAGTTTCGTTTGTCCAAAACCTTTTTAATTTCATGGAATCCCAATTATCTATTTTGTTTCATGCAACCCTCTGTATCTTTTGTTTGGTAATAAACTCTTCCATTATCCACAAATCTGACTGGTACATTTTCCTGTGCACCCCTAATTTACTTATGATATTATTCTTTATATCTCAATCATTGATCTATTTTGACTATATCTTTGCATCTGATATGTGATGTTGGTCTATTCCTAAATTTCTGCCAAACTGCTTTCTAGTTGTCCCAGCAGTTTTAGTCAAATGTCGAGTTCTTACCCTAAAATTCTGGATCTTTGGTTTATCAAACATGAGGGTAATCTAGGGTACTGTAGTCTTTAATACCATGTACTGTATACCTAATCTCTTCCACTGATCCACCGCTCTAGCTATTACCTAGTACTAGATTTTATGATGGTTGTTATTGTTATTCACTCATTTCAGTCATGTCTGACTCTTTGTTACCCCATTTGGGGTTTTTGGGCAGAGATGATGGAGTGGTTTGCCATTTCCTTCTTAAGCTCATTTTACAGATGAGGAAACTGAGGCAAACTGGGTTAATGACTTGCCCAGGGTCATGCAGTAAGTGTGTGAAGCCAGATTTGAACTCAGGAAGATGAGTCAACTCTGTCCACTATGCCACCTCATGATCCATTTTGGTGATTACTGCTTTGTATTATGCCTTGAAGTCTAGAACTGCTAGGCTACCTTCCTTTTCACTTGTTTTCATCGATTCCACTGATATTCTTAAATTTTTTGTTCTTCCAGATGAATTTTGTTTTTTTTTTTCTGGTTCTATAAAATAATTCTTTGATAGTTTGATTGGTGTGGCTTTTAATTTGTAAATTAATTTAGTTTAATTGCCATTTTTATTATATTGACTTGTCCTACCTATGAGTAATTAATATTTCTTCAATTGATTGGATATGTTTTTATTTATATGAAAAGTGTTTTTTAATTGTGTTCAGATAATCCTTGGGTTTGTTTTGGCAGGTAGAATGCCAAGTATTTTATGTTGTCTGTAGTTATTTTAAATGGAATTTCTCTTTTTATCACCTCCTTAAGGTTTTTATTTGTAGTATATATAAATGCTGATTATTTATAGAAGTTTATTTTATATCTTGCAATTTTTCAGAAGTTAATTGTTCCAACTAGTTTTTGATTTCTCTAGGGTTCCAGAAGTATACCATCATATAATTTGCAAAGAGTAGTAATTTTATTTCCTCATTGCTTATTTTTATTCTTTCAATTTCTTTTTCTTGTCCTTTTGCTTTGACTAGCATTTCTAGTACAGTATTGAATAATAGTGATGATAAAGGACATCCTTGCTTCACTCTTGATCTTATTGGGACACTTCTAATCTTCATCCCTGTTACAATTAGCATTTGCTGTTGGTTTTAGAGGGACACTACTTATCATTTTAAGAAAGGCTCCATTAATTTCCATGCTTATTGTTTTCAATAAGAATGGTTATTATATTTTACCATATGCTTTTTCTTCATTTATTGAGATATTCGTATGATTTTCATTGTTTTTTGTGATTGTTATGGTCATTTATTGAACCTAGTATTGAACTAGCCCTGCATTCCTGATATAAATCCCACCTGATCCTAGTGAATGATATTTATGATATATTGTTGTAATCACCGGGCTAGTATTTTATTTAAAATTTTTGCATTGATATTCATTAAGGAAATTGGTTTGTAGTTTTCTTTCCATGTTACTGTTCTCCCTGGTATGAGTATCAAAACCATATTTGTGTTACAAAAGGAATTTGGTAGGATTTTTTTTTCATTTCCTTCCTCCTTCCTGCCCCAAAATAGTTTCTATAGTATTGGGATTAATTGTTAATTAAATTTTTGATAAGTTTGACTTGTGAACCATATGATCCCAGTCCCCCCCCTCCCCCCAGGGAGCTCATTAATTATTTAATTATTTTTTTCTAAGATTGGTTTATTTTAGTATTCTATTCCCTCTCTGATCAGTTTATATTTTTGTAAATGCCTTCCATTTCACTTAGATCATCACTTTTAGTGACATATAATTGGCAAAATAGCTCCTGATAATTGCTTTAATTTCATCTTCATTGGTGATAATTCTCATTCATGATACTAGTGATTTTTAAAATCAAATTAACCAATAGTTTACTTTATTGCTCCCCACCCCCCATAAAACCAACTTCTTGTTTTATTAGTTCAAAGGATTTTTAACTTTCATTTTATTAATCTTTCCTTTGATTTTTCACAATTTCTATTTTGATCCTTAATTGGGGATTTTAAATTTGTTCTTTTTATAGTTTTTTTTTTACTTGCATGTCTAGTTCATTGATTTAATCTTTCTTTTACTGATGTATGCATTTAGCGATATAAATTTTCCCCTAAGTACTGCTTTGGTTGCATCTCACAAATTTTGTAATATTTTCCCCATTGTGGTCATTCTCTTTAATGAAATTACTGATTTTCTATGATTTGTTTTTTGACCCACTCATTCTTGAAATTAAATTTTAATCTATGCTTCTATGACTCTTTATTAAATGTAATTTTTATTGTTCTGAAAAGGATGTATTTAATATTTCTGCTTTTTTGCATTTGATTGTAAGGTTTTTAATGTTCTAATATGTGATTGGTTTTTGTGAACATGCTACTTACAGTTTTCTCTATAGGTCAATCATATTTAACTTTTCTAAGATTCTGTTTATCTCCTTGATTTCTTATTTATTTTATGATTAGATTTACCTTGCTCTGAGAGAGAGAAAAGTTGAGGTTCCTCACTAATATAATTTTACTGTCTATTTCCTCTTGTAATTCATTTTACTTTTCCTTTACGAATTTTGATGTGCCATCTGGTGCATATATATTTAACATTGATATCATATTTTTGTTTATCTTAACTATTAGCAAGATGTCATTTCCCTGCTTATCCCTTTTAGTTAGGCCTATTTTTGCATTTGCTTTGTTTGAGATTGTGATTGCTACTCCTGACTTTTTTTTATTTCATCTGAATCATAAAAGATTCTGCTCTAGCCCCTTATTTTAATTCTGTGTGTGTCTTATATACAACACATTGTTGGATTCCGGCTTTTAGTCCATTCTCTTATCCATTTTGTGCATTTTATGGGTGGGATCATCCCATTTGCACTTACATTTATGATTTTTTTTGGAGGGGCCAAAGGAGTGACTTGCCCAGGGTCATTTGGCTAGTAAGTGTGTTCCTTGTCCGAGGTTGAATTTGAACTCATGTCCTCCTGACTCCAGGGCAGGTGCTCTATTCACTGGTGCCACCTAGCTGCCCCTACATTTATGATTTTTAGCTGTGTATTTCCCTCAATATTTTTTTCTGTTTATCCTTTTTTCTCTTCTTATCCTGTTCCTCCTCTAAAGTCTCTTTTGCTTCTAACTGCTACATTATTTTGTCTGTCTTCCCTTTTATTAGTCTCCCACCCCTCCCCTTATTTTATTTCCTTCCTACTTCCCTTTTGGATAAGATAGATTTTTATTAGCAACTGAGTATGTATATATATTTTCTGTTTGACCCAATTTAGATATGTCAAGCATTGCTTCCACACCCAACATTTTACCCTTTCCTACTCTTCTTTGTATGTTTCTTTTAGGTGAAATAATTTTCCTCATCTTTCTCTCCCCTCCCCTTTTTTCCAGGGCATTTTTCTTTCTTGCCTATTTTTTTTAATATACAATTTAATCAATACAATCAGCTTTCTCTCGCACCCTCTTTCTCTGTGGTATTTTTCTAACTATGCTAATCACAATATTGTTATTGTTGTTTGTCCTTCCTTTTTTAAGACTATGACATCGGGGAGGTGATACCAAGCTGTTAATTGTCTTTTCATATTTTTCTCCCTTTGCTTTCCTTTCGTCACCTATTCCTCTACCACTCTTAGTTGATTCTGAAAATAATTTTTTGAACTCTTTCTGGATTCTTGTTGGCTTTGTGTCTAATTCAGTTTTTTTTCTTTGAGGCTTTGCTTGTAACTGTTTTGACTTCATTGCCTTCTTCTGAGTTTCTGTCTTGATCTTCCCTGTAACCGTTGTAGCTTTTTTATGGTAAGGTCCTTTTTATTTTTACATGGTTCGCTTTTTCACCTTGTTTCTTTTTTTTATTCTTTTGAGGGGCTAAGGCAGTTAGAGTTAAGTGACTTGCCCAAGGTCACACAGCTATTAAGTGTCAAATGTCTAAGGTTGGATTTGAACTCAGATCCAGTTTGGTCCTTATCCAGGAAGGGCCCCTGATTTTGTGGGATAGCAATTAAATCTTTTCTTCAGTGTTCCTCTTTTGGCACTAGAAATGATATTGATACTATTCCTCAAAGTCCCTGATCCTCTGGGGCTGGAGGTAATTCTGCCCCTGAGGCCTTCCACTTCCTAAAATGCTCCCTGATGTCCTTGAGCTATGACTTAGAAGTGGGTTTTTGCCAAATAGTTGCTCGTTAGGGCTTTCATCCCTTCTTAACCAAAAGTGCTTCTTTTTGCCCTTGAACTGTTACTCTGAAGTCGATCTAGGGAATGGAGTTGCCCAACAGCATTTGGTCCTGTGTCCATCGCTAGCCCAGTGGTATCCAGTAATCTCTTTCTGATCAGTTTCCACATTCCCTTACTGTCTTTGGTGGAAAGCTCCTGAAATGGCTGTTGCTTCTGTCACCACCATCTAGTCCTAGCCAGCGTCTCCCAATGTATCCAGGGCCATCTCTGGTTGTCCTGATCTGTGTCTTGCCCTTGGACCCAGATGGCTCTGGAAAGGAGAGTGAAGCAGGTGATTTTGCGCAGCACTGTCTCACTTTAAATTCAACTCACTTGCAAGTCAAGCATTACCTTCCTGATGCCATGCTCTTTGTAAAGAAGGAAGGACAAACAAACAACAGCTAACACCTAGTCCCACCACGGGTTTTTCGTCCACATGGGTTCTGGGCCACCCTTTTCCCTTGTGTTATAGATCTCTCCTTTTGACCTTTAATGTTGTCTTGGACCGGAAGAATGTCTCCCTCAGATCTTTTGTTGGCTCTGCCGCTCCAGAATTCTATTTCAGATGTTATTTTAAAGTGTTTTAGAGGAAAATGTTCTGAGAGACCAACCAGTGCTTTCTCTTCATCATCGTGACGAAGTATGTTTCTTATAAACAAGATAATGTTTGATTCTGATTTCTAATACTTTCTGCTGTGCTCTTCTACTTTATGTAAAGAGTTTATTCTTTTGACATTAATGTTTATGATTGGTCTTGTATTTACTTCCATCTTGTCAGTCAGGAAGTATTCATTGAGCATTTTGCATGTGCCAGGCAATGTGCTAAGCAGTGAAAATTCAAAGAAGGTCAAAGCATGGTCTGTGTCTTGAAGAGCCCACATTCAAATTTTAGAGAAAGCATGCAGACAACTATCTGATTACATGTGTATAAAAGTTCGTCTACTGTGTGCATATCTGTCTACCTGTTTTTCTATGTCTAGACAGATATAGACATAGGTATAGATATTGAAATCTAAATATCTTATCTGTTAGATATATTTAGATATAAATATATGAATGACAGATATACATATTGATTTATGTGTGTTTATATATATTTATTTATATATATGTATTATATATATAAATATTATATATTTATATAAACACATATAAATATAAAATCTACATCTAAATCTAAATCTATATGTAAATGAGAGATCATTTCAGAGGGAAGGCTAGGATGGTAAGACTATGAAAGGCCTCTTGTGGAAAGAGACCCTAATTTGAGCTGAGTTTTGGAGGAAATCAGGAGTCAGATGGGAGTTGTGTTATACTTTTCCCTCTTCTTTCCCCCTAACACCTTTCTTTCTCAAGAAGAAAAAGGTGGAAAAGAAGGAGTTTGCTTAATACTAGTAATTTATAATTGAAGTAGTTTGTTTTTGTTCTGTTGCCTTCTTCTCCTCTCCTTCTGTCCCTGTTTCTTTTTTCCTTTTAATCTTCTCTTCTTGTGTTACCCTTTGCCTTTCCTTGTGACTGTTCCTTCTCCTAATAAGCTTTTCTTCTTAATGGGCTCTGTTCTCACTCCCTTTTCTGCCTATCTCTTTTTTGAGTTCAGTATATTTCTCTACTAAATTCTTTTTTGTGTTTGTATGTGTGCATTAGTTCCTGTGAACATGCTCAGCCTTTTTTCGTTTGGTTCAGATGAAATTTAAGATTAGTGAAATTCCCATTCCTCCCTTTTCTCCATGTTTCTTTGTCTCATGGATGCCTATCATGGCAAAATGTTACATTTGCCCTCCTTTGTCCTTTTTTTCTTTCCAGTACATGTCCCTTCTCTCCTCATTTCTTTCATTTTCTGGTACTGTTAAACAATTGCATATTCACCCCCTCTCTGGTATTTTTTAAGACAGGTCCTTTGTCTGTCTTAGTTAACATTCTCTATTACCCTTAAAGATATTTCAATTGTGAGAGGATACTTGTTTCTTCCCCGTTAGCATGTAGACGTTTCATGCTTACATAGTTCCTTCCAAATGATCAGATATCTTTACCCATCTTTGTGTATGTGTGTTGACTTTTGTATTTGCATTTTAAATAGTCTGCTCCTTTCTGGCCTTTTTATTAGATTGTCGTTAAGTCTTCTGTTTCATTAAAGGGCCTGAGACTGAGTTCTTTCTTACTCTCTATATTCATGGAGGTTTAAGCAGTTAGGGATGGGGGACTGGGCTGTGTTACAGTATCCTGACCTTGCTTTGATTTTTCTGCTTTTCTGCTAACTCAAACTTATTGTAAAGGACTATAATGTCACTATAGTATTCATGCTCCAAACCCACTACTTCAGTTTTCATTTACAGCATTGTCAATAAAATCTTTTCCCCCCCCACATTGGAAAGCTTGTCTTACCTAGGTCACTTGCTTTCATGAGCCAGACTAAATCTTCCTCATTCATTTATAGATATGCCTTCATTAAGCTGAATGTGGTTGAGGATAACCACATGCCTGTAGAAGAAATGTTTCAGCTTCAAGTCAGTGTGAAAATAATACTGACAGCAGTAGTGAAGATGGAAAATGTCAGTCATAGAGTGAGGAAGAGTAGAGTTTTTGATTTGTTAATTGTATTTGAGAGAAAAAGAATAAGAGAGATAAAATGAAACCCTTTCTCTGTGAGGGTGTATATTCACATAGTTTAAAATGTACCGTTTTTGTATGGGTAGGATTGTTGGATGCCATAGAAGGCTGAATCTGAGGTTGCTTTAGGATTATAGCATAGAGAAAGATGAGCATGTTGGTAACTTGTTTCCAAGATGGCATGAACCTAGGAATAGACCACTAAGCCAACTGCAAAAATTTGGGCTAATATCACTACGCATTCCACCTACTTTCTTCTCTCAATTATTTGAGAAAACTTGACTGACTGCAGGTGAAGTAACAGATACTGGAGCTTTTCCTTTCTGGCTGAACTCAGGGTTCTGCCTTGTCTAAACCTTTATTTCAGAATCACATTAATAGAATGTTGGACAGGGAAAGGGTTTTAACAGTCATTTTATCTGATGTTATCAAGGAGGAAGCAGAGATGCATAGGCACAAGCAAGTGGTAGAAGGACACACAACCAATTCAGGGCAAGGCCAGGAGAATACTAAAGTAGATACCTTCCTAGGATTGTTGGCACAAGCTGGAAGGAACCCTACAGATCTAGTTTAATCCCCTTATCTTACCAGGCAGGGAACCAGTATGTAGTTTCTTCCAAGTTACCTGGTTAGTCAGTGGTGGATGTTGAACTTGAATCCCTCTCTGATTTCACATTTAGAACTCTTCATGGCACTGTGTTACAGTCTGTCAGGTTATTTAAGCTTATTAGCAGAGCTGCCCCTCTTCAGTGCAAGGGAGTATAAAATGGGAAGAAAACATGGTGGTTGTCATTTTGGATCTCTATGACATTAAGAGCCTAACTTCTCCAAATTCCCCTAACTCTGCAGAAATGCATGTTTTAGTAAACAATAGCAGAAGAACATTTTTAAAGTCATTTGGTAACTTTATTAGATTTGAACAAAATGACTTCTTATTCAGCTGTGAACTGCTGTAGCCTCTGGCTCAGTGTAATGAATGAGTGGAGAAAAACATACATATTGATTCCCAGTGTACACGTGGAACGAAGAAATTCTTTAATGCCATAGTATGATCTCATTGTGTTTTCTTCCCATGTTTTGTGAAATAGAACCACCCTCCTGCTCCAGCTTCCTGTATTCCAGGAGGTGCCACCAAGCCTGAGGCAGGAGAAGAAAGTCAGCCAGCAAATGTGTTGGCTAGGCCACTGCCCACTGGCTGTTGTGCTTGGCATAAGCACCAATGCTCTGGTGGAGCCACAAGGCCTTGTTGTAAAACAGTAACAATGAGCCAGAAGAATCAGGGACCACTCATGAGGCATCATCCAGCCTGACTGCTTTGTGAGATTTTTAAAGCAGAGTGGTGATTGACTGTTGTCACAGAATGATAGTTTTAACTTCTGCATACTTCTAGAAGAATTTGGATGCTTTAAGACTATTCGTAGGAAAGCCCCAGTATAAAGACTTGGTTTGTGATATGGCATTACCCTTTTGGTGCTTGTCAAGACGTCGTTGCAGCTTATTGCCATGACTGGTACCTGCAGATTTTATCCAGCTCTGCCAAAGAGGAAATAGAGAGGCATAAGCACAACTAATGGGTAGAAGAACACACTCCACTCCCAATATAAGCCTAGCTCCTTTTCATGGTTTAGCTTGTCAGAATATTTGGTTTTCTAGTTAACAAGTGTTGATTTTCTCTCCCAGCCAATTCTTTTCCCACTCTCCAAAAAAAGAAAATAAATGGAAAAAAAGTCCTTTTGCTCTTTTTTTTTTGGAGGGCAGTTATGGTTAAGTGACTTACCCAAGGTCACACTGCTAGTAAGGATTAAGTGTCTGAGGCTGGATTTGAACTCAGGTCCTCCTGACTCCAGGGCTGGTGCTCTATTCACTGTGCCACCTAGCTACCCCTAAAAAAAATCCTTTTGATAAATACATAAAATGAAACAAAACATTTCCACATTAGCCATGTTGACAATATATCTCTTGTTTGTCTCTTGAGTGCATTACCCTTCTTGTCAGGTTGTGTGACCCTCTGTTAGCATATATCATTCTTGCTCCTCTGAAATCATGGTTGGACATTGTTAAAATTTTTAAGTTTTTTACAGTTGTTTGTGTTAACAGTGTTGTTACTGTTGTATAAATTGTTTTGGAATTTTGTTTCTGCTCATTTGATTTGCCATCTCTTCACATAAATCTTCCCAGTTTTCCTTGGCAGCATGTTTTTCATTATTTCTTATGGCACAATAGTATTCTATTATATTCATATACCATATTTTTTTTCAGCCATCCCCCAATTGACGGACAGTTCCTTAGGTTCTAGTTCTTTATTAATGTAAAAATAACCAATAGAAATATTTTTGTAAATCTATATCCTTTTTCTCCTTGATCATTTTGGCCTAGTTTCTTGGTCATAGCACAGTTTGATAACTTTTGGGACACAATTTCATTAACCACTGTCTTCCTTAGTTTTCTCAGTTGTAAAATGGTGATAATAGTAGTAACTGCCTTCCAGGGATATTGAGAGGATCAAATATGATCGTATTTATAAAACACTCTCAATAGTTCCTAGTACATCATAGGCCCTTAATATCTGCTTCTTTCCTTCCTTGTGAAGGGAAGTCAAATTGGGAATGAAGAGGTGATTTCATGTTTGGAAATTTGAGTTTCAGGGATGGAAAAAAAAAACTCCAAATGAAGCCATCCGTATGGTAGTTTATAATTCTGGAGTAGCATATAAATGATGAGATCTGCAAATAGATTTGGACTTTATTCATAAAAATATAATATGAAGGTGAATAATATTGCCAAAGGAGCAAATGTAGGTAGATAAGAGTAGGGTTTTCAGGCAAAGCCTTGCTCTCTATCTGCAGTGAGGGAGTAGGTTGAAGAAGAGGGGCCAGCAAAGGAAACAGTATAAGAGCAGTTAGACTTTGGGAGAGACAGAAAAGTGCTATGGAAACTGAGGAAGGAGTGTGATGCTGAAGAATGCCAAATGCTGCAGAAAGACTTAATGCTATAAGAACTGATAATAGATGATTCAAGATGGTGAAGGGTCCCATTTGTAATCTTTAGGACATATTTCAGGAAACTGGGAATGTCTTGTTTAGAATGGTATCAGTATGAACGGTGTAATAGGGGGTATTTGAGGTGAGTCTTAGAAGAAGTGAAGGATTCGAAGATATGGAGGTTGGGAGGGAGAGTATCCAAGATGTGGAGAACAACTGGTGCATAGGAGTGAAGATGATTAATGGGGTGTTGTATGGGAGGAAAAGTGACAAGACCAGTATGGCTGGAAATGTGAATACATAAAGAGGAGTAATTTGTTAGAAGGCTGTAAAGAAAGGAAGGGTCCAGGTTTTGGGAGATTTAAATGCCCAACAGAGGACTTTATATTTTATCCTTGTATTAATAGAGAACCACTGGAGTTTATTTGGTGGAGAGTGTGAGTGATAGGACCAGATTTTCAATTTAGGAAAATCAGTTTGGCATCTTTGTCAAGGATGGATTGGAGTGGGGGAGAGATTTGAGACAGAGACTAAGTAGGGGGCTGTCAGAGTAGTCCAGGAAAAATGTAATGCAGACCTGAACTAATGTGGAGGCTGTGTGAGTAGAGAGAAAGTCATGTTTCTGAGAAATTTTGGGGACACAGAAATGACAATATTTGTCAAATCACTGGATTTTGGGGGTTTCTGGGAAGAAAGAGTTGTAGATGACACTGCTTTTGCACACCTGGGTGTCTGGTGGTGTTACCCTTCAATATTAATGTTCAGAAGAAGGGTGGGGGGGTATTTTAAGGGCAAAAGATAATGTTTGGGATACGCTGAGATAGATTGAAAAGTATATTTAACATTTACTTTGCTGGAGCTCAGCATAGAAAATCTGTGTGTGTGTGTGTGTGTGTGTGTGTATCTGAGAGTCATTTTTATAGAGGTAGTAATTGAGACTATAGGAGAACATGAATTTACCAGGTGAGCAAATATGAAAAGAAAAGACAAAGGAAACACAGGAGAGAAGCTTGGAATATACCTTCAGTTAAGTGGGTATAATACTGATGAAATTCAAATAAATGAGACAAATAGGAGGAGAAGTTGAGAGAGAGAGACAGAGACAGACAGAGAGACAGAGACAGAGAATTGAGAATGAATGAGCATTGCTGTTCATTCTAAACATTATTCCAGAGAAAAAGTCCCTTTCCATAGTGTGGGTTGGTATTTAAGAAACAAGAATCATTTGTTTCTAAAAAGGAAACTTGGCTTCACTTTGAAGTTTTATAATCTGGGTGAGCCATATGGGAAGTTCATTTGATAGAATGCCATTTTTGAACCCAGTTTTCATTGTTTCCCTATGGTAAGCCTTGAATGTTAGTGATTACATAAAATAATTTTCTCTTTATTTTTCAGAAACATCTTAAAGCACTCAGAATAACCAATTTTATGGCCATAGGTGTTAATAATAACAACAACAGTAGCTACCATTTATGTATGTGTTATCTCCTCTGTTCATCATAATTCTGAGGAATATGGTAGATGAGGTATCCTAATTTTTCATGTGAAGAAGCTGAGGCTTTGAGGGGTTAAGTGACTTGGCCAGGGTCACACAGCTAGTAAGTGTCTCCAGCAGGATTTAAACTCAGGTCTTCCTGATTTGAAATCTATTACTCTTAGCCACTGTACCACCTTACTTTCTCTGGTGCTTTCAAAAGAACCAGGTTCTTTGTTTCCAATTTGACGTAAAGAGAAAACTGGCCTTTTTACTCTTGTAAGTAAGCCCACCACATAAACTAAGGATGAGTTGTGAGAATAAAAAGAAAAATTCACGAGACCATTTCATTTAACTTTAGTTCAGCACTTACTGAATGTCTGCTGCCTGCTAGGTAGATAGAAAGACAAAATTTATATAACCCCTGCCTTCAAGAAACTTACATTTTTGGGGGACGAGGGAGCCTATCTTCTGCTTAGAATGAATAACATATACACAGATAAATAAAATATATAAAACATATACAGAATAAATTTTTTTTTAAAAAGCAATTTTCGAGTGGTCTAAGAACACTAAAAACTAGGGATACCAGGAAAGAAGGTGATGCCTTTAAGCAAGCTTGAGATTCTAAGAGATGAAGACAGACCAGCAAATTCCCATTTTCCCTATCCATTGGACAAAATTTTTAGTATTGGCAAGCCTCTGCTGCTCCCTCCTTCATCTATAAGAAGTTATAAGATATGCAGGATTTGTCACTTTACCCTAGTATTTATAATCTTAGCACTTTACCATGTATTCTCACTTTGAATTAATTTTTAAACTATCTAAATAGCCATTTACATAATTGGTATTTCTCCACAATTGAATTTACGGTAACTGTTACTGTAATATGTAAGATTGGAATTTATTGTATACATGACATAGTTTTCTTAATACAAAAATGATTTATTTTAAAGATCCCTTATTCTATTTCCCAGTTGAATTCCCCACTGTGTTTCTCAGGAATGATGCTATATATGTAGACTCTTTGTGTTTTAGAAGTTGATTACTCTTGTGCACTTTTTTAGCACTAGGCTAATGTTTGTTTGGTTAGTCAGGATAGAATATTGGGAAGTAGATGGAAGATAGGAGAAATCGTTTAAGATGGGCAGTGGTTTTTTGATGTTCTTTTTCCTTTGGAGTTCCTTTTTGGGAAAAATGGTAGCGTGTACATTGAAATATTCACTAGTTCCGTTGACCAAAGCTATTGGGGCTGGGATGAGTTTCAGCATAAATATTTCAGGCTACCATTTTGTAAGCACATTTCAGAAAATAACTTTGATGAGCTTTGGAAACAGTGCCAGGCAAATGTAAGTGTTTAATGCCCCTTGGGGTGGTACTATGTAGTGATGGAGAAATGGTACTTTGAATTTTAAATTGGTTTAAATTCTTTTCTATTTAGCAATCCTAAGCTGCTTCTTGTTTCTTCTTGCTGTAAAATTCAGGGATGTTTAGAACTCCTTCATTTTTTATGCTCTGCTAATTTTATTGTAATTTCATATTTTCTTGCTAAAAATGTAATAAATTTTATTACTTTTAAACTAGTTTAATAGAACTAGTCATAAAAAGGCAAAAAAACCCATGAGGGATTGTTAATTGTAGTAATGTACCTCACACCAGGATCCTTAACAGTTATTTCTTGAAACTTTCCTGAAAACTGTGATAGTGAAGATGTCTTTTGGGGTATAAAAATTATTATAAAACAAATTTTTATTAAGTGCCTACTGTATGTAAGACATAGTGGTAACTTCTTGAGAGGTAACTTAGTCCTATTTAGAGCACTCCAATCGACTCAAAAGCATTTATTAAGCACCTATTATGTGTCAGGCAATATTTTAGGCATTGTGAATACAAAGAATGAAACAATCTCTACTCTGGAGGTGTTTGACCATAAGCAGATAACATTTTAAAGCAAGTCATGTTAAGTGGCATATGATTGATACAGACTTGAAGTAAGTGCTGTAGTAAGGGGAGAAATTTGTCACTTTGACACGTTTGGCTGTTAGGATTGGGGAAAGTTTCCTAGAGAAGGTGGTATATATACAGATTTCCCACTGCAAGCATTTTTTTTGTGTGTCCCTTTTTCATTCTGATGTTCTCTCTTTCCTGAACTTAAAAGTATGGTTGTGGGCAGGTTTGAGGGATATGGTTGAAGGTGATGTAAGTAGATGACTGGGGAGTGGAGGAAGAATTACATGGCGTCCCCCCCCCCCCCAAAAGCACTCTTTCTTTCATAGTTTACTCAAACTGTTTCATCAACGTGAATAACTGCTACTACAATTCATTTGGTACTTTGATGAATCTGCATTCTCATTGTTATGAATACTCTCTCTAAGAGTAAAAATCACATTATCTGTTTTTTCTTATTAAATCTTTCAAATTCATGCCCATGTCTTCCTGTAAATTCTTTACAAGGAGACCACCCAATGTTCTGAGGCCTTTGTTGGGCTCTTTTGCTTTTGCTTCATATGCCATTAAAATACATTGATTGTCTATTGGTTGGTCTTTGATCTTGCCCCACATTCAACCAACCTTTTTTAGCCATTCATTTATCTTCTATGTCTTTGCAGTTATAACAGCCTATTCGCAGCTACCTTGTACATCTTTGTTACCTTTGGGCTTCACTGAGAAACTCTGGACCATTTGAAACATACTGTTTTCCAAAGGTCATCCAGATTGCTATCTATTTAGTACTAATCTAAGTACCCTGTCCTTCCATTATGTATTTCTAAGGCTTATGTCCTGAGAAACCAGCTCTATGCACTTGGATCATCCAGTAGGTTTTTCTGCTACATGTGGTTAGGCCACCCTCTGATTTATAACAAATCTTATTTAGGAGGCTTTTTGGCTTGATGATATCAGCACAATTGGTAAGTAGATAAAATTGGAGAGCTAGAAATTCCCTCCTCACTTAGAACTTTTTGCTGGATATCCTTCCTAACTGTGGCAATCACTGTTGGTGAACATATATTTATTTTCTGTTTTATGCCTCACTTAACATTTATAATTGGAGGGTCATTGAAAAAGTTCTCTATTGCATCTTTCAAGGATCTTGTATGACTTAAAACATGACATCAACACTTGGAGGAGGAGAGAATTTTTGGCAGTATTTTTCAATACCAAATTAAATTCTTCTTTAGTCAAATTATGGTAAAATATTGAGAGCTTTCAGTCAGTTGTGTAATTTAAAAAAAGATATAGTCTGCTAAAGAATGTCATTTTGGTCTTGTGTCTTCATTAAGTGTTATGTCATGAAAGTATTTGTAGAACTTATATTGGATTGCATGCTGCCATGGGGCAGGGGGAGGGAAAGGGGAAGAAAATGTAGAATTCAAGGGATTGTGGAATTGAATGTTGTAAACTAAAAGTAAGTAAATAAATAAAATGTATTCTGCCATGTACTTTTATTTTTCAAAATTTTTTTGGTAAAGATGGAAAGTAAGCATATGAATTGATAACTATTGATGTATTTCAAAAATCATTTTTTGGGGGGTATAGTGACAATATCTGCTTATCTTCAGATGTTTGGTGTCCTTCACTTTTTCAGATCTTTAAGAATTGAACCCTTAGTGCTCTTTAAATTATGTTGCCTGAGGCATTGAACTTATAAACTTATTCTAGTTCTTCTTTTTCTTCTCTCTCTCTGTGTATGTGCTATTTTTCTTTGTTAGATAACATATTAGGGACCATCAATAAATAAACATTTATTAAGCACCTATTATGAGCCAGTCACTGTGAAATGTTAGTGTCCACATGTGTTCTTTTCACTGTCACTGATGGAGAGAACATTTTGTTGTTTTAATCTTAATAGGTCTTTAACATTTTTCATTCATTTTCCTCACAGTTTCATCTAACTTATATATATATAATCTAACTTAACTGAATCCTCAGTAAACTTTTTGTAGACTTTTTTTATTTTACTGCTCACTGTTTTTATAAGATACTACTCACCATCTTCTTACTCCTACCCTGAAAGATGGGTTTGAATTCTATACTAGTATTTCCCTTGGATGTCATATCTCTTCTTAGCAAGATCAGTGTTTGCTGTTTAAAGTGATTCTTAAAAGACTCTTTTAGTCTACTATTTGTGACATTTGATGTATATTAATAATACTTTATTATATAGAAGTTTTAATTGTCATATTTGTCATCTTCCCCTCCCCCCAATATTACTCTTACCCCTTCCACTAGAGGGCTGTCCATTGTAACAAAGAAGAAAAGAAAAAGTTGGCAAAATCAATAATCAACTGAGCTTGACAGTATATCTAATATTTTTTTATCCAGAACCAGCTCCCCAACTTTGCAAAGAAAGGGAGGAATTAACATTTCTCATTTCTTTTTTGTGTTCAACCTTGGTCATTCTAATTTATTGGTAGCACTTTAATAGAAAATATCATAATTTTGTTATTATGTCCAATTTACCCTGTTTAAAAAATATCAGTAACTTATTTTAGTAGGTCACGATCAAATTGGGGATTACAGTAAGCTATCATTTATATAGTCTTTAAAGTTCACAATATTCTTTGCGTTTATTGCCGCCTTGGTTGTTATCCCTACATCATACTGTGACCTCATCGAGGACAGGGCAAAGCTCATGTTTGCTTTTCTTTGTATTTCCCCAGTGCTTAATTATCACAATGTCTGGCAATTAGTTACGTGCTTAATAAATGCTTGTTAACTTGAAAGGTAAAATTAGATTTGTTTTAATTATATACAATATCTTAATGTCATCTTTGTTCTTCTGATTTGTATTGATTTTGACACATACTCTGATGAGCTGATGATTTGATTGTGCAATCAAATTTCAGCAACACAGAGTGGCACAATGAATAGAGTGCTATACCTGAATTCAAATCCAGCCTCAGACCATCACCAGCTATGTGACCTAGGACAAGTCACCTGCCTTCTGTTTACCTCAATTTCCTTGATGGTAAAATGGGACAATATCACTTGTCTCCCAGATTTTTTATGAGGATAAAATAATATAATATTTGTAAAGTGTTTTCCAAACCTTAAAGTGATGTGTTAATGTTGTTAATGTAGATAGCTGTTTCTTAATGTAAGCTATTATTGTTGTTATATGTGGATAGCTCAGTTGATTATGAAATAGCTCCTACAACAGTAATAGGACTTTTCCTATTTTTTAAGAAAAAAAAATAAAATTTTTCATGTGATCTTTTTTGGTATTTTTTGTGTACAGTGCCCCCATTCTTTAAGAAAATATTCATTTGGAAACTTCATTAAGTTTCTGTGATGTATTCAAACCTTTGGGCTTCTTTTGATCTTTAATCCTAAGTCATAATTTGCAACATTTTTTCCTATACTTCCTTCCCTATATTATATTATACTGAAGTATATCTATTTAATTTGGAAGATGCTATCAAGTTTCTTGTAGTATTTCTGTACCTCCTTATCCTTTTCAGCAGATGTTGTTGTGTAAGTAACCCTTTCCCCTTGTCTACATCTTTGCTGTTCTCATTGCAAAATTAGATGGTTTGGGGCTCCGTGGCCAACATCTTATATTTCTGTAACACTATATCACCATGCATATAAAGATATATCCAATCACATTCTAAGAATAACAAGATGCTTCATAAGCAAGTGTGGCTGTATCGTTAAGTACTGTTTTCAGTGAGGTCTTCAAAAGATTCATAAATGTTTGATTTGATGGAAGAATAGAAAAAGTTGCACATAAGCATGTCTGTCACATTGCACAATACCTATAGATCGCAGAAATCCTTTAGAGTCTGAGTTAGGATGCTCACCCTGAACTTACAAATTAAGAATGAAGGAGAGGAGACAAAAAATAGGTCCCATAAACATACCAATACATTTATAGTAGCACACTTTCTTAGAGTTATGAACTAGAAATAAAGTGAATGCTAATCATTAGTGAAAAGGCTGAAAAAATATAATATATGAATCAATGTCTGACAGTCATATGGTGTTGTGGAAAGAAGACTGAGTGAATGTAATAGATTATTACTGTGAACTAAGAAATGAATATGGGAAATATCAAGAAACAATATGTGAATAGATATAGAGAATTAAATGAACAGATCTAGAAGAACAAAAAGAAGGAAAGGAGACACAATTCTGAGTAATGAAAAATAAAAAGGAGTAATGCTCCCAGAGAACAGGTAATGAAACACATATGTTTCATAGTAGAGAGGTGAGTGAATTCTAAGACAGAATGTTGTACACATTGGCAAGTAACCAGTGGATTTCATGTTTTTTACATAATTATTAATTGTTCCTGTGATCTGTTCTTTGATTTACTTGTTATTTTGCATTTCACTTAGCTTCTATTTGTGATTCTGTCTTTTGTTTGTGGTCCCTGAAGCAAACACTATTTCTAATATGTTATGATTAGTAAAGAATGTATTTTTATTTCTGTGTTTTTACATTTGTTTGCAATATCTTCGTGCCCTAATTCATAGTCATTTTTTGGTAAAAGTTCCATATGGTGTTGAGAAACGTATATTCTTTTGCAGTCCTATTTAGGAAGACACCATACATCTTTTAGCTCTAGTTTCCCCATTAGATTTTTCTGTTTAAAATTTCATTAAATTTTTTTTGTTAGAGTTATCCAGAACTGAATGTGAATTATTGAAATCTCCTGTCACTATTGTATTGCTGTCTATATTATTGTAGCTCAATTAATGTTTCCTTAGTGAATTTGGAAACTGAGGTATTTGGAGCATATAAGTTTAAGACTGATATTGGTTTGTTATCTATTGTTTCTTTCATTATAATGTAGCTTCCCTTCTTTATCCCTTTTGAATTTTTAAATGTGTTTTTGCTTTCTAAGACAGCATGATTACAACATCTGCTTTCTTAAAAATTACTTGATATCTAGTATGTTTTTAGATGAAGTGTTTTTGCTTCACTGTTTTACTTTGCCCTAAAGGGAAGGTACATAAATAATTATAATGTAAAAAAAAAGAAATCAAAGTTTATTTTTAAAAATGAAAAATTATTAAAGTAACTAAATTTTTAAAAAGGTTTTCATTTGTAACATTTATACTTGGTATCTTTATGATGCAACCTACTAAAATTGTAAGAATTTTATAACTTTGAAGGGAAGACAACTGTCTATGTACTAGAAAGAATATATCCAACCTGATAGAAAAGGAAATTAGTTTTACAGTTGCACCTGTATCCATCTGTAACATACTGGTGTAGGGTAGCCTATATGTTCAAATTTATGGTTTTCATAATAAATTATAATGAAAATGGGCATTTGATATTCCAGTGGACAAAAGATTATAGAAGGCCTGAGAATCTTTGTTTAGACTTGAGTTCATTAGGAAAGAATTTACTAAGGATATAAAATCAAATGATAAGTATCCAAAAAAGTTACCATAGAGAGTAAAAATCATGTGTTTGGCCCCTTGGTTTTAAATTGTCCTTTTTATAGTTTTTTATGTCAGTATTTTGAGTCAAAGGTAAAGCTAGACACTATGTAAAGGCTATTTATATATTTAAAGGATTACACAGTCCTTAAAATACTTGTCCTTGTCTTATAGATCTAACCCTAAAATAATGTATTTTCTTGTACAGCACATGTATTTTGGGTATGGTTATTTTCTATATTTAATTGTTTTTAAAAGCTTCTTGCATTACTGGGAAATAAGATATGCAGGCACTGGGGTATAGAAATCCATCATGCTCTACTAGAAAGTTGGGGGAGAATGGGGAGGATATAAGAGAGAGCAGATTGGGGGAAGGGTCGCTATCTTGGAGTGAGGGGCAGGGAAAAGATGGGGAGAAAATTTGTAACTCAAAATCTTGTGGCAATGAATGTTGAAAACTCAAAATAAATAAATAAAAGGGAAAAATGCTTTTTGCATTTAAAAAATAATATATTACATCCTGGAGCCAATATTCAGGTGTAGTAAAGCATAACTTTTGATAACAGAAGTCAGTGGAGACATGTGATTGGTCTACTTAGAAGTTTGTTTTGTGTGCAACATTTCACGAATGAGTTGATGACGTTAAGTGACAAGCATGTATGCCTTTTAAAAAAAGTTCTGTGTATTACAGTCTGGTTAATTTGTGGCTGATAGATAAGTGTACTTTATTTTCAGTGAGCTAAGCCATCTCAAGGCTATCCTACAGTACAAATAAGAGCCTCCTGGAACAAGTGTCAGAGAGATGACCTTTTCCCAAATGATAATTAAGGAAGCCACTGAGAAACTACAAAACGTTATAAACACATTATTAAAGAACAGCAAAGTACAACTTTTGACCAGTTTGTTATAACTATGTTGAGATATCATTCCCTTCATTCCATTCAGTGGAAAGGCTGTGGGACTGGGAGTTTGGAGCGTTGGTTTCACATCTCAGCTCTGCTCACAAACAGCCACATGAACTTTGACAATCAGTCTGTCTGCAAGCATTTATCAAAATTTTCTTATGTTTCCTTGCATTTATCTGCAGAAGGGAAAGGCTGTATAAAATGACCTTTTAAATCCCTTTGTGTTCTAATGTTCTAGAATAGATTCTGTGATTTATTCCACTAAAGTAGCTAAGTGGATTAAGATAAGTTTCTGAAGCCACCTTCTCCTTTTATCTCCTACCAGGTCACTTCATTCCAAGGAACCTAGGCCTCATTGCAGTGATTGTTAATAAAAAAAGGCTGGTGGTGATAGAGCAAAGAACTTTAACACATTCCTCCTAGAGCAAAGAACTTAAACATATTCCTCCAAGGCAAAACATGACCTTTTCTTCATGCCTTGGTGTATTAGAGTTAAATGGATTTAAGGTTTGGTCTTTGAGGAAAAAAAGAAAGGAAGAAAGAAAAGAAAGACAGGAAGGAAGGAATCTAGTCAGTAAACCTCAAGTTAACTGGGTAGCTTTCAGCTGTCAAAATTTGCCTTACCTTGGAGAGAAGAGGGAGAAGGAGAGGATGAGCTGAGTTACCCAACTGGCTGGGTCCCCATTCACGCGACTTGGACTACCCCGTTTTCGAAGAGGACCATGACATCAGGGAAATGGTGACATCACTTGCAGTTGTCTTTGATTTGAGTGAGGGAGGGCTGTGCAAGGTCACCAGCCTCATTTTCTCCTCTAGAGCCATTTGTATTAGGTATATTAGGCACTCCAGGATAATGAACATTATATCCTTCCCAGATCATTGCAGCTGCCAGGTATCTACTGCCTGGTTTTAATCTCTGATCTAGTATTTCACTGGAGGAAAAGTTTAGGTAGCACTGGATAGGGAAATTTTCATACAGGTTGCAAGAAGGGAATAATGAGGTACAACTGTTTTATTTGTCAACTAAGGTTCATAAGGGACAATGTGATTGCATTTTCATTTCAATTCAGTGTTTAAAAATTCCTACTGCGCACAGGGAAATAGTCCCTCACTCATTGGGCCATATATCCTGTTGTGTTTGAGGGCAAATGGGCAGATGAAGTAATATCAAGAGGGAAAGTGAACATTAACAACTTGAAACATTTGCAGGGGTCATAAGTAGGAGGTGATACCTGAGCTGTGACTTTGAAGGATGCTTTAGAATCCAAAGACATAGAAATGAGGAATGAATTCCAAACATGGATGACTGTCCACATTAGCAAAGGCATGCCAATGGGAGATAGAATATTGTATTCAAGGTAGAACTGGCAGGCTAGTTTGACTGTTACATAGCATTCATAAAGGTGAATAATATGAAATAAACCTGGAAAGGTGGATGGGCAAGAGACAGATTGTGAATGCTAGACCAAGGATTCTGTTTTTGTTTTTGTTCTGTTTTGGAAAGCAGCATGGTCAGATCTATGTTTTAGGAACATTAATTGGGAAGCAGGACACAGAATGAATTAGAGAGGAGAAAATGGGGGCAAAGAGGTCACTTAAGAGGCTGTGATCAGACTCTAAGAGAGAGATGAGGAGTTCCTGAATGGGGCTATGTGAAGAGAGAGAATCTTCAGAATTGGTCTGACCAGGTCTAGGAAAACTGGTGTCAGGGGATGAATAATAGTAGTTAACTGATCCACGCCCCTTAAAAAGTCAGTTAAATAAGTAGGATGGTATGTGCTATTATTAATTATCACAAGCCCAGATTTTGTGCTAGATGGTACTCCATACCAGAATCATTATTATTTTGGGCTTTTTGGGAGGGCAATTGGGGTTAAGTGACTTGCCCAAGGTCACACGGCTAGTTTTTGTGTTAAGGGTCTGAGGCTGAATTTGAACTCAGGTTCTCCTGACTCCAGGGCCAATGCTCTATTCACTGTGCTACCTAGCCGCCCCAAAGGAATTTGTTTTTCTTTTTTTTTGCCTTTTTTTTTCGTGGGGGGTAGTAGGTAGGGCAGTTGGAGTTAAGTGACTTGCCCAAGGTCACACGACTAGTTTTGTGTTAAGTGTCTGAGGCTGGATTTGAACTCATGCCCTCCTGACTTCAGGGCCAGTGCTCTATTCACTGTGTGTGCCACCTCAGAATTATTTTCTATTAAAACATCCTTGCCCCACCCACTAGTCCAAATGTATAATCTTGAGGGAACATAATTCATAGTATAACAACAAGAAACAGCTGATATTCAACTGATTTGAGGTTTTGCAAAGCAATTTATCTGTATCATTTAATTTGATCCTCACACCAACCTTTTGAGATACTGTTTATTTTTTGTTTAACAATCTCAGGCTCAGCAAAGTTAAATGACTTATCCAGGTTCATATTAGCTAGTGAATTTTTGAGAAAGGATTCAAACTCAAGGCTTCTTCATTCTAAGTCCAATGCTAATTCCATTTCAGTGTCTCTCAAAACCATTTATGGTATGGGTGATATGACCATGGTCATTATATAATCTCTCAGTTCTTTAGGCAGCTTTTTAAGTGTATATGTCGCAGAGAAAGTCCTGACTTAAATCGGTAGAGAAAGTTTCCTCACCTAGGAACTTGCTAAAGCCTAGTTCCTAATCTTATCCCTGTCTTTATGTCACATCTTAACTTTTCCAAAGTATTTTCCTTTAAGTGCTCTTCCATATTATACTTATTTCCATTATAATTATTTGTATATATATCATATCCTATAAAACTAGTTCCATTCAGCCAAGTATTATAGCTAATCAAGCTACTATATCTAATCAATCATAACACAGTATTCTGCATATATTTGGCATTTAATTAATGACTATTTAATGAATTCATGAATTTCATCTACTTCTTGGCAGCTCAATGAGTGCAATAGCTTTTTTTGAATCAAGGAAAACAAGCAAAAAGGACTCTCACTAGATCATATCTCCTGTTTTCAGATCAGAAAAAAAGCAATTATTTTTAAACACACAAAAAGAAATAGATTTCTGGTTACCTCAGAGAAGAAGAATGTGGCAAGAACAAAGACTTGCAATGCCAGGCTCTGACCAAGGGCTCTACCCAAGGGTTCTGCCGAGATAAGAGGACATTATTTAATGCAACTCCTCATCATGGTAAAGATGATCACACAAACTGCTGGTCTAGATCATATGTGCTGGCAGAGAATTCATCAAGATTCCTGCTCAACGTCTACAGCTGTGAGAAAAATCTTTGGTGTGAAAAGGTTTGCCCTTCAGAGACAGCTCAGACTGGGGATCTGCAAGTTTTCAGTGATCCCGAAGTATAAGTATGATTCAGAGTAAAGTTTGATTGCTTCCCCTCCAGCTCTGTAAATTCCTGGTTTGGGTTTGAATATGGTCAGCATTAGACTACAGCTCATCTCTGCTGTTCTCAGCTACTTTTAAAGCTCTGCCAGTTCAGAGTGCCAGAACTGTAGATTTCCTTTTCTTGTGGGATTCCTTCCCCGGTTTTCCTATGTAGACTTTACACTGAGCTTGAAACTGGAGCTTAGACTCTGCTCAGCTTCTGGGGTCCGAGCCATGCAGCAGCTGCCTGTTTCTGCATCTACTTCTCTCTCCTCATATACTAACCAGGGCCTGCCCTGGAGGAGAATGTTGCCCTTGTATTTTTGACTCTGAACTGAGGGATGAGCAACAAAGCTTCCAGTAGGCACATTTTCCTTTTGAGGGTCTCTGTTATGGACCTTGGACCTCATTTTGTCCTGGTAAACAGCCTTTCCCTTGTGCTAGACCCACTCCTGGCCAGATCTCTTACTCAGTGATCATAGATCTCTCTGTCTTCCTCAAATGACTCTCTGTGGACTTTGTCTTTGGTATTCCTGTAAGAATTTAGTCTGGTGTGCTTTCTAGATCTGTTTGGAGGAGTTTGGGCTGAGGGGCGGGTAGAGAGCTCACAGCACTTTTATCGTCATCTTAGCTACATAGAGTAACTCATCATTGCTGTGTGATGAATATTTTTGTGACCTCAGTCTTTCTTCATTAAGGTTTTATCTTTATGTCCACCCATTTCAGAGTATGGTTTAGTGCAACCAAGTACTACATGCACAGCTTTAAAAACAACAACCAAATTTGATTTTTGACCCCTAAGCTCATCAGTTCTATGTTCCTCAGGAAGTCAGCTAAACTTGCCTACTTTCTTTCTCATCTATGAAATAAGGTTGTTAATACATATAATAATATGTCTCCTTCACAGGGCTATTGTGAAGAAAGTACTTAAAGTACCATACAAATGTGAGATATTGTTATTACTATTATACTCATTGATGACTCAGTGTTCTTCGTGAGATTATTCTGCAACCCCTTTTGTTACCTGTGAAAAATAGAATCCAGTTTTCAAAGTCCATTTCTCTTTTTGGGACTTCTTCTATTCTGAAAACTTTCACTAAAACTCTTGTCTTATAAATACTTTCCATTTCATTTAATTCCTTTTCCTTCCTTTTCCTGCTGCTTTCTCTGTATCTTTTCTCTCCCTCCCCTTCCCATCACCACCCCCTCTGGTGTGTCAGTTCTGTTTAATTTTGGCTGTCTGGCTGTGCATACAGTAGCCAGTCTTTGAAATCGTCAAGCTTGCTTAAATAATAAATCGAGTTTCTAACAGCTTGCCTTTCTAAATGACGCCTTCAGTGTTGTTACTGAGGTGATCATGCCCAAGCCCATGTGCTCTGACCAAAGTCTCTCCTTTCTACAAATCCAGTTCCACCCTCTGTGGAGGCACTTTGTGCATGTATGTACATATATTACACATTTATTGTATATTATTATTTCACTGCATCAGGACAGATTCCCTCTTTCATCCCTCTTCTTATTTTATAGTAAATTGAGCACATCATACTAAGACTAGTATGCGGAGACAATTCTAAACTTTTTCCAGTATCAATTGAAAAAAGTAGATTGGGTAGGATGGAAAGCATAGGCTAACTTAGAGTGTCATAATTAGCAAAAGGGCTTTTTTTTTTTAATTTGAAGATGACTTAATGGTATATTTGTTGTCCATGCTCCTAGACTTCCCATTATTGAATTATTTTAATTTGCTCTCTTATATGCTATTTGAGTTTAAATGGCTGGTTCCAGGTAGGAAAATTAGTATATGCATCCTGGACCAATGCCTGGGACTTGGGCCTCAGCTCTTGGAGGCTCTATGAGGTGTACACTTTGGGTTTAATATTACCAATTCCCTTTTTTGCCTTGAGATAATTGATTACAAGTTAGACCCAGAACACAGTAGCATCTCTAGTGCCAAGTGTCAACATAAAGAGAACAGATCTCTGCTGATTCCAGGCCCAGACTACTCATAGAGCCTATAATATAATTGACATTGCAATTCCCATGGCCTAGAGCCAGCCTTTTATACTGAAATTAATTTTTTTTTACTGGTCCTCCAATAAATCACTATATCAGCTACAGCAATAATAAGACAATGTCAAAAAACATTGTCCATTAAGGAGCCCATGATTAAATGGTTCCCGTTAGAATGGCTCAAATAATGTAAAAGTAGTTTGCAATTCTTTTAAAAATGTCTGCTTTCTCGAAATAGCCTTCATACTTTTTTGCTTTTCATGAATTTTCCCTTGATGGATTAATTGTTTATTCAATGCAATCCTTTGTTTTTAATGACTGTATGACCTCTGAAGCCAAAGTTTCAACAGTATAGCTCTTAAAATTATATTTGGGCATTTGGGAATCAAAATTCCTAACCTATCTGCCAATGTATAAGCAGAGCTCTTGAGAATTAGAAGACTCTTAGAGCTTGTAGATGGTTTGAATCTGCAGATGACAAATGCAATTCAGTATACAGAAATGTAAAATAATTAGTCTGGGATCAGAGAACTATAAAGAATATATGCAAAATTGAACAATCATCTAGAACACTGAAAACCAAATTGATTTGGAAGTAATTTGGGAAAATGGCTTTAGCAGTCGCCACAGTTTTCTGCTGCAGAGAAAGGCAAGCCAATTCTTTTTTTTTTTTTTTTGCCTTTTGGAGGGCAGTTGGGGTTAAGTAACTTGCCCAAGGTTACACGGAAGCCAGTTCTTTTACTCCAGCTAAATAACCATTTCTTATGAAATGACCAGTGAAAACCTTTCATGCTTGCAGATGAGAACGTGGTAAATATTTCTTCATATTTGTCCCTGATGAAAGGAGTATAGGGTTGGGGTATAGGATGCTGCACTGACCTAGGTATGTTTCTAATGTCACAGTAGAAATCCTGTCATTATTTTCTTTAAATATTTCTGTAAGTGCTCTTGAAGGTGACACGTCCTTCTGTCCTGTTTTCTACTTATGACTCCTCCCGAGGCATTTTTGTTTTCTTTCTCTTTTTGTTTTGTAGTAGTTAGCAGGTATAAACTTACCTAAGACAATTAGGGACCCTTGTAGGTCTTTAGACCCTTGACTTAAGGGTCAGGTATGCTTGCAGCTAGCTATATCTAGGACTGCACAATATTTTATATCAACAAGTAATTAGAATCACTAAGGGGAAGCCTTGAAAAGATTCCTTTAATGAGGTAGCCTTAAATATTCCCTTCACATTTATATTCATTCTTCCCTTGAGATGAAGTCCTCGAATGTGTTTTTTTAACCAGGAGATCATTACTCAAATCTACTTCTTCATTATTTATTCTATGTTTTAATTCACAGTTGTTTGAAATACCCTATTAGATGCATAGTAGCACAATTTATCAGCTGATTTCCCTGACAGCGTTGAGTTATGATTATTTATTTTGAGGTCTCTGGTTTCTAATGAAGCTGGAAACAAAATGGAGCAACTAAGGGTTAGAATACTTGCTTGGCCAAGGTAGATTATTCAATATATTGCTGATGACAAGATTTAAGAAGCACTTGATCGATTATTTTGTTATTTCCTTGCAGGAGTAACTTATGAAGCCCCTGTATTTTAAAAATATGTAAGTGTCCCATATAGTTGATCTGTAAAAGGAAGGTATATAATAAAGATTATGTCTTTCATGAAATGGCACCAGATTTTAACAGTTATTTTTTTCAGTAGAGGTACATAAGTATGGCATTTATCAACAGTAACCCTTGTGGAATCCTTGAACTTTTAATACATATGTTCCTTCCCACAAAATGCTCTAGGCTGTCTTGCTGCATCAATAGAAGACTTCAGATTACTAAGCCGGGTGATAGAGTAGATATTCTTTATTGGTTTCTGACGTCTTTGTGTCGAATTCTGGTGAGACAAAGTAGAAACAGTAGCAGTTTGGACAGATGATTTCTCAGGGTTTTGGGGGATTTTCCATAAATCACTTCAGATCTGCCACCAGCAGAAAAGGACAGATTGTCAGGTATTCTGACTCAGACCAGGCTTTTGCAGTATAGGTTCTATATTGGAACAAAAGAAGCACCTCATCCATAGGTCATTCAGCAGTTAACAAAAGCAGATTTACTTAGGCAGAGCAGTAGAAGGATATTCAGTAGGGAAATGTATTAAGGACACACGGAGTTGATTCTGATGAATACAACTTCTTTGCCTGAGTTTCTGGCTTTGGTTAGCTAGCATCAGAAAGTACCTGGAGCTTCTTGTGGACTTTTATATTCAGATGACAAAGAAATTTATATCAGTAGTCGGAGCCTTTAGTCCCTTGAACTGACTCATTTTAAAGAATGGTATCAATACTTTTTAAGGGAAAACAAGCCCAACTTGTGCAGGAGTAAGGATTAGGATATCACTTCTACTATATTAGGATCAATGATTGAATCTACTGTTATGTAACTGACCTTGGATCTAGAAGGATGTGAAAGACTGATAATTAATCATCTCCTGGTTACTACTATTTAACATTTCTGTGTCCTCATTGAGGAGAAATACTAGGCAAAAGAAATTTTTAAGTGTTTTCAGCTTACTGAACTATTTCCATAATTTTTCTTTTGTACTAAAAGGTCTGTTAAGAACAACTTCTTTATCCAGAAAAACCTCATCATTGACAACTTCTGTATCATAAATGTGGACCTTATGGTAAAATCCTTCTAAAAAGTACAAGCTCACAAAGGGTTCTGATAAAATCTATGTGCTTTAACATGGGATAGACCTTTGTTATTGGCTCCAGAACCTGCTTAGAAGAGATATCATCCCATCGATGGCTAGAATTTCTGGAGTCTGTGTTCAGTTATGGAGAAGTTAGGATAGTGATGATACCAATTGGCAGAGGACTTCATGGGGCTTTCTTGGCTTTCATTCTTTTTCATCTGTTGAATTTGGTGTTTAAGATATTTATCTGTAGAGTTAGTATTAAAACTACCAGATCTGCTGGGATAAGCCTTACTGTTCCCTCTGACCTCCACCATAGGGTTCATACTGACTGGGGCTGGCTTGAAGGCCTAAGCATTATATTATATTTATTATAGCAGTATTTTTGTATATTCTTCCATTCTAACTTCAATAGGCTGACACTTTTACAAATATAATTTATTTCTTAGCCTTATTAACAGATGGTAATTGAAAATGGTAGTGGTTCTCTCCAAGTCTTTTGCCACAGGAGAATAAGAATTATAGTGGTATATAGTGAGCAATCCTTTTTTCATCTAAAACTATAGATAGAATGTTAATTACCTTATAGTTCCATAATTCATATCAATAGTTTATGTTCTGGCATAGGAAAAAATGTGTGCTACTACTTTTTTTACTGAGGCAAAGGACCTAATACTTTAAAATGGTGGCGAAATGTTGTAGTAGATAGGGCGCTAGGCCTGAAATCAGAAAGATCTGAGTTCAAATCCAGCCTCAGAAAGCCTGTGACCTTGGGCAAGTCATTTAATATCTGCCTAAGTTTCCTCATTTGCCTGCTTCTCAAAGTCGTTATGTGAATCACAAAATTCCATTCAGTAACAAAAGTCACTTAGAGCTCCTAGCATATTCAGTTTATTGGGGATACCAGTTGGCCCAAATTAATTGGGTCCAATATCTTCCTCACAAACAGGGTCCCCTCCTCTTGGGTGCTAGCTACTTTTATACACTTGGGAGGGCACTAAAAATAGGAGGCATTATAATTCACTGATTGGGCAATTCCAGAAGTGGGAAAATCTTATGGTTGGCTAAGGGAAGTGTCCGTCCATCATAAACACTTTGTCAACAGACCTTTCACAGATCATCAACTCCAGGTCATCTCAGCAAGTGCTTCTCAAAGGTCTTAAGACCCTTTCAACAATGTCTCAGGGCCTTCCACAAATTGTGAGACCCTTGTCCTTGACTTACAGTATGCTAAGGACTGAGGAAGTTGTGGGTTTGAAGCAAAGGTCTTAAGGGAGTGAAATGTAGTGATTCATAGGGACGAGGGGTATTGCATCAGTAAATGAACCTTATTACAGTAACAGGGGGATGGAGGATAGTGCGGCAATTATATTCTTATTACATTTATGATTCAAACTGATAAGGATAATTGTCAATACACGATGGATTAATCATTCATAACTGTTAGCCTAACAACATTAACATTGTTCACTAACTTAAACTTGATCCTTTTCTGCTTAATTCACTAATACAATTACTGATACTCATCAAATCACAGTAAATTGAATAAATACTGATAAATTTGAGTAGGGGGCATAAAATTATATTTGTAAGGATAAATGATGTAATATTTATAAAGCCCTTTGCAAACTTTAAAGTAAGATTATAAATGCTAGCTATTATTAATTTTTTGTTTTTATTGATTAGTACTAATAATAGTGACATGAAAGAATCTAATTAAATTAAACTATTTTGAAGAGATTACTCTATAAAACTGAAGCTGTTGAGTTCTGGACATGTCTTCTATTTATTTATATTATTACCAGGTTCACCCCCATGTGGACTTTTCACAGATAGATATAGTGAATATGAGTGATTTGTTTTTTATTCAGACACCAGGGTTAATGAGCTTTAATTGGTACACCTGACTGTTGAAATTTGCTACTTCACAGTCTCTTGATGGTCTTTAACAAATCAAAATTCTCTGCCCCCTTTTCTATGCACATCTTTTTTTTTCTTTAACGTGTGCACTTTTATTTGAACTGGTCTTAAGTCAGTGTACAGGTAAAGCTCCTCCCCTCCCCCAGGTACTGGCACCAATCTCAAAACTCCAAGGGAGACTATGAAAGTCCTCATTATGAACATCATCTTTATTTATTTCTGAGTGTTAACAACATTGGCACAATTTAGTTATCTTATTAGCAATTTTAGAGCTGATGCTTAGGCCTTTTGACTTCTAGAAGATAGGGAGAGGAAAACTAAAAAAAAAATGCAAGGGGAGGACATGTGGCATACTAATATAATAAGCCTTTTAAGAACTTGACAAAATTCCTTTTTTGATTCACTATGTGCTTAATGTCAGCAGGCATGGGTATAGTATAAAGAGTCTCAATTGCCTGTTTTCTTAGAATTGACACTTCATTATCTTCTTTTTTAATATATATTTTGAGCTCGTTGAAGTTATTTTCCTGGAATTTCAAAGTTGAACAAATGTCAAAACTCATTCTTGATATTATTCTCTTTGTTTACTTAAAAAATATTAGCAATAAGAAGACCCAGAAAAGCACCCAATAGAAATAAATTCAAGAATTCAAGCCAACATTCAAATAATTTCTGGAGGACTTACAGTACTCATCTACTTAGCATTTTAATGTTGTTTCTCGTCAATTTGGGTGAGAAGATTAGCAGTTAATCATATTCCCTGTTTGGAAACATTTGGAAATCTTGAACTGGCCTCACAACCAATTGGGAATTTCTTACTTTCATTAGGATTTGTAGCTGAGATGAGCTAGCCAAACCAGTACCTTGGCTGAAATTTATTGCTAGTCCATAAATAGTCAGACCTTAAATCTAGTGCATATTTCCCCTTATGAACGCAAACAGAATTTTATTGAACAAATTTTAGGAGATAAAAATCTCCAAACTTTTTTTTATAAGGAATCAAGTTAAAAAAGGGATTGTGCTCGTGCTTACAGCTTCCTTCTAATGAAGAAATCCCTGAGCAGAATAAATGAAGGATTATTGTTGATGGCTATTGAGAGAAAACTCAGTTTTCAGGAGGTCTGGCAGGTCAGATAAAGGGGTGTCAAGCCATGTCTGCGCACCTATCATCTGCTGGAAGGTAGTAAGGTGTACTGCTTGGGAAACTCTAACCTAGGAAATTATGAGTTAGAAGACAGACTTAATAGGGGAATATAATGAAAAACATTGTGGTGACGTGCAAATGTTTTGTCAGCATAAA
Organism: Petaurus breviceps papuanus; assembly: GCF_028583685.1. Lineage (NCBI taxonomy): Eukaryota > Metazoa > Chordata > Mammalia > Diprotodontia > Petauridae > Petaurus > Petaurus breviceps. The sequence goes on from NW_027185764.1 coordinate 14,734,360, forward strand.
ATGGTGCAAAGATGACCCTGGGCTTTTGGAAAGCGGCTCTGTGGAGTGAAAGCTCTTATAGCTTCTACCAAACTCAGGAGGCTTAGGCAGACACTTGGAGATGGATTATATGTTTGTTGTCTGAAGAACAGCTTAGCTAAATTAAGAAAGACTCATAAGCAGCTGATTTACAAAATTAGGGTATGCGTGCTTGTGTGTAATATTAAGAATTCATAAATGTATTTTGTGATCTCTTGAAGTATTCACATTTCAGCCTCAGCTCACTATAATATACTATCATACTGCAATCAGGTATCTGATCTTGAAGATTCAGTTACCTTTTGGTCATTATTTAGTGCCTAATTACCACAAAAAAAATTTATTTCTAAAGTATAAATCATACTGAAAAGAAGTACTAGATATTCAATAACATTGTTGCCTAGAGCTGATGTTAGTTCACATGCGAAATGTGTTATCTTGCCTATATACTTATTTTAGCATGAACAAATTGGGAATTGTCTCTAATGTCTTCTCAAAGGGTTTGGTTTTTGTGATTTTAAGGGGATACTTCAATTGACTAAATGATCTTTCCACATAGCATAAATAACTCTTTGCCCTGACAGTTAAAAATTTAATTTAATTTTTTTAATTATAAAAAAAATTAATTCTATTTCCTTGAAACAATAGCCATTTTCGATAATAATAATAATAATATAACAAAACTACCCAAATTCAACTTCTATACTAAATGCATTCTCTGAAAAATAATTTTTCAGTTGTTAACAGAAAGGATTGTTTTATCTTTAGCTTTCATAATATGGTACTAACATTGGTGCTGGCATTTGACTTGAGTTTGTTGCCATTCCACAGTGACTTTATTTCACGGTGGTTCCTCTGTATACATAGTCACTTAGGTTCTGCTATCTTCATTGTATCTTTTTATATGAATCTTCCCATGTTTCTCAGAAATCTTAATAGTTGTCTAAGTACCTTGGTGTACATATATTGCTTGTTTTATACTTATTTGATATTAGTGATAGAGGATCATCAAAGTTACTTTTTTATCTTTCAAGAAGTGTTCTGATTTTGACATCCATCAGAGATACCTTGATGGAGATCAATCAAAGTGAACTTTGTAGTTTATAAAAATCCAACACTTCTGGTAATTAATGAATGGAAAACAGTGGAATCTTGTGTTCTCTACTTTTTTCAATTGATTTGATGCTCCTAAAATTCGGTCTTCTATAGAATATCATTTGTGGATATTGTTGCCTTATAAGAGCCTGTGTCCTGAGAGCAAAGATCTGAAAATGTACCAGAAGAAACTGCTAAAGAATAACAGGGAGAATCAGCTCCAAATTCCTCTACCCAGTCCAGCGCTATATAGAAAAATATCCTAGAATCTTACAGAAGTAAGGAGCAGAGAAAAGATAAAGGTGAAAAGCAAAGAACAAAATAGTCCATTCCCCCAACAGCAGACAGGGTCAGACCAATGTCCAAGAAACTTATACCAGACTCAGCAGCCAGATAAACAGTCCCCAAAGCCATATCCAGAAAACCTGGGCCTAAACGACAGCAAGAGGCAAATTCATGCAAAAGTTAGAATGTTATCTTAGCTATTGAGCTGAGGATCAAGAAAGCTCTATAGAGATCACCATCTAGGAATAAAGGAACAGAGTTTGAAGTAAATATAGCCTCCTACATTCATAAATTGAGCCTGGAGATATGCTAAACAGAAGAAGATACCAACATGTAGAAATTTCTTGGACTAAGAGAAACCTAAGAGGAGAAACCCAGGATATGAGAGTAACTGTACAAGAAGTACATGTAGAACCTCTGAGCTGAGAATGTCCTGATTTCAAGTACTGCAGGAATGTCTGGACAAAATGAAAAAAAGAGACACAAAATAGAATCACTAGGGAAGAAATAAAAAGTTGTGGAGAATTAATACCTTAGGATAGATGGTGACAAATCTTTACTCAAGAATGGAACTACCTAAACATTAGTAGGGGCCCATCAGAAGACAAAATGACATGACAAGAAATATTAAAATAAAACTATAAGATGAAAAAGCACAAGAAGAAATTGTAAAGTATATATTAATAAAAGCTAATTAACTAGAAAAGAGGTCAAGGTCAAGCGTCTGTGAATATAATCAGTATATATGAAAATAATGATCACAGACAAACAAAAAACTTGGATGCTGTATTTCAGTAAATCAAAAATGATAATTGACCAGTACTCTTAGACCTAGAGGGGAAAGGAATAGAAAAAAAAAATTGGAAGAATACAGTGGTTAGGAACCCCTGAAATGAAAACTCTCAGGAATTTACTAGCCAGACCTTAAAGAAAAAAGCATTGCACATAGTCAAAAATAAAGTTTGCAAGTATCAAGGAACCACAATGAGGATAATGCAAAACTTGGCAACTATAAAAATGAAGGATAAGAGAGCTTGGAATATGATCTTCCAGAAGGCAAAAAAAAAAAAGTTATAACCTCTCTGGCAAAACTGGTTTTAAGCCTCTAAAAAGAAAAAAAGGATCTTTAACAAAATAGAGGATTTTAAAAGCATATCTGATTAAAAGACCGTAACTTAGTAGTCATTTTATAATGGAAATGTAAGAGCCAAGAGAAATGAAAAAGCTAGACATTTATTTAAATGGAGGGATCTATGTGAAGATAAATTTTTAATTGCAAATCATTGGTTTAATTGCAAATAGTTAATTAGTTGTTTCTGTCTTGTCTGACTCTTCATGACTCCTTAGAGGCAGAATGAAATGTCTTCAGGGGTCATTTGAAAAGCTAAGACAGGCAGAAGGTCTAGGGATACTTTTTTTTTAGTTTTGATAATCTTAGGAAAAGGAAATTCGAAGGATCGGGCGCTCTACTGGGGAGGAAATTCAGTATTCCATATAATAGAGCTGCATTATATGAAGTATAAACTTAGATGTAGAGTAATGGCTAATGAGCATCCATTTAATTTAAACCAGACATAAGAATGAGGTTTACCTATTCTTAACTCTCTTCCCATAAAATTATTGCCTTTTATTATACTATCTAAAACCATACAGTTGGTACTGATTTACCTTATTGGTTAGGTGACCCAGTCATAGGTTTGTTTTGCTGAAACAGAGGCCTTAGAATACTTAATGAAGTCTATAGTTAACTCAAAATAGTAATAAGAGGAGAATAAGCCATCATTAAAAAAAAAATTGGAGTTAACTAACCAATGCTCCTTATGCCTGATACTGTGTGTGTGTGTGTGTCCATTTAGTGTTTATGCTTGTTTCAGGGGAATTAACCTGTACATGTATATCATGAATCAGTGAAGCTTTTAGGATGTTTTTCCTTGATTTAGTGGTATAGTTGTACAGTGCTAGAGTTATACAATCTTAGGCAGAATGAATGAAATCATAAGAGCCACTGTGCTCCACTTTCTCAGGTTCTGGTTTCATTTTTGCATTTTTAGCACTTAGAAGGGGGCATCACACATTGTAGATGCACAGTAAATACTTGTTTGATTGGGGTTCTCTCTGACAGCTTTTTCTCCTCATCATCTGTTTCCCATTTTGACACATGGGGACATCTCTGTTCTGTTTAGCTTTTAATGAAGGACAACAGCCGGGGCACTGACTTTTTCTGTGTAACTAAATGCATTTACCAGACGAGCAAAGGGGTGCTGACTAATTGGAGTTTTTGTTTATTTTGGGTCTTAAATGGTAAACAGATTTGATTCCTCTGTGGGAGCAGATTGCAAGGCATTTGCCTGATTGATTTGTTTCTTGCAGGGACACACAGCTTGGGGGAATCTATTGATTTGGCACCTTCTGCCAAACCCACTCTGAAGTGGTCTTAATTGCTTCAAGACTAGCTTTCCAGCACAACCTTTCCTGAAATCCTTCTCTCAGAATGTTAGTTTAGGGAAGATTTCCCTTCCTAACACTCATGCTTCTGGTGCCCATGCCCTTGGAGCAGCTTTCAGAACTCTTCATGAAATGGGCAGTTTCTAACAAAATTTCTGTGAATGGTCTTTCATTGCGTTCCTATAGTCTTGAATAACTTTACCAGTAAGCTTTTGTCCTGAAAGTGCCTGCTCTTTCAGTTCTTTGCATTTATTTCTAGGGTGCTTGGTTACATGTTGTTTAGTTAAGGATACCCAAAATTTTTGTGAAAGGAGCTATTTTTTTCTATGACTTTAAATTCTCTTTTTGGGGTTTGGTGGTACAGTTGTGCTAACAGTGATGTAGAAGGTCATGTTCTGCTGCTAGCTATATACTGTGTTCCATGTTAAGCATTCTGGCAGACTAGAGAGGATATGACATGGGAGTTGTCAAAGAAACTTATAAGGTGAGGCTTTGTTGTCTATTCAAAGATCCCAGTTTACCAGTTGTGCACACAGATTGAATCACCAGTAAAGATTTGAGTCCAGTGCCCTTAGGATAATTGGAATGGATGACACTTTTTTCAACCTCTCTTCCTTTTTTTTTCCCCGAAATTGTTGAGGGGAAGGTGTTATTTTACTTTTTAAAATTTTCCATAGATTCAGCAAACACCTGTATTTTCTTTGACAGCTTATTCCCTTTGTGTCACAGTTGGTCTGCCTATCACCAGCTCCCCCAGCAGTGTACTAGATGCTCTCCTGGGCAAGCCAGAAGCAAGAATAAGTCATTAAGTACAAGGTCAAACTAAACTTCAGTTTAGTTTGTCATTGCCAGATCCTGGAGGAAGAATCAGGCATGACTCTGCTGCCAGGCTGACTGCCTGCAAGACCAGACCAACTGACTTTGTTATTCTTCCTGGTTTTCAGATTCATCTGTGTTGGCACTTAGTACCTGGGTCTTATGCATGGGTTTGCTTGGACTGGTCCTGTCCATTGTTTCTTTAGGGAACAAGGTTTGGCAGTGAGCATAGAAACTAAATTAATATTGATCCAAGGTAAAGGGGCAAGGATATTTATTTTGGGTAGAGGCTTCACTCCCTTACCACTATACTTTCTGCCTTTTATTACTTCATCAGCTTTTTCCTTATTGGGCTAAGTGTTGAACTCCAAATGGATAACATGGCATTGATTATGGTGAAGATTCTTTCCGTTTCTTCCCCCCAGTTTTTCATTAGTTTTGTGCCCTTCCTCTCATTTCCTAGGATGTAACCCTGTGGGGGATCTTATCCATCGCTGTCTATTAGTTAAGGGTTCTATTTTCTTAATTGATAACATCAACACATGTTCATTTACAAACTGAGCTCAAAAATATTTTTGGGGAAAAAGCTTTTTTTTTTTCTTGGTGACATTTCTCATTACTTCTATTTAACTATAAATAGTTCTTTGGAGGTTGAGTTTCACTGTATACCTTTTTGTTCAACCATTTAATCAACATTTATTAAGGGCCTATTATGTACAATAATAGGTAATTAAAGCTGTTAGCTTTAATGTGTTCTGTTTCTCCCCCTTCTCTTTTTTGATTCTTCCTTTGCTGTGCAATTGATCATAAGTAGTTTGTTTTGCTTTTGCTGTTTTGAGTCTTGAGTTCCAATTACAGCTCTATGCATACTACTATGCTTCACAGACAATTTAGTTTGGCAAAAAGACAGTTATTGGAGTGCCCTAATCTGCAGTTTAATCCCTTGCCCCTTTACCCCATGTTGTGCTGATAGACATTTTCCCCAAAATAGCCAGAAGATAAATGAATCTGCTAATGAGCTTCCTGCTTGGAAGAAGGAATCCATGCCAACCCCCACACCGAGTAAGCTCTGAGCAGAAGGGTAGCTGCTCCTTGGCACTGCCTGCAATAAATGGCATGTGGTTTGTTTACAGCTTTTTTATGATTCCTGTAGCTCCTGTCAGTGCTTTGTAGAGATATGTCTTACAGTGTCTCTAAGGAATTGAGTGGTCGGGGGCTTCCAATATCAAGTATACTATCTGGGGAGAGTCTTACCCCAGGTTTAGGAGCAAACACAGTTAAACCATGTTTCCTCAGTTCTTCTATTTCATATTTAATGATTTATCACTCTTGACTGCACAGCAAGCCTGCATTTGATCTGAGAGTAGAGCAAGCTTAATAAATTTTAAGGGGCAAGTTTGGTAGGTGATCGATCATCTTCAAAATCTGCAGCAGGATCAAGGTTTAATTGGTTCCCTGCTTTGTCAAATGCATTGTATTTTTTTCTGAAAGCACATTTGGTTTAATTGCATAAACATTTGTTAAATACCTACTATGTGTAAATTCACAGTGCTTGGTGGTAGGGATACAAAGACTAAAAAAACTTAGTTCTTGGCTTAATAGAGTTTACCTTCTTCTGGGGAAATATATATACAAAGTTAAATTAGAAGGTATTTTGAGGAGAGAGCTTAAATCTGGTGGTGACTAGGGAAGTAAGGAACTGGAAGAGTAATTTTTGTATGGGTTGTGAGGTTAGATTCAGTGACCTCTGAAGTCCCTTCAACTAGAAGATTCTATTTTGCATAGACCTTAAAGGTAGGCCTAGAAGCAAACTATTGTTTTTATAAATAATTACACAATGGAATTTCTCTTGATTGAGTTTCCCGTACCAGATGCTCTGAACAAAAGCATATTCATTCTGTTGTGTCCAGTTTCTTTTCCGTTTATTCAGAAGGCCACGGATGTGGTTATCTTGGTCTTTTATTTCTTCTCAGCATGACCCTATGTTATATGTTGTTGACCACAACTTGAAAACTCCAGTCATTGGGGCAGCTAGGTGGTGCAGTGAATACAGCACTGGCCCTGAAGTCAGGAGGATTTCTAATCCTGCCTTAGACACTTAACACAAAAAAAAACTTGCCATGTGACCTTGGGTAAGTCACTTAACCCCAATTGTCCTCCAAAAAGCAAAAACAAAGAAACAAATGAAAACTCCAGCCATAACCAGTATGATGCCCTTATGACACCTAACCACAAAATATGTTCTAAGTGGTAGTTGGTATGGCGATTAATTAGTCACTGTGCATGAAATTTGAGTGTTGCAAAATCTTGACTCTGGAAAGAAGTCATTTTTCAGTTTCTGGACTTTGTCTAAGTTATAGGTCTCCCAAATAATCTCACTTTTATTTTTTATTTTTTAATTGCGTTTCTTGTAAGCAACAGATTGTGGAGTTTTGTTTTATTATCCAGTCTCACTCTTTTTTGTTTTATTGGATTGTTTAATCTATTCACCTTTTTTCCCATTCACATTAAAATTATGCGTTAGTTTTATACTTTCTTATATTTGTCTCTAATATTGGTTTTGTTTACCCTTTTTATTTTTAAATGAGATTTTTTTTTGCCCTCTCATTGTGAACAATACTATGGACGTGTTTCAAGGAGGTTGGGGAGTCCAGGAACCCCAATAACCAGAGTCGCTGGAAAGCAGTCTGGAATGAATTCACGGACTCAAGCATTCTCTAAGTCAAGGTGGCAAAGATTGATTGTTATGCTATACAGTGAGCAAGCGTTCTTAGGGAACCTGCAACCTTAGAGGGGTACAACTAAAGTTTATATAGAATGAACTATAGTATAACATGTGCCAAAACATGCTAGCTAGGTGAGTCAGGGTGGGATTAGGGAGTGGTTAAGGAAAAGTCAGTTCTTAAAGGAACATGAACTTTTAATGTCTACTATGCAGGCATATTGCCCAGAATTCACTGGTAAATAGCCCAAAGGGAGCTGCATGGAGGTGTAGTTTTAGGCTTGAAACATCACTAAGCCATCTAGGGGTCAGGGCTGACTGAGAAATGTCCAGTCTGCCACCTATCAATGTTGTGTTTGACAAGAGGGGTGTTGGGAGTTTATGTATATCCAACGCTAAAGCACACATAGTGAGGGCTTCAGGATGTATATAATGAGCTAGGGAGGTACTTATAGATAGTCTAGTGAGGGATTCATAGGTGCAGCTTGTTATTGTACTAAGGGGAGATAAGCACTGGCTGGGGCTTGATCATGAATGATTGCTAGGCAAACTACTGGCACAGGGAAAAGTGGGCAGAATGCTCTAAGGCTAGGGAGAAATGTGATTTTACAAACTGGGGTTCAAGCACAGGCACCCAAGCACCCCATCGCTATGACAGTTCAGTACTAATGTCTCTAGTTATTTTCATTTAATCTGTTTTAAAGTAGCTGTTTCCACCAGCTCTCACTCTCCAGCCTTGCACCTTCTCTTCCTTTCTCTACTTCTGTCTTCCCCCAACTGATTGTATTCCTTTTCCTGGTTTTGGAATTTTGTTTATTCATTCCTTTTTCTTCTTGCTTTTATCTAGTTATTTAGTTCTTCCTCTCTCAGTTAAATAGTCAAGTAGAATTCCTCCTTTTCCTCAAATTCAGTTTGTTTTATTTTTGTAAAAATGTTATTTTCAGAACCTTTTTCTAAAAAGGATTTGTTTTTCTCAGTCTATTATTTTCTTTGCTTTATCTATTCTAGATTTTTTGATTCGTGGCTATTGTACTTATTTATTTAGTCTCTTTTTCCCTGTATTCCTCATGGAATTAACTTTTGTGGTCTATCTGTTTTGAGGTCTCTTCTAGTTTCTGGTATTACCTTGTAGATTTTGCTCCCCCTTGCTACCTTTTTTTCTGTTGTGCCTTACACTTTTCATAGAAATGCCAGTTCTTATAGGTGATAGAGAGGATATTGCCCCATTGTAGGAGTCCTACATTCTTGATTGTGCAGTTGATGATTGACCTTTGCCTTCTCCTTTGCATTTGTTTCCCCTATTTGCCTCAAGATTTCTTCCCTGTGTCCAGGCCCTCCTGCTCTTCTGAAATGTCTGATTCCCTTTCTCCCGAAGCAGGATAAGTTTTCTCTTCAAGTACCAAATCCCTGGAGATGATACCTATTGCTAGGGCCGACTCCCATAGGAGTACTCATCAGTGGTACCTTCTCCCCCCTGTGAAAAAGTTTCCTCCTTTTCTTTCTTCCCTTTTCAGTCCCTTTCTTTGCCTTCTTGCCCATTTTCCTGTAGTCTCTCTTCTTCCTGAGAAATTATAGGAGTCATTTCCCCTTAATGTCTTTGACTTGCCTAGACTTTATCACATTTTTCTGTCTTCATCCTCTCCTCACCCTTTTTATGAGCCCTCTTATTCTGTAACTTAGTCTCACTGACAGAAAGGGAAAAGAAAAAGAAAAGAAAAACATGAATTCTCCCTTAAGCAGGGAGATGTGAACTTTATTCTGTGTCATTTCAGCCTGTTACTCCACCTTCACTTCTATTTGACTTCTTTTACCCTCTCCTTGTTGTGTACATTTAGAAAAGAATCTCTTAAGTTTGTTCATTGCTATTTTATTCTTGTTATTGTTCTAGGTTGCTACATTTGTTTACCTTTCTTATATTTTTGTTGTCCTTCATGTTGGAGGAGCAAATGGTCCTTTCAGATATAGTTTTCTTTTTAAGGATATTTCAAATATATTTTTTTTCCTGCATGGTCATCTCTTTTAAATTTATGGTGAGGTTCAAGGTAGGTCACCTCGAGCTGCATCTTGAGCTCCTCTGTTCTTCATAACATATTTCATTTCTCCTTGCATTTTCTGGCAGATACAAAATAGTGTTATTCAAATTTCTTCTTTCTGACTCCTTCCTTTTTAAGGAAGTTTTTTTGTGGGCTGTATTGCAGAGTGGTTCAACCCTCTTCCCAGGCTGGACAATTCACCGTTTGTCAGCCTTTGTCTGCTCCAAGATAATTGTAAGGGGATAGAACTGGCCCCATCAGGATGCTGCCCATTGGACTGCCACATAGTCCCACGTATGTGTATCCTCTCATAAATCCCTTTGTTCTTCAGTTTTCTGACCTAGCAACAGAGTGCTGCCATATTGCTATTTCCGCCTGGGCAATATAAGTGCAGACTCATCTTCTCCTTATCCTCCTTCATCTGTTCCTTTGTTTCAGGGCTGAGCTCTGTGTTGCCATGCTGCTATGTTAGTCTATGAACATAGAAGTGTAGGGAGGTTGGGTTGTAAAGTTCAGTTGTATTGCAAGTTGTGTTGCAAGCCTGAGGCCTGTGCGGCCCTGCTGCTAGAGAGTAGTGGGCCATGAGGAAGATAAAGCCGAGGACATAGGGATTATTGACCTATTCTATTGTTTGTTCATTCATTTTTGCCTTGTTTGCATTCTTGGTGTTTTAGGTTATGGTGGGAACTGAATTTACTTTATCTCTGCTGTGTCTCTATTCTGGAGTGGTTTGAGAGGTCATGAGGATTGAAGAAAATATGTAGGCCTCTAGAAATCTCTGTGAAGTCTTTCTTCTTTTATGGTAAACACAATGGGCCTAAAAAAATTGAGTGGCTTTTTTTCCCTCCTATTTTCTTTGGATTTTCTTTGCTTAAATATTCAGAGGCAATGTGTAATAAATATAGAAAACTTCAAACACAGTCTACCTGGTTATATGGTTATATAGCCTGGTTGTATGACCCTGGGAAAGTCACTTAACTTCTCAGTGCCCTAGAAAGTCCTAAGAGTATAAACTGCAGCTTGGATACCCATTTCCATTGTTAGAGGGATTTTTTCCACCCAGGAGTTACCTGTATTAATGAAATCATAGCCCCAATCCTTATCCTTAAATATTGACTGAAGATAGAAAAACTTCTTTTGTACCTTCTTTTTCTACCTACCACCTGTAAAAGAGTTAGAAAAAGAATTAGAGTGTTTGTTGGGCATCAAATATGTATTCCGTGCTCTGTTAGGTGCTATGGAGATTTTACAAAGTCTTAGAAAAAATTTCTGCCTTAACATTTTATTCTGGAGATAGGTCAAGTACACATAAAGCACTTGAGGGATAGTGTAAAGCAGTGCATGGTTACATGCACCAATGAGTGGCACAGGAAAACTGCTATACAAAGGAGACAGTTACGTTTGAAAGTCACTAGGAGATAGAGAAAAGAATACTGGACTTGAAGATGGAAAAGCCCAGTTTCACATCTTCACTCTGCTCTGTGTGATTATGGACTGGCTTTACCTTTTCCTGGTACTTCAGTTCTAATTTTAGGATCCTGTGCTCACAGGTCACCTTGGATTCAGTTGTTTTTGACTTCTAAGTGTGGGCTTTTCTTTATTTTCCAATTTAGTAACCTGTTCTTGCTATTTTAAAGCCTTGCCTCCATCTTATTTTTATTTTATTTATTTATTTTTTGCAGGTAGGCCTTTCATTGCCTTGCCTCCTCTTGCCCTTTTCAGTTTATAGTCTACTGGGTGTAAATGAGAAAGTGAGCTCAGGGCGTGAGCAGTCAGCTGCCTCTGCCCGAGTGCTACGTCTTAGGCTTCTTGAATTCTGGTTACGCTGTGGCTAAGAGAAATAGGGAAGAGGCATCCTGGGGCCAGCTAGACATTCAGAGGTATCCAGTATTTGTTTTCAAAACTGTAGCAAGTCATTCTTTGTTTGATCAAGAGTAGAGTCTAATGGTGTCTTCTAGTACTGTACTGCGCTAATTAAAGTAAGTGCTGGTTATGTAGCAGCCAAAAGCAAAGCAGTGTTTAAAAAACCATCCACCTGAAATAGTCATTTTAGTGTTTCACCTCTAAATGGCAACTTCTTTAAATAGGGAAACAATAATGGAGTTTTAAAAGTGAACTTGTAGGAGACGCCTCCTGCAAGGGAACTTTAAATCTTTGGACTTGTAGTACATCTAGACAGGGCTGCAAAAAATTTATTAAAATAAAAAGGTGAAAGAGATGGCTTTTTTTCAGGCTTCTTGAGTTACTGCCGCAATTTCAGCTGTGGACTAGGTTAATGGGCCTTAATGGCCGAGGATAATTTTGATAAGAAAAATGCTTGACAGTAAATTAAACTCTCCAAAAGGGGAACTTTTGTGAACTCAGTGAAGAATCCTCTTCCTTTGTGAAAACACCTCTTAACTGGGGAAAAAAAGGAAAGTTTTACCGATTTTTGCCTTGTTTCTTTAGCAAGACTTACCACTGTGGATTCTGGTTTTCTGTTTCTAGAGAATAGGAAGTATGTGATTTATACTTATCCACCTTTTAATGGTTTGTGTAACTGGTTATAAAGTGAACTATTATGATGATGCTTATGTTTTCTTATTGTAGGTTTTTGATAGCTAATGGGAGTAACTGCATCCTGACAGTCTGGTTATCATTTCCCTCTTCAAGTTCATTTATTCACTCTACAAACATTCATTAAGTGCTGTGGACGCACCAGAAAGCTAGCTTGGTATAATAGAGAATAAGCCAGGAAGCCCTGGGTTCAAGTCCTGACCCTGAGACTACTCTATATGTGACCTCAGTGCTCTAGGCCACTCTGACATCAGAAGTTGTAGAGATGGGGCTGACCTGCATTTAAAGAGGAAGTTTCCTCCCTTGACAGTTCCCTTTACTAATGAAATCACAGATCCATTCATGGCTCTGTGTGTTAGGCATTTTGCTGGGCACAGACAATACAAAGACAAAAACAAAATGGTCCCTCAGGATGTTCCTTGAGCTGAGCTTTGAAGGAAGCTAGGGCCTGTAATAGGGGGAGGTGAGAAAGAACATTCCAAGTGAGGGGAACGGACAGACTGGACCAAGGCCTAGAGGTGGCAGATGACCTCCCATGCACTGATGTGGAGGAGCACACGGATAGTTTGCCTCGAGTGCGTGGTGTGTGAAGGACAGTGACACACAGCAATCTTGGAGAAGTAGACTGGAACCAGATTGTGAAGGACTTTAATAAAAGTTACACAAGGGGGTGTGTGTATCTCTAGGATATTTTGTTCTCCAAACTATTAAAGCTTCTTGAGTAAGGGAATTACATGGTTAAGCCTACATTTAAGGAATATCAGTTTTATAGGATATGGAGGATAGATTGAAGAGGGAGAGACTAGAGGCAAAGAAACCAACTAGGAAATTATGACAGTAATCCTATTGAGAAATCGTGAAGCCTGAACTAGGAGGAAGGCTGTGTTAGTGGAGAATAAGGGACAGATGTGAAGGAAGTTGTGGAGGTAGAATGGACAAAGCTTGTAAACTGGTTGTATGTGAGGTGTTAGGAAGAAGAATAAAGGGTGACTCTAAAGATGTTAATCCAGGTGAATGAAGGGATGGCGCTGCTGTCAGCAGAAAAAAGGAAAACTAAGGCAAGTTTTTGGAATCATAGCGAATTCTTTTTTGGACATGTCGAGTTTGAGATGATTAATGAAAATGTAGTTGGTGCTTTTCATTAGAAAACTGGTTATGTGGACTGAGAGCTCAAGAAACTGACTGCAGTAGGATCTATGGTTCTTGAAATTGCCTATCTAGAAATAATAGTTGAATTCTTGGGAGCTGATGAGATTGCTGATTGCCAAGAGAGTAAGTTGTTTATGCAGTTCTATAAATGCTTATTCACAGCCTGCTCTGTGCCAGGTACCGAAGCTTATAGTCTACTCTACATGCACATAGGCAAGTAAATACAAATTAAAACAATCATACAAAGTTGTTTCAAGTGGTAGAGAGAACTGATAACTGAGGTCAGTATGACCTTATGGAGGAGGTGGCACCTTAGTTGTGTTCTGGAGGAAGGCAGTTGTTCTGCTAAATGTATGTATAAAGAGAGAGCACTCCAGACGTGGAGGGTGACATAGGCAAGATTGTGGAGATGGATGATGTCATGTTTTATAAAGGCAGTTTGTAATAGAGAGTACTTCAAAATAAGACAGAACGCAGTGAAAATAGCTCACATTGTTGAGGTACTTTAGGTCTTGTAAAATGCTTTACATATTAACTCCTCTCAAGTTCCATCCTTACAACAACCCAGTGAGATAGATTAAATGAGTCAGATAGTAGTAAGGATCTGAACCAGATTTTGAACTTGGCTCTTTGACCTCAAGGCTTCACACTGGAGCTAGACTGTGTAGGAATTCAAGTGCCAGGCTGCATATTTTATTTTTAACTAAAAGCTACAGGGAATCTCTTTTGAAACAAGCACGTGACACAATCTGATTTGTGTTTTAGCAATATTATTTTGGCAGCTATTTGGAGGATGGATCAGAGAAGGGAAAGACTGGAAACAGGGAAATCAGTTAGGAGGCTGTTTTTATATTTGAAGCATTGAGGTCTTTATTTAGGGTAGGAGCTTTCTGAGCACAGAGAACAGGACTGATGGGAGAAATGATGTGGAAATAGAAACAAGACTTAGTAACTGATTAGATGTGGTGGTAAGGTAGTGAAAGAGAGAAAAGTCAGGAAAAGAACATTTTACAGTTGTGAGGTAATACAGGCTCCAGGAAGATTAGAGAGAGAAGTTAAGAGGGCATTGAACGTGCAACAAAAACGCATCTTTTCTTCTAACAAGTACCAGATCATGTTGCAGTTCAAATTCAAATGACCTGGAGGAGGTCAGTTTAACTAGTTAAATTCTTGGTTTGTACATCCTCTAATTGTAAAACTGGTATTATTTAATGTAGGTTTAGATGAATACAATCATAGTCCAGTTCCATTTTCTTATCTTGCTCAGTTCTCCTCTGTGCTATTCTATAAATTCTCCACAGAAGGTATCTTTGGTGTGATAGAGGCCTTTTCTTTGAGCTTTCTGCATTTATGGGTGGCAGTGTAGCACTCAAACTGATTTTCTGTTGACCATCACCCTTGTTATATGACAAACCCATCTCCTCATCCTTGATAACATCCCCTTTGCTACTTAAGTTATTCACATTATATCAATGCCTGTTAAAATCCTAAAAGTGTACTTTATTAATTTTTTGTTTGTTTTGCTTTTTGGAGGGGGAAGGGCAGGGCAATTGGGGTTAAGTGATTTGCCCAAGGTCACATGGCTAGTAAGTGTTAAGTGTCTTGAGGTTGGATTTGAACTCAGGTCCTCCTGACTTCAGGGCCTGTGCTCTATTCACTGTGCCACCTAGCCACCCCAAGAGTGTACTTTATGAAGCCCTTTTCCCTTTTTTAGTTCAGACCCTCATCACCTGTAGTCCAAATTATTGCAATGTTGTTATTAATTATCAGTTAATTAATTAATTATTATAGTAATGTTGTCATCAGTCTCCTTATCTCACCTTGCTTCCCATTCCACTTAACACTTGAAATATCTGGCAAAGTTATTTTTGTTGAGTACAGCTCTGAACATGCTACTATCCTCAATAAGTTCTAGTTGTTTTCTGTTGTTTCTAGGACAAAATATAAACTCCTTGCTTTAAGGTTTTTTTTTTTTTTGCTTTTTGGAGGGTAGTTGGGGTTAGGTGACTTGCCCAAGGTTACAGGGCTAGTTTTTGTGTTAAGTGCCTGAGGCTGCCTTGCTTCAATTTTCAAAGCCCTTTACAACCAGGATTCAGCCTCTGCCTCTGTCCTCAGTATGCATCATTCCCATTTTCTGTGTCCCCTGGCCTCTTTGTCTTTTACATGGCACTCACTCTCCCATCTTTGGATGTTTGAACCAGTTGTCTGTCCTCTATGCCTGAAATCTAGTTCCTTTTCATAGAATTTCTTTCTTCTTTTAAGACAAATTTCAAGGTCCGCTTTCTATATGATTCTTTTTTTCAGTACCTCTGACTAATAATGAATGCCCTCCATTCTGGATTACCTTTCAACTATCTTGTATTTATTTGCATTTTTTTGTCTGCTTATTCATTCTGAATATATGTATAGATGCGCTTCTTGCCGTCCTCATTAGAATGTAAGCTCCTTGAGAAGAGATGTGGTTCTTTGGTTTGTATTTGTATCCCAAGGATTTAGGAGCTCAGTAAATTCTTGTTGAGTGATTGTTCATGGGAGATGCTACTATGAGATAACATTGTCCGTTGTTGTCTTTGGCATCATCATCATCTATAGTGTGCCTCCTATGTAACCACAGTGCCAGGCACTGTGCTAAGCATTTCACAATTACTGTCTTATTTGATTCTCACAATAACCCTGGGAGTTAGGTGTTATTATTACTTCTGTTTTACAGATGAGGAAGTGGAGGCAAACCGAGGCTAAATGATTTGCCTAGTGTCTGAGGCTGGATTTGACCTCACATCTTCTGACTCCGGGCTTGACATTCTCTCTATTGCACCACTTGGGTGCCCCAGATAGAAATTTTAGGCACATATCTTAATCACAAACTAAATGTTTTCATTGACTGCAAAGGATGTGAAATCTTTCTTTAAAAAATTGTACAATATATAAACATGGTTAGTGTTTGTGAACTTTTTCTGTAGCTCTTCTATGTAATGGTCTGTGTTAGGAACATCTGGATTAACATGATGGGGTTTTGGGGAGGAGTCCTTCTTCTTTGGGTCTGATATTTTGAGTGCAAAGTAAAGAATTTACTGTTTGTTCTCTTGACTTTTTACATGATTTTGGACTATGACATTTTTCAACCTTTCAGTTGATTCACCTTATTTCACATGTTCTTTTTACCCCCGTTATCACCTTTCACTTTTCTTTTTAACTCATTTGATTTATGCTGTCCTTTTAGATTTCCCATTTTTTTCTGCATAAATATTAAATCATAGCCTCTCCAACTACATTAAAATAGTACCTGTTTTCCTCTTCCATTTCCTCATGCATTGTGGTCAAATTTCAACACATTATATTTCATTTCGTATATCTTGGAATACTTTTCAAAATCTCTAAACTCACTTATCTTTCCTTTTTCTGTAATCCCATCTTTGTCATTTACTTTTCCATTTTGGCATTAGGGAAGTGGAATCCATGACTTCTAATGTTGAGTTCAGGTATTGTTCCATTGAATAATGGACGGACTAATTATTGTGGCAGGTTTTGTCTTTATAGTTAGTGCTGTCACCCTAGGATTTGAGCTTTATGTCTTTCTTGGCACCTTTATCCTGACTCTGATACTTACATTGCTTTGTTCAGATGAAAATGACTAATTTCTTCTTTAATTTCCTTTGGTCTTTTGAGAAATTGTCTTTTAAGTGGAACATTATAAAAGTAGGAATATCATTTTAAAAAATGTTTTATTGATTTTTCTTTATTTTTGTATTTTGGTCAGTTCTCAAGGTATTTTTTTTTCCATATATGAAACATAGAAAGTTTAGCAGGGGAGGCATAATGTTATTATCTCAAAAAGTTTTCCCCTAACCCTTGTTTCATATGATGTGAATAGAAATTCCATGAGAATTTTGATGCTAGCAACATCTACCCTTTTAAATATTTAAAATGAAACTATATAAAAATTCTCCTTTGATGATTTTTCAGTATGAAAATCAGCTATTTCATCTTGACTTTATTTTATTTTTGGAGTATTCCACATTTCTAGATGGATATTTATCATTGCTATCGATATATTTCAGGCACAAAAGTGTTTCATGTCCAAATTTTGAAAATGCAGGCCTAGAATGACCTAATCAAAGAAATAGTTCTTCATGATACTGATTGATAAATGCTTCACTTTAATCAGGGCTCCTTAACTTGGGCTTTGTGGAATTATTTTTTTAAAAGCTCATTTTGATAATTTTCAGTGTAATTAGTATTTTACAATCCTACATATTTTTTTTCTTTTAAATACATTATTCTTAGAAGGTATCTGTTGGCTTCCTCATTCAGATGGTGTCATGACACAAAAGAGGTTAAGAACCCCCAAGTTAAACCAGTGAGGAATCTAGTCATATAATTTTCTTTGAGATCAAGTTACCAGCCTCAAAATAGCTATATCCATGTTGCTTTAAGAATTAGCAACTGTTGCAGAGTGAGACTTAAAGATTGTAGAGGACTTGGAAATGTGCTTCAGGATTGTAAAAAGGCAAGTGATCCAATTTAGAAGAAAGGGGGAAGTAAATGGAATTCCCAAATTATAGACTAATTTTTGCTAAAATTTCAAAGTATGTTATTGAATAGGTGGTCAGTGAACATTTAGAAAATGATATGGTGTCCATGAAGAGCCAGAATGAATGGCCCTTCAAAAATAGATTGTTCTCATGCCCTATTAGCTTTATTACCTTTTGTTTCAACAATACTAAAATAGTAGATAAGGACAATGTTGAATCTATGTTTACCTGTAGTTTAGTAAATCATTTGATAAAATCTTTCTTCCTGTGTTTGATGTATTCTGAATTGTTTTATTGGCTTGTCCCTAAGAGCAAGTTGTTAATGGTTCATTAGCACTTAAGTGGATCACCCTGGGGTAGTGCCCTAATAATTCCTGCTTGGCCCCAGGTCTTAACATCTTTATCAATGACTTGAATGAAGCTATAGATTTTACTCTTGACAGAGTAGAATATTAGTTTGAATCCAGTAAGATTAATTTTAAAGCATAAATGTAAAATCTTACACCAGTTTGGAAAGTCATCCTAGCAATAAAAGGTGGGAGAGATATGCCTAGATAGAAGTTCATTGAAAAGTCAATTGAGATTTTTAGTCAGCTGCAAGATCTATGAACTAGCTGTGATGGCAACCAAGAAAACATGCAATTTAGACTGCATTAGGAGAGGCACTGCTGTATTTTGCTTAGGTAAGACCATTTCTAGAGATTGTTATTTATTTCTAAGTGGAACATTTTTTGAACTTTATGGACAAGCCAATGAGAATCCAGACCAGGACAACTAGAACGGTAAATTCATACCATATGATAGTTTGTGGTGGGAATTCTGTGTATTTAGCCCACAGAAGAGAAAACTTTAGAGAGTATGACATTTTTCTTCAAGTATTTGAAGCTCTGTCATGTGGAGGACAGTAATAATAGACCTGATCAGTTTTGTCCCAGAGTACAGATCAATGAGAAATTGGTAGAAGTTTCAAAGAGCAACTATTTGGCTTAATTAAGAAGGGGCTCATTTTTGTTTTGTTTTCCAAGTATGGGTTGAACTAGATGGCCTTCAATATCTTTCAGTTCTTTGATTCTGTGCTCATATAATCTTCAAGCAGGCCCAAATATCAGGATTGTTTTTATATGGTATATATTATATTAGTGGCTCTTACATAGAAACTGGTGTAAAAGAGGTGATTGTTGTTGCCAACAATGGGATATTTGATTTGAGAAAATATCAGAATGGATGCAAGGGAATAATTATCATATCCTGTGGGATGTGAATCTTAATTCCTTAATTACATATTTAGTAGATCATCCAAAATAGTTGCAATGGCAACATTTCGATTAGTGAGTTTAAAAAATGTATATTGTTGCAACTTTCTTAGTTTTATTTAAAGAGTTCTAAATAAAGATCCATGAAAACAGAAGCCTATAAAACTATTTAGATCCATATAGATGCATTGTGCCATATGGTAAATTTCGTTTCTATCCAAAATTTGATTTTAGAGAAACTAGTTTTTCTCTAATGTGCAAAAATAAGAAAGTATACAATTCCTTTGGGTTTTCTGAAGGTCTCTTTGCTTACATTTCCACATAAATTTTGTCTTATGGCTCTTGTGGTCAGTAATTAAGTTTGATTTCTGGATATTTTATTATAGATCCTATTGGTAGGATAATCCTTTTTATATATTTTCTTTCTTTACCTTTAAGTGAAATGATCAAGCAAATTAACACTCTAGTTATTCTAGATTTCTAAAATGATGAGTTTCTCATGAACTGAAAAAAAAAAAAAGAAAACCTAGAGCAAAACAAAAACATCCCCCAAAGCAGTCCAGGTCCCTAAACCAGTCCAAAAACAAAACCAAAAAAAAAATAATGAAAACACAAATCCTAGATTACTTTGAAAAACAGGCCTTCCTGGTAATCAAGTGTTTACAGAGGGATGCTTTGTTCAAACTCTTTCTAGCGCTCTGTATGTTTAAACAAAGAGCTTTTTAGACTTAAACACAGCTGTTCATTTGAAAATAAAAAATCAAATTAAGCGGAACCAGCTTTTGAAAGTTAATGCCCTATAGCAACTGAAACAAAGGAAGAAAAATACTGTGTTGTAAATTTCACTTAAATAACTTTTATTTTAAATAAAGTTTTAAAGTAAAAAGTGTCATTTGAAAGCAGCTCATCTCCCTCTCTATCCCCCAATAGAACATCTGTGCTCATTTTGATGAAGATGAATGACATGAATTAAACCAAAACCATTGAAGTGCGCTTTTTACCATAATTACACCTTGTTCATTTTGGAGACACAATACAGGGATGAAATGCCAATTAAGCCTGGTATGTTAATGAGAGTGAGGCTGAATAGTGGATTAGAATGGACACAAATCCCACCGGAATTGATTTGATATAATCCCTGAAGTTTGTTCGGTTTTAATAGAAATGTTATCATGCATATGAAAATCTTTATGCTTGGTTTTTATTTTAAAATGATCCATTTTGGGAATTTTGGTCATCAAGTTTTAAAATAGGTGTGTTCTGAACACCTGGTTGCTAGTAGGAAAAGTCTTATAGAGATAATTGGCATTCTCCCTTTTTTTATTTATTCAGAATAGGAAGTTCTACTCTCTAAAACTTTTATTTGTAGAACACTAACTTGGAGATGCCAGAAGGGGTTGGCTCCAGCATGGTTAGGGAAAATAGCCCAGGCCTAGCATCCTGAGATCAAGTCTTACTTAGCTCAGTTTGAAACTTACTATGTGATCACTGACCAGTCACTTCAGCAGCCTACACTTTAAGTATAGATAATAAGTGGGCTTGCAGGATCATAGCATGTTAGAGCTAGAAGGGGCATGAGAGATAAGCTCCTCCAATTCCCTAATTTGAATCATGAGTCTGCTTACTGAAAGCATAACAAAGAATGGTGATATGGAATGGTATATAGTGGTTATCGATTATAACAACACTAGAAATAATTTTTGCTTATTTGAATGTCAGTATTCTTTTACCAGTGCCACATTGTCTCCCTAATTGGAATTAAGATATTTATGCTGGCTATTCACGGGGTCCTAAGAACTTAAACCACATAAACTCATTATACAGTGATTTATAGTGATTATCTGTGAAATCTTTATGCTAACTCTATCATCCAAACTTGTTATGAGGTTTAAGTGAAATTAAAATATAAATTTAGGATGGGATTGATCCCCACATTTTTTTAATCACTGAATTCCCTGACATTTCATTTGAATCAATCAGTTTAATAGTGTAATAATCAGTATAATACTTTACATTTAGAAATGTAAGCTAGGTGAGAATAAGTCCTTAATCCATTTGAAAGGAATATAATATGATAATTGGACCAAATCACTTGAAGCCACACTGAAAATATCTTTGGTTTGGCGAAAAGAATCAGACTTCCCAGTGTATGTAAAAGCACCAGGACAGTTTGGAAGCAGCTTAGGGGCAGAGGACTCCTGAGCAGCAAGGCTCTGCCTTGCCACCAGGTAAGGATCGTGGGCACTCTGAAAGATCAGAATACCTGAAGTTCCCAGCAGGCTGTTGGCAGATGTGATTTCTTTTTATGACAACTTCCTAATCATGTTCCTTCACCAATTAAAGAATGACTGATTTTTATAAATTTGACTCAGTTCCCTATGTATTTGAGAAATGCGGTCTTTATTAGAGAAACTTGGTGTGAAATTTTTTTATATTACTTCATTGTCCATGGTACTTTATAGCAAAATGTAGTTTCCCTGACTATCTTTTTAAATTAGGTTCAATTTTTCTTTTGCTATGTCCGAGATGATGATTTCACCCCCTGCATTTTATACTTCAGCTGAAGCCTATTCGATTCTGTTCCAGCCCTTTATTTTAACTCTTTATGTGTCATTCTGTTTCAGGTGTCTCTCATATATAGTATGTTTCTTGAATCTGGTTTCTGATCCTTTCTGCTCTCTGCTTTTGTTTTATGGGTGAGCACATCCCATTGACATTCACAGTTATTATTACTAACTGTGTAACTCTCCATTTTCTTTTCTTCTGTTTGTCCTCTCTTTTTTATCCTGTCTCTCTTCAAAAATCTGTTTTGCTTCTAACCACTGCCTCCCTTAATCCACCCTCATTTTTATTATCCCCCTTCTCTCATATCTCTCATTCCCTTCCCCTCCTATTTCCCTGTTAGGTAAGGTATGTTTCTGTACCCAAGAGAGAAAGTGTGTGTATGTTTTCTGTATGTATATGTATATAAACACACACACATACAGTCACACACATATGGATGACTTCTTCTCTAACCCAGTTCTTATGAGATTGAAGTTCAGAATTGCTTGTTCCAATTTCCTCCTCAGTTATAGAAGCTCTTCTTTTGTTATGTGAGAAAAAAATTCACATTGTAACTCTCCCTTTTTCCTTCTCCAAATGCACTCCACTGTCTCACTTCTATATTTTGTTTTGGAGATCGTTCCATCCCAACCAACTCACACCTATACACTTTGTCTATGTGGACTTCTTCTAAACTGCCTTAATAAATGATAAAGTTCTTAAGGAGTTAGACATGTCATCTTCCTATAGGAATGGAAACAGTTGAACTTTATTGAGTCCCTTATGATTATTCTTTCTTGTTTACCTTTTTATGTTTCTCTTGAATTTTCCATTTAAATGTCAAATTTTCTATTTATCTCTGCTCTTTTCATCAGGTATGCATGGAAGTCCTCTATTTCATTAAACATCCATTTTTTCCCCCTGAAGGATTAGATTGATGTTTGCTGGGCTGGTTATTCTTGGTTGTAATCCTAACTTCTTTGCCTTCTGGAATATATTCCAAGCCCTCCGTTCCTTTTATGTGGAAGCTGCTATACTTTTGTGATCCTTACTCTAGCTCCATAATATTTGAATGGTTTCTTTCTGGCTGCTTTCAATATTTTCCCCTTTACCTGGGAGCTCTGGAATTTGGCTATAATATTCCTGGGTGTTTTCATCTTAGGATCTCTTTCAGGAGGTGATTGATAGATTTTTTCAATTTCTATTTTATTCTTTAGGTTTATTTAGGACAGTTTTCCTTGATAATTTCTTGAAATATGACATCTCAGCTCTTTTTTTTTTATCTTGGCTTTTAAGTAGTTTAGTAATTTTAAAATTATCCCTCCATGATCAGTTTTTCAGGTCAGTTGTTTTTATGATGAGATCATTTCATATTTTCTTCTATGTTTTCATTTTTTTACTTTGTTTTATTGTTTGTGATGTCTCAGCGAGTCATTAGCTTCTACTTTTGGAAATGTTTGGAAGAATTTTTAAACAATTATTTTCTTTAGTGAGCTTTTTTTATCTCCTTTC
>NW_027185764.1:14762319-14801831 GCF_028583685.1 Petaurus breviceps papuanus
GTCCCTAGGGTCCATTTAAAACAGCCATTCCTGTTCTCCCTTTAGCTGCACACATTTTACTAGATGTGAATTGGAGTTTCCCAGCTTAAGAGCTGTAGTAAGGGCTGCTGCAATTAAAGTATTCTTTGCTTGTTTTTTTGAAAAGATTCTAGTGGCTCCTTTGGCATCACCTAATAATGCAAGATGATTCTATTTTTTTCTCCCTCTGTGTTTTAGATTCTGATGTGGTAATCATTTGTTTGTTCTGAGTTAGCTTAGTTATCTCTGAAAGATAACCTCTTAATTCTGAATCTTGTGGAAGACCAAGAAAGTCACATGATTCTTCGTTGTATCATTCCTGTGTTAAATATAGTGTCATTGGGATTGCTTTGTAAGGCAGAGCTGTTAAGGCTTCTGTACAAGCTACCAAGGTGCAGCTTTGCGTTCCTGGGTTTGATTCATCCAAGAATCTAGTCTTTTGACTTCAGATATAACATATGTACTTTGATTTTGTTGTTCTCTCCTGTGGTTTAAAGATTGTTCCTGGAACAGTCATTCATCTTGTTATTTAGAAAAATGGTAATGTCAGTTCCCTGCTTGAGGTTGCAGCCTCAGAGGAAGAATCCCAGTACTGGGATTTTAATAATATAAAGTAGCTTTCATAGTTACTGTGGGCTTGGTACTTAGTGACATCTTGACCATCTATATTACTTAACGGAAATGAACTCTAAGCTGGAAACCCTAGCTCCTTGACAGCTAGCAAAAGACAGTGATATAGGGATGGCAGTGATTTATATAAACTGAGCAAATTGCACTCACCTGTATACAGATAATTAAAGTGGGATTCAGGAGTACCACCTTTAATATAAAAGCTATTAAGGATGTCAGAATGAGACATGTAAGTATAAAACGGTTATGTTTGGGGGTTAAGAATATAATGAAGAATATGTTCATTTAAATCCTAGATTTGGCTTAGAAGAGGTTCTGGGGATGTAAGATATATAACTACAACACTCAGTGTCCCTGACATTTCATTCTTTCTAATTTACGTTTCTAGTCATTCCTTTGGAGAAAGGGCTTTTCTTTTAGTGTAGCCATGCCTGAGCTGTTTACTGACACTTATTGCTTCTTGTTGGAGTTTATCCCTAAGTATCCATTGTTTGGCAAAAGAAGAGGTCATCACTTGAGGGAGCCATGACTAGAGCATGATGAGTAGTTAAGGACATAGTTGTGAAAGGAACAACTTGCAGCAGGTCCCACAGAGGTTCTTTTCATTTTAATTCTTTTAAATATTCCATTTTAAATTCTAGAATTTTTTATTCCCCATGAAATGTAGGCATTCTTTTTTTTTTTCTTTTTGGAAGGCAGTTGGGGTTAAGTGACTTGCTCAAAGTCACATGGCTAGCAAGTATGTCAAGTGTCTGAGGCTGGATTTGAACTGTCCACCTGACTCCAGGGCTGGTGCTCTCTTCACTGCGCCACCTAGCCGCCCCAAATGTAGGCATTCTTTTTTTGGTATTTGACTCAGTGGACTAGCTCTTCTTTTTTCATACTCACTCTCCACTACATAGTATAGTTTTATGATGCTTTTCTGACCTTTCTGGTGTCTTATGTCCTTTACTAGCTCCTTGTTTTCCTACTATTTCTTAAATATTGGCGACCCTCAAAGTTTGATCTTCACTAACATATCCTTTCTTCCACATATAATCTCTCTGATCTTTTCTATTCTTACGCCTTCAATTATTGCCTACATACAGCTAACTCCAAAAATCAAGCTAACTCTAACTTTATATTAAATGTAGTAATTATCTTTATTCTCTTGCTACTCTTGGTAGATATAAAAGGTCATCACACAAATGAATTCGAGGAGCAGAGAAAGTGCTAACTTAGTTTTTGAACAAATAAAGAGCTGGCATTTCTGAGCATCTTGGCCTTGGTATGGGGATGAGTTGATGGTAGCACAGGAGTCCAGGAGACAATGTCAGCATAGAGCCAGGTACATAAAATCTGGATGAGGGCACTAAGAGGACACAGGTGAGCCCAAAAGGTAGGGCAGTAGGTTGTGGGCAGATGATGGAGCACAGGGAGGGAGAATTCAGGAGAAGCGACTAGGATTGAGTGATATTAGGTTGAAATCTTGATAGGCTAGAGTTGAGCCAAGTGGAGTAGAATTGGAAAATATAGTTAGAGGAAGGATATAAATACTCAGTCCATCCCCGGAATCCTGAACCCTTAGTAGCTGATTTAGAAACCCTGTCCCCCATCCTTGTCTTGCCGTCATCCATGTGTATCACAATCCTATCTACATAGTATTCCTGTTCAGACTGACTTCTGCTGCGCCCTTGGGCATTGCTGATCCATAATTAAAAAGATCTGCTTTTGTCTTAAACTTCTTTCTTATTCGCTCTTTCCATCTTCTAGTACTTCCTGAGACTTGTCTTCTTTTTGAAGATGCTGTTTTCTTGGCCAGCCTTTCTGGTGCTGACTGCCAGCACACAGTCTCTCACCTCCCTTCTGTAGCATCCCTCCCTGCCCCACCCAGTTCCTATGGGTGGTCTGGGGGACAGCGCTCCCTATTCACTGCTCCCACCTCCAGGCAATCCCTTGGTCATCTTCTCTTGTCACATTGTACTTCACGGTTCAGATTCATCCCACAGTGTAGATCCATATGGCTGGTGCCCACCCACCCCTAAGACATTCTTCTTTATCTCTCACTGATTCCAGTGCCTGGCTCACAGCCCTTTCTCCTCCTCATCCTCATGTGCTCCTTCATCCTCCCAAAGTTGCATATAGAGGTTGCTTTTATGTTACCATTGGCCACTAGTGTTTCACTTGCATGTTCGTGTTTTCCATTATTTATTATCTTTTATTATTCCATTAAAGGTGGAAAATAGTGTTTAAAAGAATTATATTTCAGTGTGTATTTTTACATTTTTATTTTTTTCCATTAAAAAAACCATTTATTTTCCTCTCTCTCCTACATCCTCCCTTGGAGAAAAAATACCCAGGAAAACAAAACTCATCAAATATATCTAGTCAAACAAAATCAATTTCCATGTTGTCCATTGATGTCAAAAAATATGTCTCATTGGATATCCCATTGGATAATCTTTCACTTTTCTGTCACAGGTTGGGAAATTTGCATCTCTTTGGTCTTCTGGAATCTTGATTAGTCATTGCTTTGATCAGAGTTCTTAAGTCTTTCAAAACTGTTTATTGTAATAATGATGTTGTTATTGTGTAAATTGTTCTGTTTCTGCTGACTTGACTCTCCAGTGGTTTCTTTGAAACCATCTCATGTCTCAAGTCTGTAAATACTTTAATCAACAAAAGTAAAAGAACATATCATGGAATTAATTGGCCATATATAAATAAGAATAATATAATAAATAACACTATTATTAAATAATAATAAATATAAATATAAAAAATAAAACAATAAATAGATAAGAAAATTGATAGAATTTAAAGCTCTAGTTAAATATAAAAATAATAATAAATATATAATAGCAAAATAATAAAATATAAAAATTCTATAAATTAAAGAAAAGGCTGACAAAATTGAAAGGTGAATAAATATTTATTGAGCACCTATTTTGTGAGCTAGTAGTGGAGAGGATTGCTGAGGTTCAGTCAGAAATATTCACACCTCTAAGTAATTTATATCCCAGTAGAGTGGATAAGGTAGATACATAGGTAACTAAGATACCAGTTAAGTACATGGAAAGTGCTTATGAGAAAGACATACCAAATGTTATGGGAATTTACGTGAGGAGATCCCAAGGATTAGTCTGTGTATAAATTGAACAGTGAAAAAGAGATACAGTTTTCACAAGTGAAAATGTGGGGAGAAATCGTTCCAGGTGGAGGGAACAGTAAGAATAGCAAAGGCAGTCATTTTTGGCCTTTTTTTTTTTTAATTTCCCAAAAATTAAGTCCTTCAGTTTTGCAGGAGTAAGAGAGAAGTTACACACCATATTCAGAGGGTCTTGCAGTATCAGCTTAGTGAGCAGTTTATATTTTTAAAAGGAGGTGACGTGACTGAAGTTGTATTTAGAAAGCCATATCTGGCAGCGGTGAATAGTAATCTCTAAAGGAGGAACTAGTAGGTCTTTTAAAAGTTTTGGCACCAGTGAGTCATGAATGGAAGATGCCAACTATGTATATTCTTCATATTCAAATTAGGGATATTTACATAACATATTGAATTATATTTTTTCAAAATAACCTTACAGAAAACCAACAATTCCATCCTGACTTTAAAGTTTGATTATTTAGTGGTGGTTGATAGTAGAGACATTTCTGCTTCTTGCTTGACCTTTTGGTGTCGTTTTCAATGTGGTCATATAGATATCTCTTTTGAAATAACTTTTGTTATGTAGAAGGGAAGCGTCATTTGATGTTGAACTCCTTTATTAATCTCAAGTGAAGATATTTTCTAATTGGTGTATTAAAAATTCTGTTAATTAGATGATATTTCTAACTCCCTCATGACAGAATATTTTCCTGTTAAATGGGAGAGGATTCGAAAGGTAGGAGATGAGTTGGAAACAAATCGGCAGTTTTTTCTCCCTCCTCCCTTTCCCTTTGCTGTTGGGGAAAGTGGTTAATTAGGTGATTTTTCTCTTTCTCTGACATGTGCAAATGAGACTGTGTTAATAACTGAGCTGTTACATAAATACAAATGGCAGCTTGTCAGGCCTTGAGAATGTAGGTAAATTCTGTGGAGAATCCAAGTGCAGAGGACTCTGACATGGCAGGGCCTATTTGGATGGTCAGAGCCAGAGCTAGTCTTTTCCTCAGGTATCTGCTGCCATAAATTATTGGAATTTTCCTGTGGTTAAGATGGTAGTAGGCAGAGAGAAGCATTTGCTTCTTTTTCCCTAAGCCCTTCAGGGCCAAATTAATTATTTAAAAATTATAATAAAAACAGAGTGACTTGCCAAGATGAAATTATAATTTCTACGAGGGGCTCGAGGCTAAGGCAAAGCTTAGTTTCTAAGTGGGAAGTTGTCTTTCTTCCAGGGCAGTGTTCTGAAAGATAGAATCATCTTTCATGTTCACACCTGAAAGCTTGTGTGGTGGGAAGAATAGCTATGGGCTTCTTCTTTTTAATTGTGCCAGCTGCTATATTATTTAGCTCCTACTGTTTGCCTAACATTGTGCTCATTGGCACAAAAGATAAAAAAAGAAACATAAATCAGTTTCCTGATTTACTGGGAATCGTGGTTTTGTGTGATAAAATATATTAAAAGCTGATTAACGTAATAAACCAGTAACATTAGACAGAGATGGCACAGACATTTGACTTCTCCTCGGTTATGTGTAGGTGACTACTGTAGCTTTGTGTTCTTTGTTTATAGGTGTGCATAATGAAGTCAGACCAGTTTATTCCTAACCTAGGGCAGAAGTGAGCAGGTGTTATTACACTAGGTGCCTTACTGTGTATACATGTTGACTATATGATCAAGCGTTTTGCATGAGTAATTGTATTTTGGAAATTCAGCAGGCTTCCATCATGGTGGTGGGAGAACTCACCTTCAACAATGTCAGATACATTTTTGGAGGGAAGGAACCTGGGTCTACTGGCAGGGAATAGTGGGATTTGGACATTTCCTAGCCAGTAATGTTCAGTTCCTTTCAGGTTCCTGCCAGGCTTAATTATGACAGAATATAAGTGCTTGGAAGACTGGTAGCTGTCACTCTTTGAAAATCTAAAATGAGATTTCATTTTTAAATAATAAAAAAAGAACCTCAGTTTGAACATTTGCAGTTGGGAGATGGGAGAGATTAGAAATCTTAGTTATCTGTGGAACACAAAAGAAGGCACAATAGAGAGGAATAAAAGTAACGTTGAATATTAATGAAGAAAACCCAGAATACCCTTCTGTAGAAAAGATTTCTCTTGTTCAGAAACCAAGAAATAACTTAAAAGAATGTTCTACTGTTGTACAGTGCTTGAGAAAGTGAGGAAAGATGAAGGGAGTTAGTTTGGAGTGGAGAATTACTGTGTCTTCATTTGGAGGGGTTTACAATTCTAGAGTCTTCATACTTCATACAATATATCTTGTTTTCTGCCGTCTTTTCTTCTTTTTCCCTTGTTTAATAGGTATTATTTTGACTTCTCAATTGATAAGTATTTTTTTGTATCTTATTTATCCATTATCACAAGCAATGATCTCTCTCATTACATTTTATTTTTTGAAAAATATATTTCTCTATACATATTTAAATAATTTGGCAAAACTTATTCTCATATTAATCATATCTGAAAATGTATATCTCCCTACATTTCAGGCTTATCACATCTCTGTCAGGAAGTGAGTGGAATGTTCAAGCTTCATTCTTTTGGTCTCATTTATCATTACATTGGTTACAGTTCTAAAGTCTTAAAAAAATTAGAGTTTTTCCTATGATATTATCACCATATACATTGTTCTACCTCTGCTCACTTGGCTTTTCATCATTTCATAAATGATCTTTGTAGTTTCTTCAGAAACTCTCCATTTCATAATTTCTTATGGCACGATATTCATATATTACAGTTTGTTTATTGTTGTTTAGTCATTTTTCAGTTGTGTGTGACTCTTTGTGACCTTATTTGAGTTTTTCTTGGCAATGATACTGGAATAGTTTGTCATTTCCTTCTCCAGCTCATTTTACAGATGAGGAAACTGAGACAAAGAGAGTTAAGTGATTGCCCATGATCACACAACTAATAAGTGTATGAGATTGGATTTGCACTCAAGAAGAAGTCTTCCTAGCTCCTGACCTGGTACTCTATCCATAGTACCAACTCAGCTTCCCCACAATTTGTTTAGACATTCCCTAATAAGATAACAGTTCTTTAGTTTTCAATTTTTGTCTGTCATAAAAAGAAGAGCTATAATTATTTTAAAAATCTGCTATTTCCAGTCACAAGTGATTTCTTTTTTTAAAAGTTCAATTCAATTTTATTTTCAATTCTATATTCTTTTTTTCCCTCTTCTCCAATTGACAAAGCAAGAAAAATAGAGCCGTTAGATGCTTGAATGGTCATGCCAAACAAATTGCTGTCTTGGCCATATGTTCTCTTCCTTCCTGTCTTCCTCCAAATATGTCTCAATCTGCATTCTGAGTCCATTACCTTTCTATCTGAAGGAATTGTTGAATTGTGCTTGGTCATTGTGTTGATCAGAGTTACCAAGTATTTCACAATTGTATTTTTGCCAATAATGTACAAATTTTTCTCTTGGATCTGCTTACTTCACTTTGCATTAGTTAATAGAAGTTTTCTCAGCTTTCTTTAATACCTTCTTCATTTCTTCAACCCAATATTATTCCATTAGGTTCATATACCATAACTTATTTAAATATTCACCAGTTCATGTTCACCCCCTCAGTTTATAATCCTTTGCCACCACAAAAGGGCTGTTAACAAATAATTTTATACGTATAGGTCCTTTTTCTTTTTTTATCTCTGGTATAGAGACCTAGCGGTAGTTTTGCTGGATCAGAGAGTATGCATGGTTTTAAAGTTCTATGGACATAATACTAACTTGCTCTCTAGGATGACTGGACCCATTTGCAGTCATGCTAACAGAACTTGAATGGACCTGTTTTCCCCTTCTCCACTGTAGCACTTGAGATTTTCCTTTTTAGTTAGCTTTTTCATTCTGATGGATGTGAGATGATATCTGAGCTATTTTAATTTGCATTTCTCTAATTATTAGAGATTTAGAGAATCTTTGTTAAAGACTTATATTACTTTTATTTCTGAAAATTGCCTATTCATATCCTCTGACAATTTATCAATTAAGGAATCATTCTCATTATAAATTTGACTTAGTTACCTACATATTTTAGAAATTAGATCTTCACCAGAGAAACTTGCCCCAAAGATTTTTTCCAAATTTACTGCTTCTCTTACTGAGGCCGATAAGTGGTACAGTAGATAGGGCACTGGGTATGGAGTCAGGAAAACCGGGGTTCACATCTTTGTAGCAGTTATTCCCTTATTTTCCCATTCTCTTCTAATTATAGCTGATTTAGTTTTTCCTTGCATCCAAGTCTTTATTTTTATACATTAAAAATTGTCTCTTCTTACCTTTGTAACCTTCTCTGTCTCTTATTTAGTCATGAATTCTTCCCCTATCTGTAGATCTGAGAGGCAGCTTCCTTTCTCCCCTAATTTGTTCATGATGATGTCTTTGTTACTCACTGATTTGAAGTTTATCTTGATATATGTTATGCGAAGTTGATCTATTTCTAGTTTCCACTGGACTGCTTTTCAGTTTTCTCAAGAATTTTTTAAAATAGTGAGTATATTCCCTAATAGCTGGGAAGTTTGAGTTTATCAAACACTAGGCTACTGTGCTTGCTTGTTTCTCTATTTTGTATACCTAATCTTTTCTACTGGTCAACCTGTTTATTACCTTCTACCAGATTGTTTTGTTGATTACCACTTTTTAGTAAAATGTATAATCTCATACTACCAGACCCTTTTTTTCCCCACTTTAAAATTTATTTACCTTCATTTTCTTGCTTTTTTGTTTCTTTATGTGATTTTGAATTTCATTTTTCTATCTCTATAAAGTAACCCTTTGATTAGTGTGGCATTGAATAAATTGAATTAGGCTGTATGATTATATTTATTATGTTAATTTCTCTTCAGTCTTTTAGACCTGTATTTGTGTAATGAGTGTTTTGTAAGTGTGTTCATATGGTTACTGTGTACATTTGGGCAGGTAGATTCCCAAGTAATTTATTTTTTCTTTTTGTATTTTAAATGGAATTTCCCTAACTCTGTCTTACTACTCAATTTTGTTGGCAATATATAGAAATGCTCTTGATTTATGTGGATTTATTTTATGTCCTGTAACTTTGCTGAAGTTAATTCTTTTAGTTGGTGTTTAGTTAACTCTAGAATTCTCTAAGTCAACCATCAAATCATTTGCAAAAGTGGCAATTTTCTTTTTTTTTCTCCCTGCTTATTCTCTGAATTTCTTTTTCTTGCCTTACTACTATAGCTGTCATTTCTAGTACAATATTGAATAGTAATGGTGCCAAGGAATATCCTTGCTTTACCCCTGACTTTATGAAAAAGGCTTCTATCTTATCCTCATTACAGATAATGCTTGCTTTTTGTTTTGGATTTCTATTATCATTTTAAGGAACTTTCTGCTTGTTCCTATGCTTTCTAGTGTGTGTGTGTTTTAAATAAAACAAGTGTGACTATTATATCTTCTCAAAAACCTTTTTGGCATCTATTGATATAATCATATATATATTTTTGTTATTAGCATGGTCAATTATGTTTATAAATTTTCCTAATATTTAACTGGTTTTACACTCCTGGTATATATCCAGTCTAATTTTCATGTATAATCTTTGTGATGTTGCTCCTGTGGCAATAATCCTTCCTTCCTTCCTTCCTTCCTTCCTTCCTTCCTTCCTTCCTTCCTTCCTCCCTCCCTCCCTCCCTCCCTCCCTCCCTTCCTCCCTTCCTCCCTTTCTTCCATGGCAGTTGGGGTTAAGTGACTTGCCCAAGGTCACATGGCTAGTAAGTGTTAAATGTCTGAGGTCGGATTTGAACTCAGATCCTCCTGACTCCAGGGCTGGTACAATATTCACTATGCCACCTAGCGGCCCCTGTGGCAATTAAAAAAAAAGGATTTTTGCATCACTATTCATTAGGGGAAGGGAAGATAATGGCATTTATATGGGTCCTATTGTGTCCCAGGTACTGTGTATCTTTATGACTGCTAGATAAGTTAGATACAATTATTATCCCCATTGAGCAGGTGAGGAAATTGAGGAAGGTAGATGTTAAGTGAATTGCTAAGGTCTTACAGCTATTATGCATCAAAGAGTGGATTTGAGCTAATATCTTCCTGAACCCATACCCAGTGGTGGTGGTTGTTATTTTTTTAACTGTACCACATAGTTGCCTTTAGGGCTTCTCTATAGTTCTTTTTCTCTTTCCATTTTCTCTGGTTTAGTTATCAGCACCACATTTCTGTTATAGAACAAATTTTGTGGACTTCCTGCTTTCCCTATCTTTTTAGATAATTTATGTAGTATTTGAGTTAATTGTTCCTTAAATATTTGATAGAATTCAGTTATAAATCACCCTGATCCTGTGCTTTTTTGTTTTTGTTTTTCTCTAGGAAGATGATTTGTGGCTTGCTTGATTTCTTTATATGAGATGAGATTATTTATTTTCTGAGGTTGGGTTATTTCCTCTATTTTCTGTTCTTTTAATATGGGCAATTTATAAAGCTTAGTAGATGTTTATCACCCTTTAATCAAATGTCCTTATTATTTCTCCTTTTCCTACATACTCAGCTCTATGTCTGTGTTTTTATGTGTATTGTATGTGTATATATTCTTCCATCTTTTGAGCAGTTTATAGGAGGTGTGAGGTTCAACTATTGCTTATTTCCCCCTCATTTCCTTCTCCTTTTCTACAGACATCTACTTGTGCAGTCTGGTTTTGTGAAATAATTTCCGCCTCCTTTTCCCTTGCCCTGCTCCTCTCAGTGTATTTCTTTTTCCGTGTTCTTTCTCTTTTAAGATAACAGAGCTTCTCCCAGCCCCTCTGTCTAATTAGACTACCTCTATGACTCTTGATGATGATAGAGTACACTTATCATCTCCACATATAAGAAAGTAAACTGTTTATACTTCTTTGTTCCCTTATGATTGTTACCTTTTAATGCCTTCACTTATGTGTTTGTATGTCAGTTTCGGCATAGCTCTGGTTCTTTTATCAGAAATACTTGTAATTTTTCAATTTTGTTAAAAGTTCTTTATTTTCTCTAGTTAAGCCTACCCTCCCCCCAAAGCGTTTCCATACATAAGAGAATACAAAAAGATCTTATATGAAATTATGTATCTCCATTTCATACTATTTGTTTTTTTAAAAAAGAATATCATGAATTCTCAACATTAATTCAAAATAAATTCTGCTTGTTTGCAATCCTTTTGAACTTTATTTTGTTGTCCTTTCTATATTTAAAACATTTTTCTCTTTGGCTTCTTTTTTTGGTATCACTTTTGCTAACCCTTTATACTCTAATATTTTTCTATTCTGCAACTGTTTTTTTCCAATTAAAAACTGAGAAAATTGAAAAGGTACTAATAACAAATAAACATGTTCAAGCAAAGAGAATCCTTTCAGTGTCTATGTTCCAAAGTTTGTCTCTTTTTAAAATTAAGTTGTTTCCTGTAAGTTATTAAACATAAGTTTTTTTCTTCTTCGATCTCTCCTTTAATCTTCATTTGTTGCTGATGTTGTTTGTTCTTCATTCTCAAAGAGGACCATGGCATAACGAAGGTGACTTGCAAGTGAATTGTATTTAAGTGAGGGAGGACTTTGTACAGTCACCAGCCCCACCTTTTCATCAAGAGCCGTCTGGGTCCAGTGGCAAGGCATAATTCAGGACAGCTGGAGATGGCCCCAGATGAAGTGGGAGATTTTGGCTTTCTTAAGCTGAGGTCTTTCCTAGGTCTCAGGCTGACTGAGGCAGAAACCATTCAATGGTTAAGGCTAGGTGGTTGTTGTTGTTTGTTGTTAGGCAAAACAAAGGGACACAATGGCCATGGCCAATTACTTTTGAGATTTGAAGAAATGGCAGAAAAATCTAATAGCAACTTTCAAATGAATTTGAGAAAGCAACTCCACAACCAAAACTTTTACCTTTTATTTGAAATATAAGTTACTTTATCCAACATTACCTTTTTCTCACGAGATAGTTAACATTTTTTTCTTTATCAGGCTTCTCAAATCATGATTGATCATGGCATTTGTCAGCATTCCAAAGAGTGTTAGAATCACCTATTTTTTACAGTATTCATATTTTAGTATAAATTATCTTCCTGATCATGTTGACTTCACACTCTCTTAGTTCATATAACAAAAAAACTCTCTTAGTTCATATAACCCCGCTTATCTCATATAACCCCATTGAATTTCTTAAATTTCAATCGTATCACATAAAATTCATAGACTACTATTTTTTTAAAATATGTTTTTGTTGATGTCTTTTTTTTATATAATTATGGTCATACCTGTACTAGACAGCCATATAATATAACATATAATATTTTTTTGCCAAGAGAAAAACAAATCAACCCAACTGATCTGTACATTAAAAAAGTCCAAGATCTTCTGTCATGTGTAACAAGTGAACCTCCCACTTCGTGGAATGGGTTTGTTTGAGCTGTTTTTTCATCTTTCTTCTTTTGAATCACACTTGATCTTAATAATTGTAACATTCATTTTTATTTTTTTCGAGTATGGTTGTTCTTCCCCTTGTTTTACTCTGCATCAGTTCATGTAAATCTTTTCATGTTTGTTCCATCGTTTCTTAATGCATAATTCATAATTTCTTAATGCAAAGTCTTTTTTTTTCCTTTTGGAGGGCAGTTGGGGTTAAGTGACTTGCCCAGGTCACACTGCTAGTAAGTGTTAAGTATCTGAGTTCTGATTTGAACTTGTATGGCTAGTGCTCTATTCACTGTGTTACCTAGCTGCCCCCTTTTACCACTTCTTAAAGCACTGTAATATTCCATTGCATTCACATGTCATAATTTGATTAGCCATTCTCCAATTGATGGGTGTCGGCTTTGTTTCCAATTCTTAACTATCTCAAAAAGTGCTGCTGCAAATGTTTCGGTGTTTATAGGGATTTTCTTCTTTTTTTTGTGCTTAAGTATTTTATTTTTTTTTTCAAATGATTTATTAACTTCTGAATTGCATCATTCATTTCCATCAGATTTTGAGTTACAAATTTTCTCCCCATTTTCCCCTACCCACTGCCCCAAAATAGCAGTCCCACAGGATATCCCCTCCTCCAATCTGCTCTCTCCCACAATTTCTCCCATACCCCTTTTGACTTTTCTAGTGAATCTCTATGCCCCAGTGCTTGTATATCTTATTTCCAAATTACATGTAAAATAGTATTAATAATGGTATATAGATATATATGTATTTGAATATTTGATTTTAAAACTTTGAATTCCAGATTCATTCCCTTCCTCCCTTGTCACCCACCCTTACTGGGAAGATAAGCAGTTCAGTATAGGTTGTACATGTGTGGCTAATGCAAAACAGTAACATAGTAGATATATTGTAAAAGACTGACTATATTTCCCTCCCTCCTATCCTACCTCCCACTTGTTCTATTCTCTACTTTGATACCATCCCTTTTCAAAAGTGGGTGCTTCCAACTTCCCCCCCCCAGCCTGCCCTCCCTTCCATCATCTCCCCTTTAATTCCCTCCCCCCCCCTACTCTCCTGGAGGGTGATACCCTATTTAGTGTGTATTTCATTCTCTCCTCAAGCCAAATTCAATGGGAATAAGGTTGACCCATTCCCTTTTGCCTTTCTATTCTTTCCCTCCATTGTAACCATTTTCCCTTGCCTCTTCTTTATGAGATGGTTTACCCCATTCTTTCCTCGCCCCATCTCCTCTCATTATATTCCTCTCTCACCTCTTAATTTCACTTTTTAAGTATCATCCCTTCCTGTTAAATTGGTCCTGTGTCCTCTATCTATGTATACCTGTAAATACATTTACATATGTATTCGTATGCCCATATACCCTCCTATATAGACATATATACATTTCTATTCCCTTTAACTACTGAGAAAAGTTTCATCAGTTACAATTATCATTTTTCCATGTAGGAAAGTTAATAGTTCAACTTTGATAAGTTCCTTATGATTTCTTTTCCCTGTTTACCTACTCATGTTCTCTTGCTTCTTGTATCTGAATATCAAATTTTCTATTCAACTCTGGTTTTTTTTTTTTTTTTAGCAAGAATGCTTGAAAGACCTCTATTCCACTGAATAACCATATTTTCCTCTGAAACATGATACTCAGTTTTGCTGGGTGGTGACTTTTGGTTTTAATCCCAACTCCTTTGACCTCCGGAATATCATATTCCAAGCTGTTCGATCCCTCAGTGTAGAAGCTGCCAGATCCTGTGTCATCCTGATTGTGTTTCCACAATATTCAAATTGTTTCTTCCTGGCTGCTTGTAATATTCTCTCCTTAATCTGGGAATTCTGGAACCTGGCTATAATATTCCTAGGAGTTTTCTTTTTGGGATCTTTTTCAGAAGGTGATCAGTGTTGGGGCGGCCAGGTGGCTCAGCGAGTAAAAGCACTGGCTCCAGTGTCGGGATGACCTGGATCAAATCCGGGCTCAGATACTCAGCACCACACCCAGAAATAACTGGCTGTGTAACCTTGAGCAAGTTACTTAACCCCGATTGCTTAAAAAAAAAAAAAAAAGAAGGTGATCAGTGGATTCTTTCAACCTCTATTTTGCCCTCTTGTTGTAAAACATCAGGGCAGTTTTCCTTGAGAATTTTTTGGAGATGGTTTCTAGGTTCTTACTTTGATCATGGCTTTCAGGTAGTCCAATAATTTTTAAATTATCTCTCCTGGATCTATTTTCCAGGTCAGTGGTTTTTCCCATGAGATATTTCACATTGCCTTCTACTCTTTCATTTGTTTGGATCTGTTTAACAGCATCTTGATTTCTTATAAAGACATTAGCTTCCATTTGCTCCAGTGTAATTCTGAAGCAATGATTCCCCTCGTTGAGCTTTTGAGATTCTTTTTCCATCTGGCAAATTTGGCTTTTTAAGGCATTCTTCTCCTCATTGCCTTTTTGAGCCTCTTTTGCCATTTGGGTTAGTCTATTTTTTAAGGTATTTTCCTCAGTCAGGCTGTTGACTCTCATTTTGTAATTTTCTTGCATTGTTCTCATTTCTCTTCCCAATTTTTCCTCCACTTTTCTTATCTGCTTCTTAAAGTCCTCCCTCTATGGCCTGTAACCAGTTCGTGTTTTCCTTTGAAGCTTTTGGTGCAGGAGTTCTGACTTCACTGTCTTCCTCCTGTTCCATGCTTTGCTCCTTTTTGTCTCCAAAATAGGAGTCTAATGTTGGAATCTTCTGTCTGCTTTGTTTCCTTTGCCTGGTCATGTCACCCCTCAGTCACTTGACCCCTGGGCTTTTTGCCACAGGAGGACTCTGCCACCAGACAGTGGAGCTTTCATTCCAAACACTGGGTTTTTTCAGCTGCCAGAGGTATTTTATGGGTGCCCTCTCTGAGGTTTTCACAAGCTCTGGCAAGCTGGACACACACCCCAGGACCTCCACCCTAGACTGCAATCCAGATCCAAGCAGGTTAAAGCAAGAGCGTTTACCCATCAGACTGGTGCTTGGTCCCCCTACACTCTTTAGGCCAGGAGCTGGAGCTGCTACGTGGCGCTGGCTGGCTGTGTGGCCACTTATTGGGTCCCAAAGTCCAGACTGCACTGACCTGTCACTTTGTCCTTCCCATCTATGTGTTGATAAATCTGGAAATGGCCACAGCTGATGCTGATCTGGAGTCCCTCAGGCCTGCAGCTGGTCAGGCCCGCCCTGGGGCTAAAGCCTCAGCATGGGGCTGGCCTCAGCTCCCAAAGCACTGTGCTGGCTCTTTGGTGCTGGCCTGCTGGGCTGTCCTCAGCGGTAGGTTAGCTTCTCTGTGTCATTTTGTGGGTTCTGCAGCTCCAAAGTTTGTTTAGTGTCCCCTTTTTACATGGATTGGGGTAGGTGCTTCTACTCTGCCATCTTGACTCCGCCCCCTAGGCATTTTCTTCTTATCAGTGACTTCTTTGGTGTATAAACCTGAAATGGAGTTCATAGATTACTGTTTATTTTGTCTTTCCCTGGTTGTCTTAAAGGCAATTGAAGGCATTCTTGCAGATTCTTTTTTTCTCCTCTTTTCTTGCACTTTGGATTTACTTATAACTACCCCTTTCCTTTCTTTACTCTCCTTTAGAGGCAGCTAATTTCAGTGATCTGAATTCAGGAAGATCTGATTGCCAATCTAGCCTCAGATATGTCCTACCTGTGTGACTTTGGACAAATCACTTAAAATCAAACTTTGTCTCAGTTTCCTTAACTGTAAAATTGGAATAATTACAGCACCTACTACTTGGTAGGGTTGTTGTGGGGATCTAATTAAATAGTGTTTGTAAAGTACTTAGCACAGTTCCTGACATATAGTAAATATATATGGCTAAATAAATGTTTATTCTCTTCCCTTTCCTCTTCACCACCTCTCCCTATTCCTTTCTTGTTTCTCTGTCAGTTATTGATGCATTTTTATATGAAATTGTGTGTGCATGTGTGTCCCTCTTTTGTCCACGTCAGATAAGTGAAGTTCATCTGCTGCATACTTCCTCCATTCAATCCTTCCCTCTTTTTTATATACTTATGGACTCCACTGATGAGAAATTACATATTTTATCTGTTCTTCCTTTCTACACTTGTGTATTCTTCTTTTTATTCTCTCTTTTATTTCTTCTTATTAAATACGCTGAACAGAACTGATTCACCTCCTCTATCTCTTTTTCTTATCTACTTGCTTAAATACTGTTTGAAGATATTAAAGATTTGAAGGGAAACTGTTTTCTCTTCACCCTATTAGACTTTTAGTCTACATAGTTTCTTCTAATTGATCAATTAAATTTCTCTATCTCTAAACTCCTGGTGTTTGTATTTAATAATTCCTAATCAAGTCTAGCATTTTTGAATCAAAATTATTTGATTGTCCTCTATCACAGTGACGTCAAATAGAAATAATTCCCTGCAGGTTTGCATGTTGCCCTTGAAAACCACAAATTAATATTACTTATGGGTTTAAAAAATTTTTTTCTTTTGTTAAACATTTTTCAGTTATGTATTTATCTAGTTCTGGTTGTTTTGGGGACCACAAATTCAGCACCTGTGCTCTGTTACATTAAAATTCCATTTCCTTCCTTATGATTATACTCAGCTTTACAAGAGTTATTATTCTTGGTTGTAAAGGCTGTTCCCCCTTCCACTCCAGCTTTTGTCACAAATTGTCTTTTATTAGTTTCCAGGCCTGATTTTAGCCTCCTGAACTGCAGAACCTTATATTTTTCTGCCTTTACAAAGCTTGCAATATTTCTTGATTGATTCAATTCCATTCATCCCTTTTTTAGATTATATTCAGGGGTTCTACTTTTCCCATCTTGCCAATAAGTTTAATAGTGCCTGTTATAATATACCATTTTCTGCTGAATAAAGTTTATACTGTCCTGGGGGGAGATGATATAAGAGTCAGCATTGTAGGTTTTGAGCATTAATCATGTCCTCCTTGAATTAGGCTAGCAAATACCTGTTTGAGACTTAGCATGAGGTCAGATGATCCTGTGTACTTACTAGAAAGAAAAAATCATGCTTTTAACCAGAAGGGATAGTTTTTCTATTGTACTGCAGAGCAGAACCAAGCATCTACCTTCCCTTAAGTCTTTTTTGTATAGACCTTGAAATTTTAACACTCTAATTGGTTTGTAAACTGCCACATATAGTTAAGTTTCTCAACTCAATGGAGTTTATTGAATTCCCCTTTTAGTGACTGTGGCTTTCATTCCTTAAACTGCTTTATCTCTTCTGTCCTCTGAAGATCCCTGGCTGGTATAGCCTTGGTGTTTGAAGCTATCCTGGCGGATCTTCTAGTATAATGAACCTTTTGGATTTCTCACTGTTTATATCTAATGAAAAAATGGTTATCATAAAATCCTCAGGAGGAACACTGAAAAATGTAATAAAGTTTCACACTGTTTAATGCTTATCACCCCTGGGTATCTAGAAGCATTTCAACTAACTTAATATGAATATGAATTCTGTCTTAAGAAATGAATATATTTCATGAGTAAACTCTCCATCAGTGACATGATATCCATGGAATAAAAGAAAACAGAAAAATATCAGTGCTTTCTCCTTCTGAAGTACATTTATTTGTGATTTTCTGTTCCTCTGTTTATTATGTTTTTTTCTTTCAAAACTTTTTAAAAATTTATTAATCATCTGTTTTTTCTTCTCTTCCTCATTGAAAAAGATTGAAAGGATATATAAAATCTTCATAACAAGTATGTGAAACATCAGCTAATTCACACATTGTCCATATTTACAAATGTATATCTTATCCTGCATCTTCAATCCATCACCTCTTTCCCAGGAGATGGATAACTTTATTTCATTATCTCTCTGCTTCACATAGTTGGTCATTTCATTGATCAGAGCCATTAAGTTTTTCAGAGTTGTTTATCTTTATAATATTATTGTTGTTGCATAAATTGTACTCCTGGGTCCACTCACTTTACTCTGCATCAGTTCATACTACCAGGATCATAATCTAATCTTAAAATTTAATTGAACAAGCTCTTAATGAATTCCCAAAGAGAAAAAGTCAAGTTTCACAAGTGAATTTGATCGAACATTCAAAAAACACTTAATTCCATTATTACAGAGTTTAAAAAAATTAGGAAAAAGGTATCCTCCCAGATTTTTTCCATGCTATATACATTCTCTTGTTATATGAATCAGAGGGTCAAAATGAAGAAATAAAGCAGTAGAATAATAAATGTAAAGATTATTGGCACAAAAATTTAAAAAAATTTTAAGTGTGAGATCGTAGGAGAATATATTATGACTAGGAATGTAAGGTTGGTTCAATATTAGGAAAACTACAAATATAACAGACTGTATTAATCAAAAGCTTTTTACTCAATATGTCACTAATTTTTATAAAAGTTCCAGAAATCATAGGAATAAATGGACTCTCCTTAATATGGTAGGTAGTATCTATCTAAAACCAAGGGGGCAACATGCCATGTGATAAAGAGAAAAGTAAATAAAGGCCCTTCCTATAAGAGCAATGGTAAAAGCATGGAATTATCTTCCAATTGGTAAGGATATAGCAAAAATAGCTAAAAAGGCTTTAAAATCTAAAATAAATTGATAGGTTGTGAGCGAAGATGTAGTTCTCTTTTTTGGGTTCAAGTTACCATGCTGACACATACTATGTGTTTAAGAATTATCCACCTCTAAAATCTGATTGTGTACCAATTCCAATATTTTTTTCCTCTATGCTATGTGTCATGTCTACTTCTTTTTCTCTATACTTACTGATACTACCCTCTTATAGATTTTCATTTCCAATGCCTTCACCAAGGCAAGAAGCTTTTTTTATCCCACCCCAATATTTTGTTTCTCATTTTAGTTTTCATCTAATAAGCATTTTCCCTTTCCTACCACACCTCATTTTAAATGAGGAAAAAAAATTCAAAAAATACGCATAGTCAAGTAAAATTGAGTCCATTATTGTGCATATGAAAAAAAAGTGGCTCATTTTGCACATTGAATTCATTATTGTCTTTTATGAGTTGAGGAGGATAGATCATCTGTTCTCAGGAGTCATTTCTGGTTATTGCATTGATAGGATTTCTTATTCTTTTAAAGTTATTTGTGTTTTCAGTATTGTTTTTCTATAAATTGTTCTCTTCCTACATTGACTGCATTAGTTCATATAAGTCTCTGCAGGTTTTTCTTATGGAAAAATTTTATTTGATTACATTCATATAACAGAATTTGTGCAGCCTTTCCCCAATTGTCATAGTCCACTCTTCCCTAGTTCTTACTTCTTTGCCATTGCACACACAAAAAATGCTGCAGTTGATATTATAGTAAGTTTATTTTCTTCTTTTCTTTTGATTTCATTGGTATACTGGTTTATTTGAGGTATTCTAAATTAAAGGTTATATGCTGTTTAATGAATTAAGGAACATAGTTCTAAATTGCTTTTAATGATGCTTGGGCCAATTCACAACTCCACCAACAGTGCATTAATGTGTCCCTTTTCCTGTATCCTCTCTAACATTTGTCATATATTTCTTTTTGTCAGCATTTCCTAGGTTTGTGGTAGAACTTCAGAGTTGCTTTAATTTGTATTTCTCTAATTGTTAGTAATTTGAGCATTTTTTATGGGTGTTGAAAACTAGGGTTTCTTCCTTTGAGAACTGCCTGTTCATACACCTCTATGACTTCTCTTTTGGGGAATGGCTCTTATTTGTATTAATTTGAATGAATTACATACACACGTATATATGAAATGAGATTTTTTTTTTGAGAGAAACTTGCTGAAATCCTTCTCTTCCCTCTCTCTCTCTCCACCCATTAACTATTTCGCTTCTAGTTTTGTCTGCATTGGTTTTGTTTTACAAAACTTCAGTTTATTTAATCAGAATTGCTTCTTTTATCTTCTTCTGTTATTTCTATTATCTTGTTTTTTCATGAATACTTTCCTTACCCATATGTCGGAAAGGTAATTTCTTTTTTGCTTCTCTAGTTTGTTTATAATAAGACCATTAAGAACTAATATTAGTGTGTGGTATGAGGCCTTTCCCCAGGAATTTATGTCTTTGATTGAACATTAGATTTGTAGTTTCCAAAATACTTACGTTGCATACTCAGTCTATTCCTTTGGTCAGACACTTGCCAATCAATCTTAACCTTTGATGTCCACCTGGTATTGTTAAAGTGAGAATGTCTCCTTCTGTGATTTGAAATACATATATATGTCTGCTATTTGATACTGGTGGATCTGTGAACCTGAATTGGTTTTCAGATGGTTATTTTATCTCATTGCATTCAGAGTAGAGGGATCTGTGTAGTCTTAGGACATGTTTTTATCTAGATTGTTTCAATGCCTGGAGAAATGTGGTTTAAAGCAATGAGTATTGGACTAGTTGGGAGTCAGCATAATTTTCTTGTGGTCCTGCTGATAATGAGCTGAGTGACCTTGAACAAATCATTTTGGGTATTGGGATAAGAGGAAGGGGAGGCGTGAGGAAAGGGAAAGATACAAGCATTTATTAAGCACTGTTTTAAATGCTTTACAAATATTATTTAATTTTATCTCCACAACAGTCCTCACAATGTAATTGTAAATTTTTTTTTTCTTTTTGGAGGGGGAAGGTAGGGCAATTGGGGTTAAGTGACTTGCCCAAGGTCACATGGCTAGTTTTGGTGTTAAGTGTCTGAGGTTGGATTTGAACTCAACTCCTCCTGACTCCAGGGCCGGTGTTATATTCATTGTGCCACCTAGCTGCCCCTGTCATTATATATTCAAGGAAATTGAAACAGATAGAGGTTCAGTGACTTGCCCAGAGTCATATGTAATTTTTTGAGATTGGGTTTGAATTGGTGTTTTCTGTCTCCAGGCCCACTTATCTTATATACTAGACTACCTAGGTGCCTCATATTCTATGTCCAGATCCCTTAGTTTTCTTATTTTTGAAATAATGTAGTTGAACTTCACTACATGATGTATAAAGGTTATTTGCAGCTTTAAAATTCTGTGATAATGTAATTATCTCTTTTGATTTTAATACAACAGCTTCTTACAAAATGTTTATTTTTATAAAGGAAAGCAGTATTCGAAGGACAGACTGAAATACAAAAGTAAATAAAGGTAGCTTTTGCCTCACCATAAGAGACAATGTGGCATAGGGTTCAGGGATTTGGCCTTCTGACCACAAAAACTTTCTTCAAGTCACACCCTCCCCCCCCATTATCTTTGTGAGCCCAAACAAGTTGGTCAATTGCTCTTTCCTCTAGGTACTGCTCTGTGACTGGTCATTGCAGAGTGTGTGCCGGGCTGCACTGGTAGAGGGAATTTCTC
This sequence comes from Petaurus breviceps papuanus, assembly GCF_028583685.1. Classification (NCBI taxonomy): domain Eukaryota; kingdom Metazoa; phylum Chordata; class Mammalia; order Diprotodontia; family Petauridae; genus Petaurus; species Petaurus breviceps. The sequence continues at coordinate 14,783,831 of NW_027185764.1, forward strand.
ATGTTGGATTTACCTGTACCAAATGAAATCACAGAAGGGTCTGAACCCTTCATCCCATTCTCTACTGACTTTGGGAAATCTCTAAGGAAAATAAGATAATGGTGCAAATAGTTTTGCTGCACAATAAACATGAAACATATAAAAAAGGTACAAAGTGAAACGATGGCTTTGCAAGTCTTAAGCATTCTATAGATGTTAGCTGCTCATTTCTGTGAGAGCACACCTTTCTGATGACCTTAACTCTTATGCCAGAGGGACAGTACGTTTATTTTCCCCACATTTCAATAGTCTACTTTCTTTTCCTTTTACTTTTTCCATTCTAACTGATTTGTGTCTTTTGGATTAGGAGAAGATAACTTGTTTAGAAAAATGAAATGAGGTGTGGATCTAGTCATTTATCCTCCATGTTGAATATCCATTGGAGTCCTGTTATTAACTCTTAAGGGGGCCATCTAAAAGGAGTGATGAGCCCATTACTATCGGAAAGCAAGTCTTTAAGTTCTGTGAAAACTTCCATAAGGGTGAAATTAGTTCTGAGGGAGAGCCCAGAACTGTAGTACAAATCTAACAAAATAATTTTCAGTGTACCATCGGTGACACCCCTTCCTAATTTGAAGAATTTACTGTGGTTATTCTTGATTATTCAAGGGCTTATTATCCAGCTTGTGAATTACCCAATTAGGACACCTTATTCATTTTTCTTTTACTTTGCAGTTCCATTGAAAGATATGAAAGGGAGCAGTACTAGTCACATCAACTAATTAGCTTGCCCTGAAGATACTGGAAACATACTTTTGGTTAAAATTATAGTCATGTCTGTTCAACAGCATTAAGTGCTAAGTGCATTACTTTATACTGTATATAAAAAGAGAAAAATGAGTGTACCTGTTCAAGGATTTTACATTCAACCAGGTGTATACAACATTTATGTATATAAATCAGTACAAAGAATATGCAAGTTTATTTTTAAAAAAATTAAAGAAGAAAGCATCAACAACTGTGACAAGTTTGGTTGTGTGGAAATTAGGTTACACCATGTTGTGAAATGGATCTTGAGCTAAACTTTGAAGTAGCCAGGGAGTGTGAGATATCGCTAAAGCGAAAATACATTCTAAACATGGGGAGCATTTCCTCAAATGCTCGGAGATGGGAAATGGAACATTGTGTATAGGGAACACACAGCTAGTAGGTTATTTTGACTCTTTATGGATTCAATTTCTCCTTTAAATAAATAGCTTCCGCTGTGCCAATTTGAAAAAGTTAAATTGACAGAGAGACACACACTTTTATGTAATACTCTATTTGGCATTGGTACCTATCTTGTATGTACATAGTTATTTTTATTTTGTATTTTTGTGTAAAAATGCTTTGTTGGCCAGAATCTTCCCCCCTCCCCTTTTTTTGGTAAATTTTAAAATTTAATTAAATTGAAATACAAAACAAGAAAAAACAAAAGAACATTTCCATGTACATAGCAGCACAGAGGAGAAGATTTAATATAAAACAGTAAATTTCCATTTCAAGAAAACCTATATAATAAATACTACATATTGTTTTCAAACATACCTAGTTTTTTTTCCTTTTCCTTCTAGGTTTTCTTTTGTTCTCCATTGTGTATTTTTTACTTTATCTTTTTTCTTCCCTCTCCTCCTTTGCCCTCCACCCTAAAGAAGACTATAATTAAACATGGATATGTTTACTGTATGTGTATCTATATGTACCTATATCTATCTATCTGTCTGTCTGTCTGTATCTGTCTCTATAAATATGCATTCATATACATATATGTAAAACTATACTGTGTATATTTCTACTTGTCATTTCTTTCTTTGGAGGTGGATAGCATCTTCCTTCATTGGTCCAAGTCTTTCCATGTTTTTCTAAATCAGTCAACTTATCATTTCCTTCACCACAGCAGTATTCCAACACAATCACATCCTATTTGAGAGATTGTCTTATGTATGTTTCTTTCCAATTTTATGCATTCCTTCTATTCTTGGCTACATTGGTTTTATTTATGCAAAAAAATTTTAAATTTAAAATAAGCAGAATTATCCATTTTGTCCTTCAACAATACTCTCACCTTATAATATAGTCTAAGATCTGATACTGCTGAATCTCCTTTCTTCACATCTTTTACCCCCTAGTTTTTGAAAATTCCTGACCCTTTGTTCTTCTAAATGACCTTTGTAATTATTTATTCTAACTCAGCAAGATAATTTTTTTTCAGTAATTTATTTCAAATGGCATTGAATAAGTAGATTGATTAGGTAAAATTCTTGATTTTTGTTTTGTTTTGTTACATTGGCTTTACCTACCCAGGAATGATAAATATTATTTGAATTATTTAAATCTGACTTTATTTGTATAAAAAGCATTTTATGTTTATGTTCTTGTAGTTCCTTTGCCTGTTTTTGCAGGTATACTCTCAGGTATTCTATGCTATCTAGTTATTTCAAATGGTCTAAAACAATATTGAATAATATTGATGACATTGTGTAGTTTCCCTGTTTTTCTCTTCTTATATAAAATCTATTTTAGCTTTAACTTTGTCTAATATCATGATTACTACCCCTGCTTTTTTTAACCTAATGATTTCTACTCCAGCCCTTTATTTTATATTTGTGTCTATTTTTCATTTTTATTATGTTTCTTGAAAGCAACATGTTGTTGAATTCAAATTTTTAATCTGCTGCATCTATTTTATGTATAAATTCATTCCATTCACATTTTAAGGTATAATTACTTGTTAGGTATTTCCCTCCTTCCTATTTGCCTCATTTTCCTTTTCACCCTATTTAACCTATTCTACCTCACTCCTCTTATTTCTACCTGCTACCTAATCCTCCTATTCCTTAATCTACCCACCACTCCACCAGTGCCTCCATTATTCTTTCACTTCATCTTGTCCCCTAGCCCTCTTATTTCTTTCTGAATTCAGAAGACTTTTATACCCCAACCCTGCCCATATTATTCCCTCTTTAACCCATTTCTGATGAGAGTAGGGTTACATTACTACTGCTCACCCCCACTTGCTTCTTCTGTATCAATTCTTCCTTTCATGCCTCCTTTGTATGAGATAATTTTTCCTTTTTGTATCTCCCCACACAGTTTTTTTTTTTTAGAATCGTTCTATCATACACAGCTTAGCCTAGGCCTTTCTTTCAAACTACCCAAATAATGATGACAGTCATAAGAATACTGATAACATTTTCACGTATAAGTAGTAAATAATTTGGATTTACTAAGTGCCTGTTAATTAGTTTGCCTTATATTTGTCCTGGAAGTTAAATGTTTAATTTTCCATTTAGTTCTGCTGTTTTTACCACAAATACCTGAAAGTCTTTCAGTTTGTTAAATGTCCTTTTTTTTTTTTTAATTCAATATTATACTTAACTTTGCTGGGTAAGTTACCCTTGGTCATAATCCTAGGTCTTTCACTCTATGAAATATATATGTGTGTGTGTGTGTGTGTGTGTGTGTGTGTGTGTGTGTATATATATATATATATATACTTTTTTTTAAATTAATTTTTATTTACTTTTAGTTTACAACATTCAGTTACACATTCCCTTGAGTTTCAAATTTTCCTTCCCCCTCCCCCGCCCCTGCACTGAAATATATGATCTGCAAATATCTTCACATTAATCATTAGTCAGGTTGTAAAGAATGATTATAACCAATAGAATGATCAGTGGGAAAGAGCAAACAAAACAAAACAAGAAAAAGAAACAGAGGCAAGTAGTTTGCTTCAATCTGCGTTCAGGCTCTGCAGCTTTTTCTCTGGTGGATGTCTCTTTCGATCACGAATCTTTTGGACTTGTCTTATAACCTTACATTGCTGAGAGAAGCCCAGTCTATCACAGTTAGTCAGTCATCACACATACGTTGTGTCTGTGATTGTGTACAGATTTCTCCTGGTTCTGCTTTTCTTGCTCAGCATCAGTTTATAGAAGTCTCTCCAGGTTATCTATGAAATATATTATTCTAAGACCCAGAGTTCTTCCACATAGTAGCTTCTGGGTCTTGTGTAATCCTTATTGTAGTTCCGTGATATTTAACTTATTTTTTTTCTTTTTGCTTTCAATATTTTATCCTCATCCTAGGAACTTTGAAACTTAGCTTTGATATTTCTGTAAGTTTTCCTTCTGGGATCTCTTTCTATTTCTTCTTTGCTTTCCTGTTTCCGCACTTTAAGACAATTTCCTTGATAATTTCTTGTAATATTGTGTCATAATTATTTTTTTTAATCATAGTTTTCAGGGAGTCTGACTATTCTTATATTATTTCACCTCAGTCTGTTCTCCAGATCATTTGTTTTTCTGACGAGATGTTTCACTTTCTCTTCTATTTTTTTCATTTTGATTTTGTTTTCTTATTTCGTGGTGTCTTAGTGTTCTAGCTTCCCATTGCCCAATTCTAGTTTTCAAGGAATTATTTTCTCCCTAAGTTTTTTATTTTCTCAAGTTAGTTGACTTTCTTTTTATAATTTTCTTGATTTTTCTTGGATTACACTCTCTCTCTCTCTCTCTCTCTCTCTCTCTCTCTCTCTCTCTCTCTCTCTCTCTCTCTCTCTTTCTCTTTCTCTTTCTCTTCCTCTCAGTCTTTCCCCCCTAACTTTTACTCTATCTCCCTTTTAAAAGTTCTTCTAAACACTCTTTTTGTACTTGGAACGATTTGATCTTTCTCATTGAAAAAGGAGTGGCTGACTAATGTGAAAATGTGTTTAATAGGAATGTTTGTGTAGAGCCCATATCAGATTGCATGCCTTCTTGGGGAGGGAGGAGGGAGAAAAAAATTTAAAACTTATGGAAATGAATATTGAAAACTAAAAATAAGTAAATTGGAAAAAGAAAAAATAATAACTTTTTTTTTTCAGCTCCACTATCTTCCTTTGAATAGGAACCTAGATATTCTCTATCCCCATAATAATTATCTTTGGTTGGGTTCTTTCTCCTTTGCTTACTCATTTTTATTTTCATTTTATTTTTATTAGCTACTAATATAATCAAGTTCTAGTCCTGAGGCATTGGGAATGATGCCCCAGGCCATGGGTCCTTCTTACTGTTATTTCCTGGGCTCTGTCCCAGGCTGGCCTTGGGTACTCCTCTCTACCCCTAGGACCCAGGTAGGGCCTAGAAGAGGTAAGCAATACTGTTTTGCAAATGATCCTGCTCTCTTTGGTCCCTGCAGTGGCTACAAACTACAGCTGTCCTCTCTACCCTGGAACTGAAATCTGGGACTCCCTGCCCCTCTGCTGCTGCACTCAGCAGGTTTGTACTAGCTCCTTCTTGCTCACAGTGACAGCCCTGGATGGCATCAGGTCAGCACAACTGTGCTTAGTGTCCCTTGTCTGTGAAAGGTCCTTCAGTCTTCTCCTGCTCAACCATGGGACCTCCACACTGGTAGCGAGGTTATTAGTTCCTGAGGCTGAGGCTGCCTCCCCAGCTTTCCCCAGGGCTTGTTGTTTGTTGATTCCCCTGAGGTGGTCAGGAGGTGTTCCTACTTCACTCTGGCTGAACCTCTGCCCTTGGAGGTGGGGTCTTTCCTGAAGTTTTTCTAGTTGTTTTAGGAGGACAACAGCTTCACCTAATTCCTGTTTATTTCTGCTGTTCTAGGTTCACTAGATGATGTTGTGCTTTCTTTTATGGAGGAAATTTGGAGAGCTAAAAATTTTCTGACTTACTTTACCATCTTTTTGAGCATTTGTTCCTAAGATCCTTCATGTCCTATCCAGCTGTACTCTTCTGCAGTTTGACATCATGCCACAATAATCTTATCCTTCAAGATCACTTCAATCTTGGGATGCCCAACCCCTGAGTACCCCACACCCCTAGCCTATGTGTTTGACTTTGCTCTTGGTACCTTGTCTCTCTTTCCATCAGTACGTGTTCTGAAGTCTTCTGTTCTGATTTTTGCAGTGAAAAGTCATTCTGGGTAATTCGTTGCAGTCTGTTTATACTCATTATGCACCTTTCCGTTGCCTTTTTTGGTTATCTACATCTTTAATTCTTCTGAAATAGTCATTTTCCACAGTTTGTAATTATGTAGCATAATTGAGAGAATACTGGTGTTTAGATATTGGGCTTTTAAAACAACAAGCAGCTAGAGAGCATTGGAATGATTTCACAGTTAACCAGATTTGATCCAGTCTTATCTTTTCCTTTTCAACTGTGAGTTCAGATCATTGTCCATCTGTGATTCTTGTATAAGACTTGATGTGATGGAGTAACTCAGTGGGTTGTGTATACAGTTATATGTAATCATTTGGCAATAAGGTTTTTTCCTTCTTTTTGTGATTCCAGTGTTTAGGGCAAGGCTGATCACTTTCACATGAAAATGGTTAAATCAGGAAAACCTGCTAGTGTTGGAGAACTTAATGCTGTTAGTATAACATCATTATAGGCAAAGAGGATCATTTGGTGAACTTCAGCGTTATCATTAGGGAAATCCTTTTATAAAAATGATGTTCAGGGTATCCTCAGTGATATGGGAATATGTCTTTTGTCAGCATGTTTCCTATCTTAACATTGATGTTCAAATGATTGTTTAACACTGGTAGCATTGTAGTCATGTGACACCTAGCAATAGGATCTTGCGTGAATTTTGTATATATGTGGGATTCGAGATTCTTTTTTGTTTTCCCTAGTAAAGTGTTTTTGAATTCCACAGTGCATAGAAGTAGCAGGATCACTATTCTTTCTGTTTTTTAGTCACTTGTGTGACTCAAGATACGATCTTGTTCAAATGCCTGACTGTTCCTTCGTTGGGTTTCATCAAGGACATCCTCAGTTTATGCATAAATTAGTCACATAAAAATTCAAATAAAGGTTGACTTAGGCATCAATAGATGTTAATGCATTCTTTATTCCCTCTGTCCCATCCCCTCCCCATTTTTTTGGCCTGTGGGTAGTTGAAATGGAAGAGTCTTCATTTGGAATCTTTTGCATTGTTTTGGAGTTTTCCCTTCTTTTGAGATATCTTGAAAGTTGTTAATAAACAATTCAGATAGTTATTTTTAAATAATCATCTTCATCATGAATATTGTTTAAGTGTATGTGGTCAGGTCCAATTGCCTTTGCTTTTTGCATTTTCTTCAAGATATGTAATATGCATTGTATATCAGGTCCTGAAGAAGTAGGGTCTAAATGTGGTTAACATTTCTATTCATTCTTTTGGAGACTATCACCTTTTTAATCAAGTTACGTTCTGGTTACTATAGTTGCAGACAGTGTTGTAGTCAACCTCTTAATCCTTTTTCCTAATTTAGCATTGATTTTGACTTCTGTTCTACCCAGTCAATGATCTGACAGCACACTAGACAGTTGGTTCTAAAATTACTGCTATATTGCTAACTAGTCATTTCTGTTAAGATATGTTGATTTTATACATTTTTATTGCTTTTCATTACCCTCCATGTCCAGTACCTTCATTTTTGACAAAAATATTTACAGTATATAGATGTGAAGTCTCTTAGTAGTTGTTAATTCTGAACCATGTTTTTATCATCCTACCCAGAGTTAACCTATACGATAAAATGTCTCCATTAGTATTATTGCATATATTGACTTTGGGGAAACTTTTAAAGTTATTTAGGTAATTTCACTATCTCAGTGTTTGGAACAGAAATTTTTGCATCAATGCCAATTACCTTCATGGTCATTATTCCTTTTGCTCATTACAAACATTGCAAAGCAAGATGACCAAGAGTCTTATGAAAAGAATCATATCTAGTACAGGGCTAGCAAGACTTTACCATTGCAGAAAACTTTCTGAGGAGCAAGAAACAGCCAGAGCCAAGGGGAGCTTTGGTGACAGGATGATGAAAGCAAGGGTAGAGAGCCTGAGGGGCAGTAAGGTTGGGGGGTTTACTGCTCATCCAACTCCTCTTCTTCAGGTTCCTCATATCTTGGTGTGGAAAGCTTTTCCTGCTATTCTGGTTCTCTTTCTGAAAGTCCTCTGGTGATGTGAGGCTTCCTAAGATCTGGTGAGTTAAAGGTCTGCTTCCTTGCTCCTCTGGGAAGTGATAAAGGTCCTGCCCCAATCCTGGCCACTGGGTGGCAGGCAGTTCCCTTAGCATCACTAGTGGTGGCCTGAGCTCATGAGCAACAGGGCAGGAGAAGCAGGGTTTGTCTGTGTGGACCCTCTGATGTGCACTTCCCAGCCTGCAAACTCTCTGCGAGGCCCACACTTCTGCTTCTTCTCCAGGCTGCAGCTGAGCTTTCTTCCTGAGGCCACAGCATGTCCCTGCATCTCTTCTTGTCTTCATGATACTTGGGACCAGTGTATTTAAATAAGCCTTTATTCGTTCTTAGGAGTTCGTTTTCAACAGGTTAAAAGACTGGTGAACTAGGTGTCAGAAGAAATTCCTTCTAGTCCCTGCTCCAATACTCACTCAGGCCCTCTTTTTTCTTCTCTGGAAAACAAGGAGGTTGGACAAGATGGCCTTGAAGGTATCTTCTAGATCCATCAGCGTATGATGTATGAGATTGGTGCTCCATTTCATCCCATCTCAGCTCAGCCTTTATTTAAGCATAGAAATATGATCTTGCACAGCCCATCTCTTCTAGAGCATCAATTTCTTCTTCTTTAAAAGCAAATTGTTGGATCAAACCATACTGTTGTCTCTAAATGCTCTATCATTCTGTTTTCAAGGTTTGGGGGATGCAAGGTTGACTTCAAGTCCTCATTTTGGATACCTTTCCAAAAGCCATAGGTTCACTATAAGCATTATGGTGATACCTCAGGCATCAATCTTCTCAGATTTCAGGCCTGAAGAAACAACTAATCTTAGTTGTTTAGTTAAAATAGGAATAACTTTCTTTTTCTCTGTGGAAATGGCATTGTGATGCCTGAGGTTTCTACCCATGAAGTCTGGAAACTAATTTCCACCATCCCCAACTGAGAGCAACTTCCATGTACTTTGTCCTGAGTGTGATTTGTGGTATTTGCCCTAGGTGCAAAATTCTCAATTACTGCTTTGTCATGAAATCCCTTTTCTTGTTGTATTTTGGCATATGATGAAAACTAATTCCTCTAGCTAATTTATTTACTTATGCCAGGGAAAACTGTGTAACCTATCCTTCCACCCAGCTGAAACTGTACAGAAAACTGTGATTCTTAACATCCCCATCCTCTTTTTTTAGCCACTTTGCTACTGAGAGTGGGGTACTTATAAAATAGGTCAGGGGTTAATAATATTACCTAATGCCCACCCATGAGACTCTATATGCTTAGCTAAACTTGTCTTTGTAATGCAAATGCCATTTGTTAGGTTTGTCTTTATTAGATTTTAACCTTTGAGAGTTTAGGAACTAGAACACACACACACATACACATACACACGTGTGCTCTCTCTCACAACACAAATATATACACGTGCATATATGCAAACATATGTGAAATTATAATTACATATGTACTAAGCACTTCTTTCTCATGATAATGACATTGTTTATCTTAAAAAGTAGTCATTATTTTCCTAAGCCATGTGTCCCAGTCATCCACTAAGTCTTGTCTTCTCCTTTCCCTTGCATTCTGTGACTTGGTTGTAAGCACCATTCTCAAAGATGAACTTTTTCAAATAACAGAAGAGCTAAAGAGCAAACAATAAAAGCCAATAAATCAACCAAGAAGTATTTATTGTGCACCTACTATGTGCCAGGCAAATAAGGAGATGATTTTGGTTCACTCAAATGTTAGGACCTTGTAGACTTTCTCTAGTCTGTTTCCAATCCAATTTTCTAGTCACAGGTCTTACTGTACTTAAGGCAAACTGTCCTGCATACATGTTGATATTTCAGTACATCTCTGCCTTTCCTCACATCCCAAGTGCCTGACTCATAGTAGGCACTTAGTAAATGGTTATTGACCAGTTGAGGCTTCCCTCCTATCCAGCTTCACCTGTGAAAATCCTAACCTGCCAACTTATATAACCTGTATCCTTTGAAATCTTCCCTTATATTCCAAAACTAGAATTGAGCTCTCACCTTAAAGCCATCTTTATGGTACATATCAAATTATATTTTGCATTATAGCTCTATACTTTCAGACTAACTGTGGAGCTTTGTTCAAGTTATCTCCTAATTTGCTGTCACTTGAGGTAGGAGACGAGGGGATGCCACTTATAGTACACAACCTTTGTCAAAAAATGTTTTAAAGTATATTCACTATTGGCATTACAGAAAAATCAAGATGTCTCAAACAAGAAACAGAAGGAAAAGCATTGAAAAGCTTTTGGGGGACCTTATTTTGTCATATTTTTGGTATGTTCCTCAAGGAATTTGATAAAATGTCTTGTACAATGGAGGTTGCTCAAAAATTTTTTTTGTTGTTGACGTGGCCTGTTAAACTGGGGAGAATGTTGTGCCCTAGCAGGAGAGAGGAAGGAGTATCCCCTGGCAAACAGCAGAGAGCCAAAGAAACAGGAGAATACTTCATAAAATATATTTATGACATAGTTGCACAACCAGTCTTTTAGAAAATATTTTAATTAAAGAAAAGATGTTGACAGTGTCTTTGTAATTAGTGACTCAAGACAGATCTTTCAGTCAGAAATGAACAGTGTGGGTAAAGAATGAGCAGAGGAAAGCAAGAGACTAATCCATATGGCTTCACAAATGGTCTACAACACTTTATGAGTCCCTCCTGAATTTTGTAAACAGTATGGATCAATGGTACTGGACTTAATTGCTGTTATTCTCGCTAGATTTAAAGAGATGGTCAAGGAACAGGCTATCTGAAAGGAAGAAAAAAATACAATTTTGGACAATGAGAATAAATAATTGGAAGTAAAGGGGAGGAGTCTTAGGAAAAGAAAAGACTGTAAGAAAGCACAGAGAGTAATGGCATGTAGGCCATAGTTTTTACTACCCTCAGCTCAAAATACATATAATTCAATTCCACAGACAATTGTTGTCATTACCACTACATAAAAGCTGTGACTAGTGTTGTGGAGAGGCATAGCTAGGTAATCCATGCAAGCCCACGAGGAGTTTTTACTCTAACAGCAATAACTACTCTGATCTTTTGTCATTGGCACATGTTGCGACTGATTCATGTCTCATCTCATGACACTCTGGCCCGTGTTTTCCTATCATTGCCCTGGAAGAGTCAGGACACGTCCCTTTAGACTACTTAAGTTTATGTGGGGATCAGGGGAGCCCATAGGCTGTCCCTGTTCTCATTATCTGCTTCTGCCGGTCCTCCAGTCTTCCTTCTTTTCTGGCTTTATTGTATGTTATTCATGCTGCTCTCCATGCACACTTTTGGTAAGGTGCATTAGGCTGATTGGGTCTGCCACACCCCCTTTAAAAGGCCCACTGCACAGACTGTGACTATGATTCTTCAGAGATTGTGGTATGTATTCATAACCAGGTAGCATCCACAGAATCATACTGGTGTTTACACGATGGACCTTTGTTTCAGAGACACTGGGGGTCGTGTAAAAAGTCCTCTATAGTTTCTCAAATGTAGCCCAATCAGTTCTCTTCTCCCAAAGTTAACTTTGTTCAATTATCCTCTTACTATAAATATTAAGCAAGGCATAAAACAGGGAGAAAAAAGTTTCCCAACATAGTTTGCCACTAATACAGAGTGTGTCTCACCCAGAGTCCAAATCAGGAATGATGTGCTTTTCCAAATTCTCCTATCAGTAAATGACATTATATTGAGTATATCAAATCTTAGAACATTCTGGTCCTTCCTAAATGAAATATGTACTTAAGAAAAGGTTCGGCATAGTAGCTCTCCATACAAAAACCAAGTGGATAAAGTTGTACTACCATCATAAATTCTAAGTGTAGAAGAAAAAGCAGACCAGAAATTGAGAACCAGCTTATTGAAAATGTGGCTCCTTAGAGCCTTTGATGATATTAAACAGTGCTGATGTTGTGAATCTATGAGATGTACTAGGTTACCAGACTTACCTAGAATTCTTTATAGTGTGATAGCCAGCTCTCTTCAAAGAACTTTTTTCTACATACATCAATCAATTGACATACATTTATTGAGCACTTTGTGTCAGAGACAATTCTTGTTTATGAGGAAGTCACTTTTTTTTTTTTTTTGCTTTTTGGAGGGCAATTGGGGTGAAGGAGGAAGTCACATTCCAAAGGATGGGACAACATATAAATTATTATGTATATGCAAGACAGATATAGTATGAATGGAAGGTAATTTGGGGAAAGAGAGGGAATTGCCTGAGAAAAGGCCTTCAACAAAAGTTGGAATTTGAGCTGAATTTTAAAGCAAGCCTGGGAGACGAGCAGTCAGACGTGAGAGAGCATTGCAGGCAGGCTTAGGTATCATTGCTAAGGCACAGACTTGGGAGAGGGTGTATCCTGTTTCAGGAGTGGTGAGTAGACCAGGATAGCTGTATTTTGAAGTGTGTAAAAGGAAGTAAAATGGAAGAAGACTGTATTGGTAGGAAAAAGGTCAGGTTTATCCTTCATAAGATGCCATTTGAATTTAGTCTTGAAGGAAACCAGAGATTCCTAGAAGGAGAGAAGAGAAGAATCCAGGCATAGGGACCAGCTTGTGCACAATGCATAGAATTGACAGATGAATTATCTTGAGAAAGGACACAAATAAGGCTAGACAATTAGAGTTTATGGAGAGGGGCCGGTGCTCTGGTTGCCACTGTATCTGTAGCTACGAAAGTACCTTCAGGTTTCTGGTCTTTGAAAAGGGAAAAAGAATGGCAAAAAATGGTCCAGAAATACCTTCAAGCTCCTTCATCTAACTCCTTGTCATGTGTTTCAGCAAATGATAACTGTTAATAGATAATGTATGAGGGACATTGTGTGTTCTCTCTCTCTCTCTCTCTCTCTCTCTCTCTCTCTCTCTCTCTCTCTCTCTCCCCCCCCCCCCTTTCTGGAAATCTTAAGGGATTGGAGAGTTGGGGTTGCCTTGAGCTTTTGACTCAAGCAACCACCAATTATATTCCCTCCTCCAAATCTAGGGATCTAAGCATTCTAATTCCATTTTACCACTTAATATTCAGATTAGCTTTTATAAAAGCAATATTTATTTTAACAATATCACAAGAACAAACCTAAACATTCCTTCTAACACCTGGGGGAAAGTTCCCCTATATCCCCCAATGGGGATTAGGCTTACAATTCAGATCATTTCCATTATAGCATTAGTTCCACCAAGCTCCAACTCCAAAACCACCTGGGCTTGTGCTAGCAGCTAGGTGCTGTAATGGAGAGAGCACTGAACCTGTAGTCAGGAAGACCTGAGTTCAAGTTAGACCTTAGGCATTGACTAGCTATGTAACTACACAGATCACTTGACCTTTGTCTGCTTCATTTTCCCCATCTGTAAAATGGGGATAATAATAGCACCTACCTACTAGAATTGTGAAGATGAAGTGAGAAAATATTTATAAAGCATCTTGCAAATCTTAAATCACTATTTAAATGCTCAGTGTTATTATTATTAATAATAAGAATTTCAGATTCTCAGAACTGCTAGGTATTTGTGACTTGAAACCTAAGTGAAAGTCCTAATTGAGGAAGAAGAGTTCATTAACTGAGACTTATTAATTTGCTTAGTATTTCCCAAAATAACTAGCAGCAAAAGAAGCATTATAAATTAAATCAACTAACTCCACTAATATACTCAAGGTGGTATATTATGTGTTCTCATTTTATACCTGGCTGTTTCTACTGCTCTATACCCCATATTGGACCTCAAAGGTTCATGCTGGAGAAGAGCAAAAAGGCTCAGTTCCTAAATTCTCTGACATAGTGTCCTCACTACAGTCTTGGTGCTCTCTGATCCTCCAAACTTGACCCCCTGAATTGTTCTAAAAACGGTAATAAATCATCACTACTGTTGCCTACCCTATTGTTCCACTAACCATCCTTGTGACTCCCCAGATTAAAATACCCTTCTATAGGGGCGGCTAGGTGGCGCAGTGAATAGAGCATGAGCCCTGGAGTCAGAAGGACCCGAGTTCAAATGTGGCCTCAGACACTTAACACTTACTAGCTGTGTGACCTTGGGCAAGTCACTTAATCCCAATTGCCTTGCATTCCCCCCTCCAAAAGGCAAAAAATAAAAAATAAATAAAATACCCTTTTGTGGTCATTTGTTTATATGTGTTATCTTGCTTTATTTTTCAGCTATGTCTAACTCTGTGATCCCATGGACCATATTGTCTGTGGGGTTTTTTTGACAAAGATATTGGAGTGCTTTGCCGTTTCCCTCTCCAGTCTCTCATTATTTATAAGATTCTTTAGGGCAGAGGCTGCCTTGCTTTTGTATCTTTGTCCTCAGTCTTCATCTTAGTCCTTGAAGCAAAGTAAGTTCATCAATAAGCATTTATCCAGCACCTATTATGTGCTGAGAATACAAAAAAAAAGGCCAAGAACAGTCCCTACCCTTAGAAATTCACAATCTAATGCAAACAAGCCATATGCAGGATCAATAGGAAATAATGAATAGAAGAAAAGCACTAGAATTAAGAAGGGTTAGGCAAGGCTTCCTGTAGAAGGGTAAGATTTTTAGCTGGAACTTCAGGGAGGCCTGGAAGTGGAGATGAGAAGGAACAGCATCCAGCTACAGGGAGTAAGTGGGGAACAAGATTCCAAGTCTAGAGACGAGTGTGTTGTTCAAAGGACAGTGAGGAGGCCAGTGTCATGACATGGGGGAATTTACTGAAACCTGGAGTGGAGCCATCAGCCAGTCAAACCTGATTTGATTCCAAGCCTTTATTCTAAAATTATGCATTTGTCAATCTTCACTTTAAAAAATTATAAAAATAAACCTAAATCTTTTTGCCATATTATCAGAGCTAAGTCTGTCAGATATCTCTAACTTGGGGTGATGCTGGGATTTGGAGATAAAGACTGGTCATTGCAAATGATTATTAAATGAGAGTGATGTATGGGTGCATTGGTTGAGGTGATAGTATCAAACATTAATTCTTGGTAAACAGATAAACCCAGGAGAGCAAGAGAAGCACAGGCTATTAGTGAATCCCCTCTTACAACTTCGAGCCAGGACTCGGTCTCCAGTTGATTCACAGTATACCTGCTGTGTGTGTCAGAGGGGCTCAAAGAGGAATTTACCATCCTTTGTGCGGGTTACTTAAATTGTGCCATGGCTGACCATTAAACAGGAAGTAAGCTGTGCAGACATTTGCAGTTGTGAGGTAAATTGTGTCTCTTTTTCTAAGAAAGTTATTACAGCAAAGTAAAATTAATCATTGAGTATAGAATAAGAAGGAATGGAACTAACCCTACAATGGTTCAGGAAATCTGTTCTTTTCTCTCCTGTTCCACTGGCTGAGCTTCATTTCCTGTGTCTTAATCTGCTTTCTAGCAGATGGGCCAATCTGAGGTATCAGCAAGGCAGCAGCACTCACTGAAATGGACACTATCACTACTCTCACTGTTATTTTTTTGCTTGTTTAGGGAAAGAACACGTGATGGTCTGTGTGTGAGAGAGATATGTGGCGTACACAAGCATACTCATCTCTATTCTGAGAAAAAAATTAGCATTTCAGAAGTACCCATGGATAGTGAAGAAACTGTATAAAAATGAATGGTGATTTCCTTGAGAATTAAATCTTAAGCTTTTTTTCTCTTAACTGCTCTGATTCCTCAGAAAGAACACTATGCCATCTTCCTTTCTCAATGGTTCCTCTCCATACCCACCTACCCACCTTCTCTGTACAGGCTGCTTCTTAGAATACAAAGCTGAGCTTTGCCTCATTAGTTAGACCAGGTGACTGATTCATTTCAATAAAAGACTTATTGAACACCTGATTTTTCATATTTGTGAGCCAATGTGACTGTATATGACAACTCCTTCCTCCGGTTTCTTCCACTTGGTGAAAGTTGTGGCCTCTGTGTAGTGCATGTCTGTTCAGAGCCATAGCTTTTAATAACTTTTTTCTACCTTCACAGACCTGTCCAGAGAGATTTCAACTGATCAGGATCAAAATACTCCTATGAGAGCTTTGTTTATCAGTGTGCCCAGTAGAAACTTTCTTAAAGAATTTTTTAAAATAAACTTCCCACACTATGAATTTTCAGTCATTTTAGAGGTTCACTATTTCTCCATTGCTTATAGTTAAATACTAAGTGAAATTTAGTGTGTGACAATGGTGCTATTATTATCCAGTTCCTCAGGCAGACGCTGAATTTTTATTGATGCCTTCTTCTTTGTTCATTTATTCAGTCAATTCTTAAGTTGTATAAGTTGTCCGTTAAAATGGGATTGTTATTTCATTCAACATGTATTTTTTTAAATGCCTGCTATGTACCAGGCACTTTGCTAGACATGATAGATACAGATACAAAGAACGAAACCATCCTTGCTCTCAAAAAGCTTACATTCTATATGTGTATGTGTACATATAATGTTTTCTTATTCACACACATATACAAACATATACATATATGTATATAAATAATACATAGACACAGAAAACAAGAAGAATATATTGTCATTTTTTTTTTCAGTTCTTTCTGATTCTTTGTGACCCCATATGGGGTTTTCTTGGCAGAGATACTGGAGTGGTGTTGTTATTTCTTTTTCTGGTTAATTTTACAGATGAGAAAACTAAGGCAGACTGGGCTAAATGATTTCCCCAGGGTCACACAGCTAGTGAATGTCTAAGATCAGATATGAACTTGGGTCTTCCTGACTCCAGGCCCAGCTGCACCAGCTAGCTGCCCAAAGAGAATATATACAAAATAAATACAAGGTGGCAGCTCAGTTAGTTGGTGGGGAGGCAGATCAGGAAAAATATTCTGTAGAATGTGGTGAATGAGATGTGTCGTGAAGGAATAGAGGGATTCTGTGAAGCAGAGGTGAGGAAGGAATAGATTCACCTTATGGGTGCTAGCCAATGCAAAGTTATGTGTATGAGAGATGGACTGGTGTGTTTGAAGAATAGCATACCGAGAGGAGCTCAGTGTTGGAATGGAAACGATGGGGCAAAGTGATCACTCCATCTGAGAATTTGTGATAGAAAAGAAGAAAGCTGTGCATAGTCTGTCATATACCCTACACTTTGGCAGAATGGATTTTGAAGAATTCAGGGAAAGGATAATTAGAACTCCATGGACTAAAACTTTATAAGAGATGTCAGCTTAGGAGGGATGAGAAGCCCTCAAGAATGAAATACTGAAGCAACAAAGAAAGACAGCTCTGATAACATGGAAAGGTCTAGTGGTTGCTTACCACCAGTAGGGAGATGTAGAGGTCATCATGACATCTAAGACCCTTAGATTTTAAATAGACATGGGCAGGCACAGAAACAAACACAGGCAATAGATATATACCAAAGCATGACATAAGCCTGTAAGAATCTTGTCAGCAGTTATTAATGTTCAAAAGAAGCTTAGGTTGGTTAGGAAAGCCAAGGAAAATGAGAAGTATCTTTTTAGGTTTATTGAGGAAAACAGATCAAAGTAGAAGAAGGATGGCTGTTCAGGGCTGAAAGGATGACAAGGGATGATGGAGGAAAGGCACAGCTGCTCCACTCAGTTTATATCTGTTTTCTTTATCAAATAAAATGATCTTTGGATAGGAGAAGGCTGAACAAAAATGACTAATAGGAAATCAAAACCTAGGATATGAGGAACTGTAGTAAAAGTACCTAATTACCTTGGATGAATTCAAGTCATTAAGCTCAGATGAACTACAGTATTGGGATATTAGGATAATTGACAGATATGATTGTTTTTCCACTCAGTGATCTATGATAAATTGGGGAAGGCAGGAGAGGTACTATAAGATGAGGAAAGTGCCAAAGTTTTGATTTTCACAAAAAGGAAGAGACTAGAGTATTTAAAGTATAATCTGATGAGGTTCACTTCACTTCTTAGCTAAATGCTATTGAGTTATTAAAAGGATGATCATTAAGCATCTAGATCAGGGAGTGTTAATCAGAAAGAGCCGGCATAGCTTTACCAGGAATCATGCAAGAATAACTTCTCTTCTCTTCTCTTCTCTTCTCTTCTCTTCTCTTCTCTTCTCT
>NW_027185764.1:14801841-14809204 GCF_028583685.1 Petaurus breviceps papuanus
TCTCTTCTCTTCTCTTCTCTTCTCTTCTCTTCTCTTCTCTTCTCTTCAACAAGGTTACTATGTCAGGTGAATGTATTTTATTAAGAATTTAGTCTTTTGTGCTTCTTTTTTTTTTTTTAACAAGATGGAGAGATACCAATTGTATGGCCAGACCTAAAGATTACACATTGATGGTTCAGTATTTGTTTGGAAAGAGGTATATAGTGGAGTGTCGTATAGATATATGGTTGGCCTATTGCTGCTTAACAGTTTTTATCAATGACTTGGATAAGTGTATATTATGCCATGCTTATCAGATATGCAGAGAAGATAAGTTAGGGGTTATAGCTAATACTTGAATGACAGTTAGGACGCACAGTTAGCCTTATTTGATAGAAAATGGGCTTCTGCCTGGTCCCTGAGCATAGGGTGGAATGTGTAGAGAGGCATATTGAAGCTTGTATTAAGAAAACCTTCCTAGCATTGAGAGCTGTCCAAAAGCTAGAATGGATGGACTACTTCAAAAGTTAGTGATCACCCCCTTCACTTGAATGTTTTTTTTAATTTTTAATTTTTCTCCACTTTATTTTTTTCTAAAATTTTTTTGATCTTTATTAATTTGTTTACAAGATTCAGTTCCACAATTCCTTGAATTTCAAATTTTCTCTCCCTCCCTCCTCCCCCCCTTTCCATGATGGCCTACAATCAAGCAAAGGATCTGCAAATACTTTCACATTAGACATTAGTCAGGTTATAAAGAAGGATTATATCAGATGGAATGAACAATGGGAAAGATGAAGCAAAACCAAAAAAGGAAAAGAAAAATTTCAGGTAGTTTGCACTTGAATGTTTTAAACAGTCAGTGCTTTAAGGGCTTTTAAAAGCAGTACCACTTTTCCAGGTATTTTGGAGAGGCAGTAGTTTTTGTTTCTTTTTTCCCCGTTCTGGATTGTAAGCTGTAGGCTTGGATGTTCCTGGAACTGGAAAGTTTTGCAATTCATTAATATCTCGTAACATCTTTTGATTTTTTCTTGTTTCTCTTGTTAACATTTTGGTTTAGGCCCCAAACAGCACTTGCCTGAGTTGCTGCAAATAGCTTCATAACTAGTTTTCCTGCTTCAGTCTCCACACTAGAATCCAGATGAATCTTAAAATCTACTCGTTTTTACCTCGCTGCCGAGAAACTTTCAATTGTTTGTCTTTTGTATAATTTCCAAACTCTTTAGCCTGGCACAATCTGGTACCAGCCTACCTTTTCATTCCTGTCTCCTCCTACTTCTGAACATGTACTGTCAGATTTAGCCAATCTCACTATTTCTCTAGGCCTTTGTACTTATAAATCTTTGCATATTGTCTTTTGCCTTGGCTGGAAAGCTGTCTCACCTCACCTTTGCATAGTGCAACTCTACACATCCTTTAAAGCTTATCATAAAATGTACCATTTTCTGTTAGGCTTTGCCCCATTATGCCAGTCCCTGGTTACCTCCCCTTCCTCTGAATTCTTCAAGTATTTACTGTATGCATATACAACCCATATCAAATTGCTTAGTCTTAGGGAGGAGAGAGATCCTTAAGGGAGGAAGGGAGGGAGAAAATTTGGAACTTAAAAAAAATGCATGTTAAAAATTGTCTTTACATGTAAGTGGGAAAAATAAAATATTTTTTAAAAAGTATTTTCTGTACGTCATTTGTTTGGTACTTATTATACAGTATTTTTTGTTGTCAGTTATTTATCTCCCCAGGTAGATTGGAATCTCCTTAAGAGAAGGCATTCTTTGTTCCTCACGGTACTTAGCATAGTGACTTGCTCCTGGAGGTGTGCAATCAGCATTTATTACATTAGTTGTCAAAGTTTATTTTTAGAATTCATTTTGAAAGACCTTAAGTAAGATTCACTAGGAAAGAGCTATGTCTGAGCCTTTCCTGGTGCTAGGGACAGGAAAAGTTATTGCTGGTCATTGTGTTTAGAAAACAGCTCTTCTGTAATAAGAGTGGCTGACTAGGACTTTGCTCAAGGGACATCTGCATGAAGCCTTTCTTGAACCCCTCAGCTGCCAGCATCTTTCCCCTGAAACATTTACCTCATATTTATTTATTTTGTAACCATTCACTGACATAAATCTTATCTCCTCTGAAAGCTCACAAGCTTCTTGAGGGGACACTGGTTTTGTTTTTTATTTGTTTTTTGTTTCCCCAGTAACTAACTGGCTACCTAACACATAGTAGGCGCTTACTAAGTGCTTGTTGATTGACTAATTATTTAAATTTTGAGAAATCTTTTTCCATTCTAAATTTGGTTTCTGAGACTTTACCACACATAATTTGTCTATATCCCCTCATCATTCTAGCTCCCTTAGTTAAATTCTATAGATAGTAGAACCTTGAATAGCTTGAGCCCTCAGTGATTTTCCACCTGTCCACCTGTTGAAGGTGGACAGTAACCTTGGGGGAATTTATTTAGCACCTCTCCATGTTGTGTAAGCAGAGAAGTACTCCCAGCAATTCATACAAGCTCTAACCCTGCTTTTTAAAGGTCACTTCTGTCTGAGTCAGTTCTTAAAGTTCAAGAGGAAATAAACTGCTTAGAGTTGGCATTTTTCAAGTCAAGTGTCAACTTTCCAAGCCCCTATGTCTGAAGTGTGGAGGAAAAGAGATTAATAAGTGAGTTGCACTGTTGACATAGTGATTGGTGAGCAGATGCTTCCTTTTACTTTTCTTTCTGAGGGTGGGGAAGTGGGAAAGGGTAAGAATGCAGACTAACTTCTTAAAACATTTTGTTTTCTTTATTATGATCTAATTTTCTCCTTTTGCTTTGCATTGTACAAGCATACATGAGCTATTTAGAATTGTTTATTAGTCTCATGACAGTATTAAGAGAGCTTGTCAACTTCGTTTAAGTAGGACACTTGGTATACTTTGTAATGGTCTCCACCTTAATAGAGAGCGCTGTCACAAGGTGGGAGTAGAGTGGAACTCTAGGAGTCAGTTGAATTCAGAGTTCCCAAGAAAGTGCCACACCTAACTGCATATTGACTTTTCCTCTTTGGGTAGAAGACAGTAAAATCAATAAGGAA
Organism: Petaurus breviceps papuanus; assembly: GCF_028583685.1. Lineage (NCBI taxonomy): Eukaryota > Metazoa > Chordata > Mammalia > Diprotodontia > Petauridae > Petaurus > Petaurus breviceps. The sequence continues at coordinate 14,804,895 of NW_027185764.1, forward strand.
ATAAACAGGAGGAATGGGCTTTATTAATCAGGTACGGCACAGGCAGCTGGAAGTATTATAATGGAACACAGGTGTCGATCGAAAAGAGTGTTGAGCAAAGACAATCTACTCTTTCTTAGCGAAGTGCTGTTATTGATTGTGGGCAATCTTGGGTACAGCAGCATCAAAGCTGCTAATTGGGCTATTGGGTAACTCTAAAGAGAGAGATGTGGTTGAGATTTTTCTGGCTCATCTTTTAACTGCTTGCTTCTCTTGGCATGCTATCTCAATATACCGTGTTTCCCCGATAATAAACCTATCCCGAAAATAAGCCCTCCCCTTACTGTGTAAGATTCCTCTAAAATAAGCCCTCCCCCGAAAATAAGCCCTATTGAGATTGCTACTGTAGTGAAGGTGATCCCCTGCGCTACACGCTACATTACGGTACCCTCTGTATGCACCGTTCCCCCCCGGGGTGAAATGCATGCTGCGCTCTGAGCTGCATCCAATCAGAGCTGCAGCAGTGAGCGTGTCATCCTGTTTTTCCCCAGTGATTTGCTTGCTGGCGCCATTGAGAGCAGTGCCGCGGAGGAGAGCTGAGGCAGGACAACATAAGCCCTTCCCTGAAAATAAGCCCTCTGGTGTTTTTCTTTAAAAAAAAAAATTAATAATAAGACAGTGTCTTATTATCGGGGAAACACGGTAGTACTACTGATAAGACCACCATATTTTCTCTCTCTTTTCCCTCTTATCCACCTATCATCCACTACCTTTTTTTATTCTCAGCTCAAAGTGATATGCTTCTATGGTCTTTTTTTTTTTATTTCAAGAAGGACTTATAATTCAGTTCTTTAGTTAGGTTGATATTAATCTCATAGATTTAAAAAATCAAACCATTGTCAAAATGTATCAGATTTCTCCATTGCTATTCCATATGTACCAGTATACAAGCAAATGACAGCTCCTCTATCCAGCCAGGCCTTTCCCTTCCCTTCCCTTTCATCAAACAGACCTTCCTTCTTTCCCTTTATTTCATCTTACATATCCTGTCCCCCTTCCCATGTAATATCACCCCACTAGAAATGGTAGTTGTCCTTTCCACCAGAAGTATCATTTCTTCAGTGACCAGCTCATGCATTGCCCACCCTATGAAGCCTTTTGTTACTTGTCTAGTGTGCACCAAACATTCTTTTCTTCCAAACTCTGGTTATTACAATAGACAGAACAGTAGATGAGTATGAGTCAGGAGAGCAGGGTTTTCATTGCATTTTCATTACCACTTGTAAGATCTTGAGCTGGTTGCTTCAGCTCTCTGATCCTCATTTTCTTCCCCTGTAAAATGGATATGATAATACTAGTATAACCTATACAAAATTTTTGTGAGGCAAGTGCTACATAAACCTTAATATCAAATGATAAATAGTAAAAATCAGTTACCCTTAATCATCTTCCCTGACATTTCTGTAGCAGTTACCATTTTTCTTCCATTAAAACTCCCTTGGACATCTTTTCCCTTGGGGTTGGTGGTATTACTTTATCTTGGAACTTTGACCGCAACGAAAGTTCTTTTTCTTTCTTCTTCTGCAATTCCCTTTTTTACTCCCTCTTCCTACCAGTATATATTCAGCAAGACTTTGTCATCAGCCTGCTTTTCTTTTCCCTCTATACTTTTTCTCTCAGCCTACTCAATTTCAAGAATTTTGCCATCATGGCCATGATTGAGTCCCAAAATAATCTCTAGCCTTTACCTTTTTCGCAAACTTCAGTGTTGAATTATCAGCTACAGAAATTTCAGTAATAGACATATCTATACTTTTTCTTTGTTATTTCAAACCAGTGATATATTCAATAATGAAACAATCATCTCCCTCCCCTTTCCTTACCCCAAAGCTCTCCCTCCTATTTCTTTGCTTCTTTTAATAGTACCATCTTGTTACCCAGACTCCAAATGGTAGAATTATCTTTGTTTTCTGTTTTATCAAATCAGTCACCTTATTCTTAAGATTCTAATTCTGGCCCTTAGAGTTTCTAGATGGGTCACCTTCTCAGATCTTCAGATTTCTCACAAGTTAAGTAGTAGTTATTCCTACAGGATTGTTGTGAGGAAAAAAAATTTTTTTAAACTTAAAGCACTATATAAATTTAAAGAGTTATTATTTGTAGGGAATCTGCCTTCTTTGTGCATCTCTCTTCCCCTTTAATAAATATTTATTGAAAACAATTAAAATGTCATTATTTTTATAGCAAGTCTCCCTGATAAAGGCCTCATTTCTCAAATATGTAGAGAACTGGGTCAAATTTTTAAGAATACAAGTCATTCTCAAGTTGATAAATCATCAAATGATTTGAATAAGCAGCTTTCAGATGAAGAAATCAGAACTACCTATAGTTATATAAAAATGCTTTAAATCACTGTTGATTGCAAATTAAACAACTCTGATATACCACCTCAAAGCTATCAGATTGGTTAATATGACAGAAAAGGAAAATGATAAATGTTGGAGGGGATGTGGGAAAATTGGGACACTAATGCACTATTGATAAAGTTGTGAACTGATCCAGCCATTCTGGAGGGCAGTTTAGAAATGTGCTTTAAAAGCTATCAAACTGTTCATACCCTTTGATCCAGCAATACCACTATTAAGTCTCTTTCCCAAAGAGATAAAAAACAAAGGTAAAAGGATCTATCTATACAAAGATACTTGTAGCAACTCTTTTTGTAGGGGAAAAGAATTGGAAATCGAGGAGATGCCCATTGACTGGAGTGGTTCAACAAGTTGTAGTATATGATTATAATAGAATACAAGCAGGTAGATTTCAGAAAAATCTGGAAAGACTTACATGAGCTGATTCTGAGTGAAGTGAGCATAACCAGGAGAACGCTGTATGCAGTAATAGCAATATCATATGATGATCAACTGTGAATGCCTTATTCTCAGCAATACAATAATTGAAGACATTTCCAAAGGACTTGTGATGAAAAATGCTATATACCTCCATAGAAAAGCTGATAGAGTTTGAATGCAGGTCAAACCATATTAATTTTTTACTTTTGTGTGTGTGTGTGTTTTTTTTCCCCTTTGAGACTGTATCTTCTTTTACAACATGACTAATTTAGAAATATGCTTTGCATGGTTGCATATGTATAACCCATATCAAATTGTTTAAGTTCTCAAGGAGGAGGAGGGAGAAAATTTTGAACTCAAAAATTTCTAAAACGTTTAAAATTGTTTTTACATGTAATTAGGGGAAAGTAAAATATTTAAAAAATTAAAATTTCACTTAACTCTGAGAGTTGGAGATACATGTAATTGGCATCATTAGGTTGTTGAATATCACCAGTGATTATTTGTATACAAAAAGTAGCATAAAAGTTTTCTAATGGATATATAAATTATAGGTAAATATCTGAAAATGAGGTGGTAGCAATTCATAGTAACAATGAAAGATGGCATATAGTAGCAGCAAGAGTACTATACTGGTTATGTTAAAAATGCCTACAAGAAGTTTTCTAGTACATCGAGTGCTGCCTTAGAAAGGATTCTAACATCATAGATTCAGAGCTGGAAAGGACCCCTAAAGGTATCCAACCCTTTCATTTTACACATGAGGAAATTGAGGCACAGTGATGTAAAATGACTTGCTGAGGATCACACCTGAGATAAGATTTGAGATTTGAAATTAAAGTTTTCTGACCTGAGTGCCATGTATAACATGCCATACTGAACATAAAAAGTGATTCCTATAGGTTTAGGACTAATCTGTTCATCATGAGGTGCTCTATACAGGAGTGCATAGTAATGGGATCACATATTGAATTTTTTTTCCCATTTTTCAAATGCTATATTAACTTATGATTTACATCATTCATTTCCGCCAGATTTTGAGTTACAAATTTTCTCCCCGTTTTTCCCCTACCCACCACCCCAAAATAGCAGTCCTACAGGATATCCCCTCCTCCAATCTGCTCTCTCCCATATTTTCTCCCATACCCCTTTGGACTTTTCCAGTAGGGCATGGTGGATTAAATATACATATATACATATACATACATACATACATACATATATATATATATGTACACACACACATTTGATTTTAAAATTTGAATTCCAGATTCATTCCCTTCCTCCCTTGTCACCCACACTTACTGGGAAGATAAGCAGTTCAGTATAGGTTGTACATGTGTAGATAATACATGTACAACAATAACATAGTAGATATATTGTAAAAGACTGACTATATTTCCCTCCCTCCTATCCCACCTCCTACTTGTTCTATTCTCTACTTTGATCCTGTCCCTTTTCAAAAGTGGGTGCTTCCAACTTCCC
>NW_027185764.1:14809304-14909948 GCF_028583685.1 Petaurus breviceps papuanus
CCCCCCCAGCCTGCCCTTCCTTCCATCATCCCCTCTCTCATCCCCTTCCCCCCACACACACTCCTGGAGGGTGAGATACCCTATTTAGTGTGTATTTCATTCCCTCCCCGAGCCAAATTTAATGAGAATAAGGTTGACCCATTCCCTTTTGCCTTCCTATTCTTTCCCTCCATTGTAACCATTTTCCCTTGCCTCTTCTATATGAGATAGTTTACCCCATTCTTTCTCTCCCCATCTCCTCTCATTATATTCCTCTCTCACCTCTTAATTTTACCTTTTAAGTATCATCCCTTCCTATTAAATTGGTCCTGTGCCCTCTATCTATGTATACCTGTAAATATATATACACACATTCACACATGTATTCCTATGCCCATATACCCTCATATATAGACATATAATTCTATTCCCTTCAACTATTTTCATACTGAGAAAAGTTTCATCAGTTACAATTATTGTTTTTCCATGTAGGAATGTTAATAGTTCAACTTTGATAAGTTTCTTGTGATTTCTTTTCCCTGTTTACCTTCTCATGCTTCTTGTATCTGAATATCAAATTTTCTGTTCAACTCTGTCTTTTTCATCAAGAATGCTTGAAAATCCTCTATTCCATTGAATGACCATATTTTCCCCTGAAACATGATACTCAGTTTTGCTGGGTAGGTGATTCTTGGTTTTAATCCCAGCTCCTTTGACCTCTGGAATATCATATTCCAAGCCCTTCAATCCCTCAGTGTAGAAGCTGCCAGATCTTGTGTTATCCTGATTGTGTTTCCACAATATTCAAATTGTTTCTTCCTGGCTGCTTGTAATATTCTCTCCTTAATCTGGGAATTCCTGGAACCTGGCTATAAAATTCCTAGGAGTTTTCTTTTTGGGATCTTATTCAGGAGGTGATTGGTGGATTCTTTCAACCTCTACTTTGCCCTCTGGTTCTAAAACATCAGGGCAGTTTTCTTTGAGAACTTCCTGGAGGATGATTTCTAGGTTCTCACTTTGACCATGGCTTTCAGGCAGTCCAATAATTTTTAAATGATCTTTCCTGGATCTATTTTCCAAGTTAGTGGTTTTTCCCATGAGATATTTCACATTGCCTTCTGTTCTTTCATTTGTTTGGATCTGTTTAACAGCATCTTGATTTCTCATGAAGTCATTAGCTTCCATTAGCTCCAATCTAATTCTGAAGCAATGATTCTCCTCAGTGAGCTTTTGAGATTCTTTTTCCATATGGCAAATTTGGCTTTTTAAGTCATTCTTCTCCTCATTGCCTTTTTGAGCCTCTTTTGACATTTGGGTTAGTCTGTTTTTTAAGGTGTGATTTTCCTCAGTCAGGCTGTTGACTCTCATTTCGTAATTTTCTTGCATTGTCCTCATTTCTCTTCCCAATTTTTTCTCCACTTCTCTTATTTACTTCTTAGGGTCTTCTATGGCCTGTAACCAGATCTTATTTTCCTTTGAAGCTTTTGGTACAGGAGTTCTGACTTCACTGTCTTCCTCCTGTTCCATGCTTTGCTCCTTTTTTGTCCCCCAAATAGGAGTCAAATGTTGGAATCTTCTGTCTGTTTTGTTTCCTTTGCCTGGTCATGTCGCCCCTCAGTCACTTGACCCCTGGGCTTTTTAGCCAGAGTAGGACTCTGCCACCAGATAGGGGAGCTTTCATCCCAAATGCTGGGGTTTTCTCAGATGCCGGAGGTATTAAATGGGTGTACTCTATGAGGCCTCCACATACTCTGGCAAGCTGGATACACACCCCAGTACCTCCACCCTAGACTGCAATCCAGATCCAAGCAGGTTAAAGCAAGAGCGATTACCCCTCAGACTGGTCGCTTGGTCCCCCTACACTCTGTAGTCCAGGAGCTGAAGCTGTCAGGTGGTGCTGGCTGGCTGTGCCGGCCTCTCAGCGGCTTCTCACCCCGGGGGCAAAATCAATGCACTCCCAACTACTGGGTCCCAAAATCCACACTGCATTGACCTCTCACTTGTCCTTCACATCTATGTGTTGATAATTCTGGAAACGGCCACAGGTGCTGCTGATCTGGAGTCCCTCCTGCCAGCAGCTGGTCAGGCCCGCCCTGGGGCTAAAACCTTGGGCTCATTCGGACCTGGGCTCAGCTCCCAGAGTGTTGCACTGGCCAATTCCTGCAGGCCTGGTGTGCTGTCCTTGGCAGGAGGTTAGCTTCTCTGTGTCATTTTATGGGTTCTGTAGCTCCAAAGGTTGTTCAGAGTCGCCTTTTTACTTTGATTGGGGAAGATGGAAGCTGGAGCAACTTAGAGGTCCTGCTTCTTTTCCGCCATCTTGACTCCGACCCCTCCTATCCACATATTGAATTTTAAGAAATTCAAGTATAATGAATAAAAATGAAATGATTTTGTCTTGCAGACTGTAGAGGGTCAGCTTACAGTTTTTTCATGTGTTACAAATAGGTTCAAAGGTCATACTATTAATGATACCTTATTATCACACTTGTTTCAAGAAGTGAGAATTCAACCATCTTTTCCTTACCTTAGTGAAAGTTTCTCAAACTGGAATAGCATAAAGATTGAGTACTCTTTCAAATGCCTGAATTCCCTATTAAATATTCATTTGTAGGAGATTTCTTGTCACATAGTAATGATGTTTTTAAAAATTTAGAAACATTGATATAGTGAGATTGATGGTCTGATGCTTTGAATTTAGTCACTTCAACGTTTCTTACATATTTGGGTAGCTTATTGTGTCTTATTGTTGGCATTTTCACTTGACTTTTGAGATGAACAGTTTTGGAGGGAAGAGCTGGAAAGGCCAAGTTGTGTGATGAAATGAAAAATTTTTTGGATTTAGAGTCAGAAGATCTCTCTCTGCTTAAATTCTGATTCTGACCCTTGGTTTTTTGACCGTGAACAAGCCACTTAACTACTTTGCCTTGGTCTCCTCAAGTGTAAAATATGGGAATTACACTAGATGGCCTTAAAATTTCTTCTCTCTCTAAATTAGTGACCTCTGAATATTTGGAGACCTAAGTGGTGCCTTGTAGGAATGAGGCAAGAATTACAGATGTATAACTTAAAAGTTACTGTCCAGTGACATGATTGCATACTGTTTATTCATTGGTTAACCACGTCAACCCCATTTCCCACCCTTGCCCATTTCAGTGAGCTTCAGTGGTCCCCTATTACATCTAGCATAAAATATTAAATTATCTTGTCTTCTAAAAGTTTCATTACATGACTTTTTACTTTTTCCAACTTCTTATTTTTATTGTTGTCATTCCCCTCCAAAGACTCTATAATTCAGTAAATATTAGCCTCCTTGCTATTCCTTGAACACAATATTCTATCTCCTGACTTTATGCCTTTTCAGTGGCTCTTTATGCCTGGAATTCTCTCCTTTCTCACCTTCACCTTCTGACTTTTTTGGCTTCCTTTTCATCCCATTTAAAATATCAACTTCTGTAAGATACCTTTCACTATTCCCCTTATTGTTAGTCCTTCCTCCCCAAGATTATTTCCTGTTTGCCCAGTATATCTGTTGTTCATGCATGATTTTTGCATATTGTCTATTCTATTAGACTATGACTTTCTTCAGCACATGAACTGGTTTTTCTCTTTTTTTTTCTTTATATGTCGAGCACTTAGCAACATTGCCTAGTGCTTAGTATGTGTTTACAATGCTTTTGCCTTGACTTGACATTTGTTGTTCTTTTACCATATATAATTTATTTACTTATTTGTTCCCAAGACAAGTGGAAGCCACCATTGAAATGAACTTTATCTTTTCTAATAGTGTATCTGGAACAAAAAAGTGATTGACCAATTACACAAAATTAGGTGATGAAAGAGAATAGGGAGATATACTGATTCCTATTTTCTTTCCATCTTCTTCGGTAAGAAAGTTATTCTTCAGAAGGAAAAAGGTAGAATGAATTTAACTAAGAGGAAATTGAAAATAAAAGATAGGAAGAGAGGATCTTGCAGCTTTAAATTATTTCACCTCCTCTATGCCAAATAAAATACATCCTGATGTAGTCATTGAACTGTAAAGTTTGTGAAATTGTGGAGAGTGAAAGACAGAGGACTGAAAAAAAAAAGCCAAATAATATTTTTCAATAAAGGAAAGAAGTAGATTGTGTAAACTACAAACCAGTGAACTTCATCTTGATCCCTGACAAAATCCCAAAATACGTTATTTATTCAGTGGCCCCAACCTCCTATGGAAGTTAATCACTAGGAGCAAGCATAGGTTCATTAAGAATAGATAATTCCAGATTAAACTCATTTTTAAAAAAATATATTGCTGAAGGAAAGTAGGTCCATATTATAGATGTAACATTTAGATTTTTGGAAGGTTCATCACAAAGTATCTTCTAGTATTTCAGTAGTTGAATGAAGAAAGCATTTATTAAGCACTGTTTATACCAATAGATAAGTAAGACAATTTTTGCTTTCCAGGAGCTCACATTTTAGTAGGTGAGACAACACATGGGGATGGTTTCAGGTGTAAGTTAGAGGGGAAGGTCCCATAGTCCTTAGGATGTAATGACAATGCCATCATTTGCATTGATAAAATCATATATGTTTTTGATATACAACCTTAAAATTCCTTTTGGGTGTAAAATTTTGCTTGTTAATGTGACAGAGTTAAACATTACCATCTTATGCTTCACTAATCATTCAATGTCTAAAATGAAGGAGTGAAATTTCTGGTGTATTCTGAATTGGTCTGATCATATCTGAACTATTGTATTTATTCCTTGATGCCACAATATAGAACAAATATTGACAAACTTGTACTTTCAGAGGAGAGTACCCAGTGGCATGAGAAGGCCAGTAAAATGGTGATAATAATGGTTTTTTTTGTCTGATAAAGAGAATAATAGATATCTTCAAATATTTGAAAGGACATCTTGTGGAAGAGGGATTAAGGTTCAGAACTGAGATACAAGGTAAGTGAGGTACACTTTGGTCAATGTGAGGAAAAACTTAGTAATAATTAGAAAAGTCTAAAACTAAAATGAGTTACTTCAGAAGGCAGTGAGTAGAGTTCCCATAACTACAGGTCTCCAGGTAGATAATTTTTGTGGAGAAGATTCCTTTTCAGGTCTGACTTAATGATTTCAAGATGGATCTCTGGATCCCTTTCAAATTTTGTGATTCTCAAAGGTGGGAATGAACAAATAGCTGGTGGAACCAGCTCTCAGAAAAATATCAATCCACTGCTATCTGCTTCCCTGTAAATTCAGGCTTACTGACATTCAAATTTTCCCTGCTGGGGTTACCCTCTACATCCTTTTTCAAGACCTTGAAAAATATAGACATCTTGCCTTTTTGCACAAAACTTAGGAAAAAAATGAAACTTAGTTATGATTTGAAGTAAAGACTATCCAGAATTTAGATTATGTTACTAACTCCACAGTGCACATCTTATTTTCAAAAGTAACTAAATATCCAATGCCCTTCTTTGCTCTTCACGTTCACAGAGAGGCAGAAGTTGCTGAAAAATGCTTTGGGAGATCAGTTGTTGGGATGAGGTTTGAAGATTCATTTCCACGGGAATGAGGCAATGAGAGATAGAGATGGCTTTTCTCAGAGAAGTGAAACTGTAGCAAAAGTAACATATTCAGAAACGACACTGAAAAAACAGGAAGTTTTTGTCATATTATGTTGGACAATAATAATATTCTGTAGCAATCGGCTCTGTGTGAATAGGGTCATTTCAGACTGCCTCTTGTGATCTTTGTGAATCAGAAATGAGGCACGATTCATGTCACTTACCTGTCATTAAATTCCTGTAGATATATTTAAATTATTTATCATACCAACATTATCCAGCCTCCTTCCTTGCTTGAATTCTATTAAATTAATTGTGTTCTATTTAAGTGCAAAGAATCTTAACAGTGCATGGGATATGTCTCTGTCTCTCTTGCTCTCAAAGTTTTCTTTTGATTTTCCTGTTTGACTTTTTTTTTTTTCTGTATATATTAGTGTGGTGAAACACTTCTTTCTCCTCTTGAGTATATATTATTGTTGATCTCAGGGATGTTTGTTTAGTTCAACGTAAATCTATTAATATTATTTGTTCTTGTTTGGTCTTTCCAGATTCTTTATGACCCCAAGCTTGATTTGAATTCAAGAAGTCTTCACTGCCCAGTGCTCTATGTACTACACTACCTAGCTGACCATCTGTTAATAGTGCTAATAATTAAGTTCACATTTAAAAAACACTAAATTTTGCCCATTATTTTTCCTTTTTTTGTAAATAGTATTTTTTTCCAATTACATGTAATGATAGTTTTCAACATTCATTTTTCATAAGATTTTGAGTTCTAAATTTATCCTCCTCCCTCCTGCTCAAGATGGCAAGCAGTCTGATATAGATTATACATATGCAGTCATGTTTAAACAAAAGGAAAGGACCATGAAAATAAAACCCAAAACCCAAAACAAAAAAAAAAAAAGTAAAAATCGTAGGCTTCCATCTGCATTCAAACTTCATAGTTCTTCCTCTGGATGGGGATAGTATTTTCCATCATGAGTCTTTCAGAATTGTCTTGAATAATTATATTGCTTAGAAAAGATAAGTCATTCATAGTCGATTATCACAGTGTCGCTATTACTGTGTACAATGTTCTCCTCGTTCTCCTTACTTCACTTTGCATCAGCTAATAGAAGTCTTTCCATGTTTTTCTGAAATCCGTGTACTCATTTCTCATAGAACAATAGTATTCCATTACATTCATATACCACAACTTGTTCTGTCATTCCCCAATTGATGAGCATCTCCTCAATTTCCAGTTCCCATCACAAAAAGAGCTGCTATAAATATTTTTGTACATCTAGGTCCTTTTTCCTTTTTCTGTGATCTATTTGGGATAGAGACCTAGTAGTGGTATTGAATGAAAGAATATGTAAAATTTGGTTGCCTTTTGGGTATAGTTCCAAATTTTTTGTCCTTTTTTAAAAAATTTAATTTATTTACTTATTTACCTTTACTTTATAACATTCAGTTCCACAAGCTTTTGAGTTCCAAATTTTTCCCCCCTCATTTTCCTCCCCTCGCCTGTCCTATGACGGCATGCAATCCAGTATAGATTCTACAAATACCTGTCTTTAAGATAACTCAGTGAGGTATGGACAGTATCCACCATGTACAAAGCACCATGCTATTTACTACAGGGGCAAAGTTGAAGTAAAAAAGAGTTCCCACCCCAAAAGGGCTTATAGAATTATAACAAGAACAAAAACAAGATAGTCACTCATACGTATTTACTTTTTTACCTGTTTTGTGTCATGGACCCCTTTGGTACTCTGGTAAAGCCTGTTGATCCCTTCTCATAGTGGTGCTTTTAAATTCTTGGAATAAAACACATGGTATTTTAAAGGAAATTAAATATATTGAAATACAATTTTTAAAAATTAAAACAATATATCCAATTTCTTGAATACCTTCAAATCTGTCTGTGAACATTTGTGAATCCAAGGCCTAGAATACTAATCTACTCCCATCTTTTTCAACCCTATTGAGTGCTGTTGTTCTGACCTTACCCATGAGAAAACTGATGCTCAGAAAGGTAAAAATCTTTACTCCCAAACCCTAAGTCAGTTCTGCTGAGTCTGCTCTCAAACTCAGCTTCAGACTCCAGGCTAACCCTCTTTCTAGTATGCCTAGGCAACCTGTTAGAACTTTGGAAAAGCTCATCTTGTGGTGTCCAGGAAGCAGGTGGAACCTTGACAATAGATAAGTCGGAGGTATTGTTGTTATGTTAAGAAAGACCAGACCCAGGCTGCTATGAAGGAGCTTGCAGTCTAATATCTTGGGGAACATGAATGAGAATTGCCTGGAACCTTATCTGGAAAGTTATAGGTAGTCCAAATTCCTTTTTGAGGGAATAGTTATTAATGGAATTATGAAGAGAATGAGCTTTTACAAAATGAAATCTTTTTTCTTTATTGCCAATTCTTAATTATCTTACCAGGGAAGCTCCAGGAGATTTTGTCTTTAGGTGACTTCTGGACGTATGGGAGAAGATTAACTCCTTATGAAACTTGATGCCATTTTGCATTTTGTATACCACCTTTGTTCCTGTTTACATATTAAATTAGAAGTAATAATAACACTCATCAACTTACACCATTAAGGTTCCTTCAAGGTATTTTTTTTACATTATTTCATAATAAGCTAAAATTTATATTGTACTCCTCGAGTTTACAGAGTACTTTCCATATATTATCTTATTTAATCCTCTCAGTCTTGTGAGGTGGATATCTTCATCTTCTTCATCATTATTGTTATCATCATCATCATCATCATCCCTGTTTTACAGCAGAAAAAAATGAAGCTCAGAGAGGTTAGGGGTCCTATCCAGGATCACTACAAATAAGAAATGTTTGAGGCAACATTTTCCATTCACATTTTTCTATCTCCATTTCTGGCATTATTTTGATTATGCCATGCTGCCTTCCTCTCATCATCATTGAGAATTGTCTGTTCAGTTGCTTTTTCCTCAATGCTCCAACTGCCTTGTGCCCATCACTGGGATATTTGGACACTGCCTTACAAATCTTTATTATGTTAAATACTGGTAAAAAAAAATTGGGCTTTCATTTTGCAGATTTCATGGACATATTCCCTCTCTTTATGATGTTTAGTTTATGATTCTACCTTAAAGCAATCTTTTCTTTCATCTATATTTCTATTTTTTTGAGGTCTGAACCTCAAAAGATATTGGATAAATTTTAGAAAAGAGCTCAGAATAAAGTGAAGATAAAAGGAGATGAAAACTAGAATCGAGGACACCTCCCAGTTATATGAAAATCTGCTCCTCTGGTGTGATTACTGGTTGGTAACTGATCAGGTAAATTGGATTATTCATTAGGGTTGCGATTGAATTGGAATTGCAAAGGGTAATTTTCCTTTTCTCACTTCAAGGTCAGATGAGAGTATTTACTGTATAACTTCTGTTTATCTGGGAATGCAAATTGAATTTGGTGGTTTAAATTGATGAGATGTTAGAAAAATAAAACTCATCAGAAGCAACATAGAGAGAAATTATTGGGTGGAACTGGTCAGTGTGGCTTCAACATATCGCGCGCTGCCCTTTCCTTTGATTGACAATTATTTCAATCTTTGCTTTTTTCATTTTCAGTTTTTGGTTTTTTTTTAATTTGGCATATTTTCCACAAAACACACTTTGAGGCATTTGGTATCTGAATTGGGTGGAATAAATACAGATAGCTGTACTCTGTCCTAAGAATTTTGTATTGGTGTTTTCATGTTCCTCATTTGAAGTTTGACCAAACTCTTTTGAGAATTCCAGAGCCTTTGTTAATGGTGAGGGGGCACTAAAGGATAACATCAATTCTACTCTTAATTTCTTAAATAACTCACTATGGATCCCTTGCTTTGCTCATTGCCATAGTAGTATTATAAGTGGCAGTTGACAGTGGAATTAGCTCAAAGACCACCGACTCTATTTTTTTTCTTTCTTTTTTTCTTGGAGGGGGGAAGGCAAGACATTTGGAGTTAAGTGACTTGTTAAGTGTCTGAGGCCGAATTTGAACTCAGGTCCTCGTGACTCCAGGGCTGGTGTTCTATTCACTGCTCTACCTAGCTGCTCCCATATTTTTTCAAAAATAATTTTTAATTGACTTTTTCTAAACATCATTATAGTATCTAATATCTCTCCCTCCTTGAAAGGCATTTCACATGACAAAGATTTTTTATTTGTTTTTGTTTTTAATTTAAAAAAAAATATTCATTTATTTATTTTTTGCTTTTTTGGAGGGGGAAGGTAGGGCATTTGGGATTAAGTGACTTGCCCGAGGTCACATGGCTAGTTTGTGTGTGTGTGTGTGTGTGTGTGTGTGTGTGTGTGTGTGTGTGTTTGTGTGTTGTGTCTGAGGCAGGATTTGAACTCAGGTCCTCCTGACCTAGCTGCCCCTGGTTGTTGTTTTTTTTAAGAGAAAAAAATATCAGCATAACTGATAAATACATTGAGTAAATCTGAAAGCATCTGCAGTCTCTAATATCTGGTGGTTTCTTCTCTTCATTTGCATCCCACTTAATCTTTATAGTTTTATTGCACTTGATTTTTTGGTGTGTTCTTTCCATTTACAGTACATTTTTTTTCTTTTTGGAGGGGCAGTTGGGGTTAAGTGCCTTGCCCAAGGTCACACGGGTAGTAAGTGTTAAGTGTCTGAGGCCGGATTTAACTCAGGTCCTCCTGACTCCAGGGCTGGTGCTCTATTCACTGCGCTACTGAGCCACCCCTTTTACAATACTTTGTAATAGTTACTGTTCATATTGTTTTCTTAGTTCTGCTTACCTGATTCTGTATCCTTTCATATAGGTTTTTCCATGTTTTTCTGTATTCATCTTGTGCACAGTAGTATTCCATTACATTCATATATTACAGTTTGTTTAACCAAATGTCCAATGGGCATTTACTTTATTTCTAATTCTTAGCTATCACTAAAAGTGCTGCTATGTAGGGAATGTTTTTGTCAGTGTCTTCTTTGTGGTATACACCTATGTAAAGCCAATCACTAGCAGTTCTCCAAGGATTGCTTTAAGGTTCTAATCACATAGTATAATGAACTCTATTTATTCAGCAGTAAACTAAAGCATAACATTCATGACAATATAACATAGCAGCTTAATACTAAGGTGGCCACCTAGTCTTAAACTAACATATCATCCAGTATATCTTATAAGGGGTAACAGAATATACAAACACCATCCACCCCAAGGTCACAGTAAGTTACAGTCTCCTCAGTCAATACAGAGTTTCCAAGTAAAGTTCTCTTTCATCTTGACCCGAGACTGACTTCCAAATCCCACTGGACTGTTCCCAACTGTTGCCTGGATTCACACATAGGTAGCTTTCCTCTCCTGCTTTATATCCAAATCAACACAGAACAAAGGATAGATAGAGTTCTGACGTCACAAACATTCTCAGTTTTGCATGTTCCCAGCTCTGTTTCTGCTCTTACCTATGATGATTGCATTGGGCCTATGTAAAAGGCAGGGAAAATTTTCAAACTCCCTTAGGCCTATTAGGGGCAATACAATGTATACTGTTTCCAATAAAAAATTCTTGATACAATCAAATATGAGACTCAAAGGCACTTAATTAGCTAAAACTCAATCCATAAAAACACCAAAAAATCCTATTTTGCTTGCCATTATAACCTATTAATAGAGTCTCTTATGCAAAGGATATGGGCATTTTTGTCACTTTATTTGCTTAATTTCAAATTGCTTTCCAAAATGTCTGTACCCTTTCACAACTCTGCCAACAGTGTATTGGTATGCCATATTCCCACCATCCCACCAACATTGACTATTGCATTTTTGCCAATTTGCATGTATTATTTTGATTTTCCTTTCTATTAAATAACGGTGGGGAATGCTGGTATCCTTGCTTCACTCCCAAATTTATTGTAAAAGGTTTTAGTATATCCCTGTTGCATATAATGCTTGCTTTTGATTTTAGTGAGATGCTTTTTTTGATATTAAATAAAATCCCTCTATACCTATACTTTCTAGTTATTTTTTTAGATAAAAGAGTATTGTGTTTTGTCAAATACTTTGTCTGAATTTCTTGAGATGATCATTTTTTAAAAATTATTTGGGTTTTAATATGATTAATTAAATTCATTGTTACCCCTGGTAAAAATTTCACTTGATCATCATAAATACTTTCTTGGTTAAATTGTCCTTAGTCTGTTTGATCAGTTTTTGGGTTGTATTTTTAAAATAAATTTTGATTAATCAAATTGGTCTATAATTTTATGTTTTCTCTTTTTGTGGTTTAAATAGTAGGACCATATATGTCTCATAAATGGAGTATATATTTCAGTACAGTACAGTATAGCTTCCTTGTTTATTCTTTTTGGTTTTTTGCATGTTTTTCTTTTCTGATAGTTCAGTGGCAGCTCCTGCTTTTTTGGATTCAGTTGATGTGTAGTAAATTTTTTTTTTCTATCTCTTTTTATTTTGTGCATGTCTTTTTTTTTCTTTTTTTTGGAGGGCATATTGGGGTTAAGTAACTTGCCCCAGGTCACATGGCTAGTTTGTGTGTGTGTGTGTGTGTGTGTGTGTGTGTGTGTGTGTGTGTTAAGCGTCTGAGGCCAGATCTGAACTCAGGTCCTCCTGTCTCCAGGGCCTACTCTCTACTCACTGCGCCTCCTAGCTGCTCCTTTTGTATGTCTTTTTAAATGTTTCTTTTAAGCAGCAGATTGTAGTTTTTTGTTTTCTTAGCCAAACTGTCACAATTTTTCCTTTTATTGCATTTATTTAATCCATTCACATTTCAAGTTATATTTATATTTCCCCCATCTGTTTTTAAGGTGTTCCTGTTCCCCCTGGGCAGCTAGGTGCACAGTGGATAGAATGGCAGTCTTGGAGTAAGGAATATTCATCTTCTTGAGTTCAAATCTGGCCTCAGACACTGAGTAGCTGTATGACCTTAGGCAAGTCCCTTGACTGTTGGCCTCACTTTACTCATCCATGAAATGAGTTGGTGAAGGAAAGGGCAAACCACTCTATTATCTTTGCCAAGAAAACCCCAGATGGGTTCATAAAGACTCAGACTCGATTAAAAATTGCATAACAACAACAGCAACTTTTCTCACTGGGTCCCTTCACCTTACGTCTGTACCCCTTCTCATTTGTTACCCTTTAGAGTTTTGTTTGTTAATTTACTTTGTCCTGCTTTTATCTGTTTATATATTTCTACCCCCTCCTTTTTCTTCTTAGTTTGATAGATTCCTCCTTCCTGTCCTCTACTTCAGCAAGTTCTATTCATTAGTTTTCTTGTATTGCACTTCTTTTTTTTTTTTGCCCCTTTTGAAAAAGGATTTCTTTCATTCTCTTCATGATCCATCTTCTCTTTCTGCTTACCTTTATTCCTTGCTTCATGGCTCCTATCATCATCTGGTCTTTCTCTTTTCTTTCTAATCTTTATACACTCAAAACTTCCAAGGTATCCATTCTAGGTTATGTCCTCTAGGAACTTTCTGCCATTCCTCTGTAGAGCTTACCCTATGGAATCTCCTTTTCTATTGTACCTCACTTTCAGAACAATGCCAATTATTGCAGGTGTCAAAAAGGACATGGGCCATGGTAAGGCACCTTTTCTCCCATGTTTAGATACACTTTTTTGTTGGCCTTCCCTGCTTTCCCACATCTCTGGAAATCTGCTTTGGTCCATGGTCTCCTATTCTGCCTGGTGCCATCTGCCATCAAGTCTCCTAGGCCTCATGTAGTAAAAAAATTCCTTATCTGCCTTCAGTCATAGTTGTTGTTTGCCCTTTATTCCTGAAGAGGGCTGTGATATCAGGGAGGTATGCCATGACATGCAAGTGAATTGTACTGATCAAAATTGACATTCTTTTGGGCTGAACACCGCCAGGTAAGGATATAATGGAAGGAAAGGGAAGGGGACAGGAAGGGAGGAGAGGGGGGAAAAAAAGGAGAGGAGAGGGAGATTTCATTCAAATAAACTGCTGTTTGAGAAAGTAAGAAAGAAGTGAAAGGATCTGTGCTGCCCAACAGGCCAGTTCCACTTGAGTTCCCATTGGGGCAGCTCTTAGTATGCACAGGTTGTTATTTGTCATTTCTTCTCAAAGAGGACAGTGACTTCAGGAAGGTGATGAATGATATGCAGGTGAATTGGATTTAAGTGAGGGAGGGCTGTGCAAAGTCACCAGCCTCACTTTCTCCTCCTGAGGCATCTGGGTCCAGTAGCAAGATATAGGTCTATGGAGTTCCCTCGCCCTCCAGGGCCCTTTTTTGATCATTCTGTCCTGCTTTCCCTATCCCTTACAGACTTTCTTAGACTATAGAATTTACCTTCTCCTCATTGCTAGTCTTTGATTTAACTAACCCCAGTGACTCTTCTCTGCCCTTCTACTCCTCTCCCCACCCATATACTGTCCTATATTGCAATTCAGCCCTACAAAAGTAGCATTCACTTGTAGTCAAGTTGTCACTAGATTCTTTCCACAATGGCCCTTGTTTATCTCTTCACTGATGTCTCTTCCAGATTTCTGTCCCCTTTTCCCTTAATATGTTTAGAGAAAAGTCTCTTTCTGGTCTTTCTATTGTCACTTTCTTGACGGTATTGTCCACATTAATTTACTCCTACAGTTCTGTTGTTTGGGCTGTTTTAGATGCAAATAATCTCTTCATTTTTGATCTATTTTTAAAAAAGTGTTTAAAGCTCTCCTTTATTATTGAATGTCCGCCTTTTGTTCTATATGGTTAGGCTGAGATTTGTAGGATTGGTCACCTGGGCTTCCTTCCGAGCTCCAGTGCTCTTTGAAATACATTATTCCTTTCCCTACTGCTTTTTATAGTGGATGTGAAAGTCTTGCATTATTTTAATGTCTTTTCCTTTGTATTTGAAGATATTTCTCTAGATGGCCTGCAGAACTTGTTTTTGAGTTGAAATATTAAATTTAACCACTATATGTCTTGGAGTTCGCTGCCTTGAGGTTTTTTTTTTCTTCTAGAGGTGATCTATGAATTTTTTCATTTGGTATTTCATTTTCTGTGTTCAGAAATTCTGGGCAGTTCTTTTTTATTATTTCCTTCATTATGGTCTTGAGTTTTTTTTTATCCTGTCATATTTTTTTCAGAGACCTATGATCCTTAGGTTCCTGCCCATCCTGTCTTAGAGATCTCTATGCTTTGCTTGCATAGTGAGTATATTTTCTTTAAATAATCTTGTTTTTTACTTCCTTCTTTTAGATTGTTTTTTTACTTAGGGGTATTTGCATTACCAGCCTCTTGTTCTCTCTTTAGGCTTGGCTTTGGAGATTCCAGTTTTTCTCTTCCGCTCATAATTTTTGCATAGATTCTGTTCTTTTCTCTT
Source organism: Petaurus breviceps papuanus (assembly GCF_028583685.1). Lineage (NCBI taxonomy): Eukaryota > Metazoa > Chordata > Mammalia > Diprotodontia > Petauridae > Petaurus > Petaurus breviceps. The sequence goes on from NW_027185764.1 coordinate 14,824,160, forward strand.
TTTAACTTCTCATGAACAGTGTGCTGTGAGTTCATGCTCTTCTCAACTTTCACAGGGTCCTTTGTCTCATCAAGTGTTGGATCATTTTTCTTCCTTTTGCAGTATTTATTCATAAATGGCTGAGCTCATTTACTACATCTGGAGGCCTTATTTCCTTCTGTTGTTATTAATTTTCCTTTTGATTTATCTGTTTGTGTTCAAGGTCTTTGAGATTTATTTTTCCTGAACTTTTTGGTACTTTTAGTCTCCTTTCTCCTTCCTTCCTTCCTTCCTTCCTTCCTTCCTTCCTTCCTTCCTTCCTTCCTTCCTTCCTTCCTTCCTTCCTTCCTTCCTTCCTTCCTTCCTTCCTTCTTTCCTTCCTTCCTTCCTTCCTTCTCTCCTTCCTTCCTTCCCTCCTTCCTGGGGCAGGGCAGGGCAATTGGGGTTAAGTGACTTGCCCAAGGTCACAGGGTTACCTTTTGTGTTAAGAGTCTGAGGCCGGATTTGAACTCAGGTCCTCCGGACTCCAGGGCTGATGTTCTATTCACTTAATCCCATCCAGATCTTCCCACAGTCTTTTTCTGTATAAAAGTGTCAGTTTTATCCTCATCAAATTCACAGATTTACTAGTAATCTTGCCTTCCTAACAGGTGTTATAATAAATTTTCTCTATTCTGAGTGAAAGAAGGCTTGAATGGTTGAATTCTTTTGAGGCAGATCCCCTGTACTCTTGCATTTTGGGGTTCCTAGCACCTCAAACCACAACAGGCAAGACCAAGTAAAAGCCTTAACGAGGATGGTCTAGACTTAGAATGGAAGGAAATGTCCCTCATTGAAGTAAGCATTTTCCTAGATAATTTCATATTCAGAATTTATTACTTTAAAATTTTCTATCTATGTCTAGGGCTTGAAGTGAATTGAGGTGAGGAAGAGAAACAATGTTACTTAGTTATAGAAATGTATACTTGAGTTATATCTGGAACCAGCAAAAGGGCCATTAATAGAGACATAGCCACAAGTGTTACTGGGAGAGTTCGGTAATCAGAAGAGTCCAAGGTAAGATGACAGGAAACTGAATTTTTAACTAAAGCTGTAATACTCAGGCTTATGTGTGTAGGCTCAATAAAGTACTCAGATAAATCTAGGTTAATTCCATGTCATTCCAAAACTTAGAGGCCACCATGGGTTGGACCTATTAGAGCATAACACTAAAGAATTTACTCTATAATTGAATAGTCAAAGAACCTATCTGGACTAATGGCTTCTTTGCTTTGTTCTCATTTAATATTTGTTATAGTCTATATATTTGTTAATATAGCTAATATTTATTTATGGTTAAAATTTGTTCTCAAATATTAACTATAACTTGTAGACTTTACTGAGAATAAAGTAAACCAGAATTTGATAGAAAAGGTTGAGTTACAATAAGACACAATTTTATGGATTTAGTTAACTAAATTTGTCATAATTTATTTATAATTTCTTTTTTAAAGATAGTCATAGATTTCCAGGAAGCTATATGTTCTTTTGTTTAAGGGCCAACTTTTAATAACATTAGGTTAACCAATCTAGGACTCTCAGGGAGTCTGCTGTAAAGTTCTTAAACATCACTTTTTACTATTTCCCCCTTCACTCTTTATATGCTTCATATACTACAGTGCCATCCATGTCAATTTTATTCATGTACCTGATACCCTATGTGTGGGGCATGGGGACTCCAAAAATCCTCTGGCCACCCCCCACCCCCCAAACTTAAAAGTCAGAGGTGTCTTGAGGAAAGAACACAAAGTTTTATTCAGTTCTAGAAAGAGGGCATCCCTTCCACCAGTATGAACCAGCAGAATGAGGTGTGTTACAGAAGACAGAACAAGAATTTATACCCTAATGTAGTCAAGGCCCCCCCCCCCCCAGCTGTCCCTTCTCCTATTGGCTGGGAGGCAGGCTTACAATCTGAGCACAAAATTTCCTCCAATAATAAGGAACAAAGAAGCCCACTACTATCTCTCAGTGGCTGGGAGGTGGGCTTACAGTCTGGCCTTGAAAACGGACAAAGAACAATGAAATAGGGCATAGCCAATCCAAATGTACCTGTCGTTATTTGGCAATGCCAAAGTGAAGAAGAGGGAAGGGCTCTAAGAGATAACTCAAATTCCTGTAGGTTTTAAGGCTGATTAACAGCAAGGGAAGGGGGGATTGTGTAATTTCTTAAGAAACCCAGGACTCAGGTCTGTCCAGTCTTACAAAAGTGTCTCTGGTTTGGAGATAGTCTATCTCTCTCTTTTCCTCATTCTGAGTAGTCTTCATAAAGGCTGCAGAGAGAGTGTACCCTACTCAATCACATTATAAAGCCTTCCATGATTAGCTTAGTTAATTATCATCTTTCTCTACTATAATAAGACTTCATTTATATCACTCATAAAGTCTTGAAATTTGTAAGGTAAATATCAACAGAAGTAACCCCCATAAACATAAGGGGAATTTTGGGGAATCCTTGATAATTTTTAAAAGCATAAAGGGGTCTTGAGATGAAAAAGTTTGAGAAATTGCTGATACAAATTATTATTTTCTAAAAATTAAAACTTGAAAATAACACAAATGCATTTACATAACTCCCACCTTTTCAAAGGAATAAGGTGGGGTTGTCTTCTCATTAGGTCTTCTTTTGGTCATACCAGTTCTATGTAATTATGCAACGTTCATTTTTTATTGTTTTGTGATTCTTTTCATTTGCTTTGTTGCAGTCACTGTGTACAGTGTTGGCTCTTGTTACTTCACTCTCCATCAGATCATGTAAATCTTTCTGAGTTTCCTGCTATTCCCTTTGTTTTTTAAAGGGTCATAGTAATATTCCTTCCTGCAAATGTACCAGTTCGGCCATTCTCCAAAAGATGTATGTCTAATTTAGTTCTTTCCTCCCACAAAAATTGCTACTGTAAATATTTTAGTGTGTATGGGGATTTTCTCTTTATCCACAACCACTTTGGTTTATATACCTAGTAGTGCTATCACTAAGGTGATCCAGTGGTAACTGGATCAAAGGGTCCAAACATTTTATTCACTTAATTTTCATAATATCAAGTTGTTTTCCAAAATGGTGGTATCAATTCATAGTTCCACCCACAATCCCTTGGTGTGTCTTGTCTTCCTGCAATCCCTCGAGCTGTGACGATTCCTATAATTTTTCATCTTTGCCTGTTTCCAGCATGTGAGGTAAAACTTAAGGGTTATTTAATTTGCATTTTTCCTATAATTCTTTTATATGGTTGTCAATAGATCATAATTCTTCTTTTGCGAAGTCTTTGTCCTGTATTTACTTTTATCTGTTGGGGATTGGTATTTTGTTTTTTGCTGCTTAGTTTGCTCTCATACTCAGTTCAGGCCTTTGTTAACTCTCATCTGGATTATTGTTTATTTTTCATGGTCTCTTGCCTCCTCAATCCATGTGACTCCTCTACTCACTAAACTTTATTTGTTCCTATGGTCTCTAGGATCAAATATAAGTTTTGTATTTGCCCTTTACATTTCACTTCCATCATGACTTTCCAGGCTTCTGTGTTACTCTTCTGCCTGCCATACTGGGGTATAGCCCGGCCAACTTCCTTGTGTCTCAAACATACTTCTCTATCTCCTATCACCTTGCATTTGCTCTACTAGCCTCTTACACCAGCAGTTTACTTCTTGTCCTCCTCCTAACCTAAGGTAAACAGAGAATCCCTTGTTTTTTTCAAGTCTTGTTCAAGCACTGCCTTATACATGAAATCTTTCTGATGCCTCCAGTTGTTAGTGCCTTTCATTCCTAAACTACCTTCCATTTATTTTATATTTATTTTGTGTATTGTTTCCCCTGATAGAATGTAAGTTTCTTGAAGCCAGGAATGGTTTCATTTTTGTCTTCATAACCCCAGCCTCTGTGTAACAGTAACTTGTACAGTCCAGTTTTTAATAAATGCTCTTTGGTTGATTGAATCTTCTCCCAGTACTATGAAAGATTTAAAATTTTTTTTTAACAATATAACTTGAAATATTTCTCTTCTTATTTGGGTGTGAGCTTAGGAATAAATGCAACATGGATTCCACAGGTTAAGGGTTGTGGGGCAAAAGAATTTCCCTTAATGTATAATTATATTGTTTCCCTCCTGTGATGGAGTATAATTGGTTAGTATGTTATCAGCAGATAACAGTCTTTTCTCCTCTACTTTCTTGGTAAAGCAATGTGCTGAAACTGCAACAGCTCTCTGCTTAAGAGGTGCAGTTTTGACTTCTTCATTTCTATTTATTACTCTTTCCATTAGGCTCCCACTTCCTAAAATGGAGAAGGAAATAAATACCTTTTTTTTTTTCCTCTTTGAGTATTTGTGGAATATTACTGTTAGGCCCAAATAAACTGTTTGCTCAGATTCCTTGTAAAATGGAGGTTTGAGTAAAATCCTGCCCTTCACCTAGTTTTTCTTGGAAGATCCTTTGGCTTACATTTTAGGTCACAGCATTCTAGTAGAGTAGCACAATATGGACTCCTTGTTTCTCTTTTTTGGTTTAGTTATCATTTGACACTGACTTCTCTCTTTCACCTTGTATAGTGTCCAGTATAGCACCACATGGAGACCTGACCTGGATTTGATTCTGATTATGGCTTCTGTTTCACTTTCATAGAAATCACTCCATATTGATTACATCCATTAAGTCTTTTTTATCATTGATATTTAATATTGATCAGATAGTCTGCTAGGTTTTTATTGAGGTCAATTTCTAAGCCTCTAGTCCCCTTCTACCTACAAATGCTCCATCTTTTTTTTTTCTCCTGATCCACTGTGTTGCTCTGTGTGTGTGTGTGTGTGTGCGTGCGCATGTGTGTGTGTGCATACATGTTTTCTCCTAGTTCATTTTCCTTGGTTGCTATTTTCTCTTACTGATTTAGGGAGGACAGATGATTTGAGGAATCACAAAAAGGGAAAGTGAAACTTTGTGGTTCATGTAAGGGAAGGGTATAATGCAGCAGTTCATTCCAGGATGTCATTAAAATGTTTCCTACAGCCTTTGAATTCATTGTCTCCTTTCATTGTTCCTTCAAAGAAGAGTCTTAGAAACAAAGTTTTCTCATGAAGATTACATTAAAGAGGACTTCGAAGTACAAAGATGGATTCTCAAAAGCTCAGACCTTACTTCATTTAGTATATGGCATCTCAGATTAGTCCTTGATCAATAAATACACCCAGCTTTTTCCTTAAGAACTAAGATTTATTTTTGAACTCTTAAAGGTTCATGGAAATGTCACTGGCCTTAGAGTTCAACTTAAGCATGGAAAAGGGGATTTAATTTTTTATGAGTTTGTTTTCTCTCTTTCCCTCTGTAACAAAGGTTTGGTTTGACTGGTAGCTACATGCCCAACACAGTGAAATCTCAGCCAGTGACACAATCGATCAACACTCTAAGATCTGGTTGCCAGAATTTCTTTGAATGGCAAAAAAAAGTTTATATGAACGTTCATCCTTGTGGTGCTACAGAATCATCTTAAGAGTTAACAGAATTTGTTGCCACATTCATGTGGTGCTCCTGGGATGGGAGAGAACCACTTATTGACAAGAAGTTTAGAAGATTAATTAAGGATTCACTTAAGAGGATTGCTAAGAAAACCAGGACTAGAACAAGTATCATCAAAAAAGCATCTATATAGAGGCTAAATAAATCATTGTTCTATTCTCTTATATTCTTTTTCCATGACTAGATTGAACTTTCCTGTCCTGTACAAGCTTCCATTCAGTGGAGTGTGTGTGTGTACATGTACTTGAACACTAGCATGCCCGTGTGCAAGTGTATGTAGGATAAAATTCTCAAACCAAGATATGCCTTATTTTTTTTTTTTTTGCTTTTTGGAGGGCGATTGGGGTTAAGTGACTTGCCCAAGGTCACATGGCTAGTTTTTGTGTTAAGTGTCTGAGGCCAGATTTGAACTCAGGTCCTCCTGACTCCAGGGCCAGTACTCTATTTACTGTACCACTTAGCCGCCCTAAGATATGCCTTACATCATGACTGGATATTGGTAAGTAGGCTGTTTGGTCCCATGGTTGCCAACCTTTGCTTCAGAATTAGATGGAAAGAAAAGTCAGTGTCAAGTGTAGAATACTGTTGTAGATACCTAGGCAGCTACTTGGTTGAATTTTCTCTTTTTAATTCTGGCCTGTTCTTTCCCTCTTGCCTGATTTAATGCTTTTGCTTTGCCCTAGATTCAAATCTTCAGGGTCCAGTCCCAGCATGGTAACTTTCTTCCTGATTGTTCCTTTTGCTTTGAGAGTGTTACTTTGCTATCCTAGCCTGTGACTGTATCCTTTCTCAGATCATTCTATCTATAGTCATTCCAAAAGAAGTAACTCCAACTTTTTTTTCTAAGTAACATCTTAGAAGTGTGCATCCTTTAGTACTTCCCCAGAATGACTTGTAAATGTGCTGCACAAGTGAGGGGCAATTTACTTACACATATTCAGAATTTTAAAATGTATTAAGCAGTGCACCTTTGATAGTAAGCTATCTAAGAAGAGAAGTGAAATGGTACACAATTTGATTTGTGTAATGGCAGGTGGTGGTGGGTGGGGGTCTTTCATTTACTGAATAACTTTCTACCCCTAGTTTATCTGTTCTCTTTTAGTTTGTTTCGTAGGCACTTTTATTAAACATTGTTAATTAGACTCCTAAAACAAAGAGATTAGGAAAAACAATATTATTAGGAATAGTTAATTCTTTGAGTACTTAGTTGATATGGATTGTTATTAACTATACGATAATGTGATTTGGGTGATTCCTGAAAGATATTATAGTGGAGATTAATGATACCAAGATGGACTTTTAAAAAATCATACTTAATATTTCCCAATTGTAAAGGCAAATTTTTAGCTTTCATTTTCCACAAGATTTTGAATTCCAAATTTTTCTCCCCTCCTTCCTGAAAAGGTAAGCAATTTGATATAAGTTATATATGTGCAATCATGTAAAACATTTCCACATTAGTCACAGTTGTAACAGCAGAAACAAACCAAAATGGAAAAAAAATGTGAAAATAGTATGCTTTGATTTGTATTCAGATTCCCTGGAAATGCCTAGCATTTTCTATGATGAGTCCTTTGTAATTACCTTGGATCAATGTATTGTGTAGAAGAGCTTAATCATTCATAGTTGATCATCATACAGTGTTTCTGTTACTGTGGTTAATGTTCTTCTGCTTCTGTTCATTTCATTTTGCATCCATTCATGTAAGTCTTTCTAGGTTTTTCTGAAATCTGCCCTGTCATTAATTCTTACTGCACAATAGTATTCCATTGCATTCATATACCGTAAATTGTTCAGCCATTCCCAGTTGATGGGGATGTCCTTAATTTCCAATTCTTTGCCACCTCAGAACTGCTATAGATATTTTTATACATATATGCCCTATTCCCTTTTTTTATGATCTCTTTGGGATACAGACCTGGTAGTGGTGTTGCTGGATCAAAAGGTATGTACAGTTTTGTTGCCCTTTGGCCAGAGTTCCACATTACTCTCCAGAATGGTTGGATCAGTTACGACTCCAACAACAGTGCATTAGTGTCCTAATTTTCCCACATCCTCTTCAATGTTTATCTTTTTCCTTTTCTGTAATATTAGCCAGTCTGATATGTGAGAGGTAGTACCTCAGATTTGTTTTAATTTGCATTTCTCTAATCAAAAGTGATTCAGAGCATTTCTTCATATGAAAATAGATAACTGATTTCTCTGAAAACTGCCCATTTGTATCCTTTGATCATTTCTCAATTGGGGAATGGCTTTATTCTTAAACATTTGATCAGTTCTCTATATATTTTAGAAATGAGGCCTTTATTAGAAACACTTGCTATAAAGATTCTTTCCCATTTTCCTTCTAATCTTGGTTGAATTGGTTTTGTTTGTGCAGAATCTTTTGATTTAATATAATTAAAATTATCTACTTTACATTTCCTGATACTCTCTCTCCCTTCTCCATAGAACTGATGTGTAGACTATTCCTTGCTCTTCTAATTTGCTTATGTTTTGACTACTTATGTCTAAATCATGTACTTGTTTTGACCTTATCTTGATTTGTGGTGCATTGTTTTCTAGTTTTCCCAGCAGTGATTTTAAGATGGGCTTTTTATAATGTTCTGCTCAGTGAAGTTGTTTAGGATATCATATGGGGTCCATGTTTGTATGTTTGGTTGAATAGAAGTTTTCTTTAGGTTTGCATGTATTCCTACAAATATATAGTAACCATGGAAGCTCTCTAGGTTATCCCCTTCATTTTACAAGAGTCAATTAAAACCCAGAGAGATAATTGACCGTCTGGTTCTTAATGATTCTGCAGGGCATTTTAACTGTGCTCTACTGCATGAGAGTATCTAGTGTTTCTAGGGGGCTGTTTAAAAAAAAAAATGAAACAAAACCATATTGTCACCATTGTTTCACATGTGTTGCTTGAAAGTCCATGAAGATATGTAAATGTTTTGTTTTTCTCTTTATAGTATCTTACATTTGCTTCCATTTGTTGCTTTCAGTATTTTGTAAGACTTGGTTTTGGGGAAGGGGATGGTTGTGTAATTTGTGAGAAACCAATCATTCTTTTCAATACCCTACTACCTGTGGTCATGTATTAGGTCACACAGTGGTCTTTGTATATGTAACGAATTAAAAGACATTCAGGGAATTGGTGTCATTTTTCTCATTAAATTACCCATTTTTGAACAGTCTTTTAAAGTGCTTGTGAACTTCTCCACCTGAATTCAGTCATGAAAAGAGCTGATTTCACGGTTCTTGATTATTAAATTGGTCTATGAATAGTTTGAAACTGAACTGGAACTCAATATCCTTTTAATTTGTCTGTTTCAAATGAATATTTGTGTATGTGTTTTGAGTTTCATGTGTCTCTGTGATAGTGACAGAGACAGAATAGATACCTCAAACTGGTGAAGGAAGTAGCTGACTGGGCATTTTAAACTTAGTTTTGGTGTTTGTCTTCCCAAGAGAAACAAAGTGAAGTTTAACATCTTGGCACTTGGAATCCAGGCATCACATCATAGCAATCTGGGATTCTGAATTTCCATTAAAGCTGATCTGAAGAATGTTGTTGAATGTGTATCTTAGAACATGATGATTTGTCTAGAAATGGCTGTTACACACAAACGCGCGCACACACACACACACGGATTTTGTTAGGATACTAGAATATTCATTTTGTCAAATCTTTTTGGGTGTGTCTGTGTGTGTGTTTTGTTTATTAATTTGAATACCTTAATGTCTTTTCTTAATCTTTTTCTTAGACTTTTATGGCAAAGCATCATGTCGGAATTTTAAGCCTAAAGGAGAGCTATTAAACTTTATTTACATATGTTTAATAGCATTATATTAGCAGAATAGATCTCTCCCATTGGGCTTTCTGTGAAGTGTCATTCAACTTATTTGTTTTCAATGAATAGACCCAATTCAGTGTTTTCCTCCTTCTAGCCTTTTTCCTTTGACTGTGCTCAGGACTCTTGCCCCTCACTCATCTTTTCTGATAGTTTTTGTCCAGTTGTAGACTTCATTCATCCTATATCACTTTTAGCCCTAAAAGCTTTTCCTTTCTTTTAGAATGTATAGGATGTTATAGTTGTAGTGCAGGAACTATGTGGATGGTAGTGTTAAATTACTGCCATCCAAAACTGCACATCTGGGGCTATCTGTGATTCAAGTATGAAGTATTTTGTTTGGTAATTTAGCTTATTCAACTCTCCTTTTCTTATCATTTGATATTTTTTTTCTTTCCTTGCATACTTTTGATGTGAAAATCCCTCTCATATTTTCTGAGATTGGACAGGGTGTTGTTTGAATGCGTAGTTTGAAATTGAGAAACTCCTGAAAGGAGTTAAGTAGCTATTCATAAGTAAGTAAATTGAATGAAAAAATATGCACATGCAAATCTATTTTAGGGGATGGTTATGGATAATGCTGTTTCTAAACCAAGAAGACTCCCATATCATCCTTTGCTTGGTATCTCTAGAACTGCTGCTGACATCACCCAGACATTCCATACCTTGACCTGAACAGCCTTCTTCCACATCCTTATCTTCATATTGGCAGGTTGGGGAAATATGAGTGCCAAAGGTCATCTTTTATTTTTTAAAAAATATTTTCTGGTTTTCTTATAGTGCTCGGATATTGGAAAAGATGCGTCAGCAGCTACTAGAAGATTTACTTAAGGTCCAGAGTGAGCTGTTGGAAGAAAGGAAGAAGCGGGAGTATAATGAAGACCTGGTCCGACGTCTTCAGAAGCGGGTCTTCCTTTTGACGAAGGTACTACTTCAAGCTGCTGATTGAGTGATTTTTTTTTTTTACAGCTCTTTCTGTATTTCCTTTTGATACAAGAATGGGGCCTTATAGTGCCATACCATACCATGTCTATGTGTGAAGAAGGGACCTCAGAGTTCATCTAATCTGTTTCCTAACTAAGTAGGGATCCCTTATAGGCTCAATCAGCTTATGTTCACATCCCATTAATGAAGAACTCACTATAACAAGGCATTCAGTTCAATTTTGTACGGTTCCTTACTATTTTGAAGTTTTTCTTTAAACAAAGTTAAAAAAAAACCCAGCATTTCTGAAACTTCTACCCATTGTTCCTACTTCTACTTTTTGAGGATAAGCAAAATATATCTAATCATTCCTCAACACATCCTTCTAATACAAGAGCTTTTATATTTCCTTCTACATCTTCTCTACAAAATATTTCTTAATTTAAAACACTAAAAGAACATTTATATACCCAGAGCAGAATTTAAAAGGATTGTATATGAAACCACAACTCTCTATGCTGCTAAATTCTTTAAAAATGTATGAGTTCCACTTGTTAAATTCCAAGTTACCCTACTTGTCTGTTCTTTCTTCGAAACTTCTTTTTTTCTTCTGTGCATTTAAAAAGGTGTTATAATGCCCCTCTTTGACATCATTAATATTTCTTTCCTGCAGCTTTTCCCAACCCTCAAGAAAGAGAGATGTAAAAAATCCCTTGTAATAAATAAGCATTCTCAAGAAAAACCAATTGACACACCAATTATGTTTGAAAATGTATATCCCTTTCAGCACCTTGTGTCCATCTTAGTTCGGTGGCACAGTGGATGGAACTCTGGTCCAGGAATCAGCAAGGACCACATTCAAATCTGATTCTAGACAATTCTTAGCTGTGTGACCCTTTGTAAGTCACTTGTCTGCCTCAGTTTCCTTAACTGTAAAATGTTGATAATTACAGTACTTAACCCACACCATTGTTATGAGGATCAAGTCAGATAATATTTATACAGTGCTTAGCTCAGTACTTGGCTCCTGGTAGACACTTAACAAGTACCTTTCCCTTTTCCCTCAGGGGCTAGGTCCTCTGGAAATATAATTTGTAATTGCCTTGTTTAGAGTGCTTACGTGTTCCTTTAAAGTGTTGTTATTCTTGAATAAGTTGTTCTGCTGGTTCTACCATTCTTCTGTATCAATTTATATGACCCAGATCTTCTGGGGGGAAAATTACCCCAACAACTCTCTCTCTTCTGGCTTGGGGCATTTTCATTGGAATGTTCTCCCTTCATCTTTGCTTTCTGACTTCCTTCAAGTTCCAGCTAAAATCCCTACATTCTATGGGAAGTTTTCCCCAACCCCTTCGGCTGATTTATTTCCTCTTTATCCCACATGTGGTTTGTATACAGTTGTTTGAATCCTGATTTTTAGCTTCTGAGGGCAGGGCCTCTCTTGTGCCTTTCTTCATGTCCCCAGCAATTAGTACAGTGCCTGGAACGTAGTTAAGTGTTTAATATGTGTTTATTGACTTGATGATTGAAATGATCTCTTTAAACAATTCTTATAGCACAATGATATTCCATGACGTTCATATACCATAATTTATTTAGTTGTCTAAAGTTGTCCTAGGGCAATCTAAGACGCCCTGTTAGGTTCTAGGTTTTTTTCTTTTCTTTCCTTTTAATCTCCCCCTTCAAGATTAAGGGTTTTGGTTTTTTTGCTTGTAGTATCCTCTGTCTTAAACCTCTCTACCCACCTCTACTTGTTTCCCTATTGAATTTGATGTATTTCTACATCGAATACTCTGAATATGTTCACCCTCCCAATTCTTTTCTCAAGAGCTTTTCTTTTGTTTTTATTCTTTGACTTGATATATTTTAGATATTTGTATGGTCTTGGTAGAAAAGTCTTTTTTTGCCTGTAGGGTCTCTACTTGCAGTTGTTTCTGAGCTGAGCTTCTTTTGGGGAGAGGGGATCTTTAGATTTTCAGTAGCAGTTGATACTTGTTTGCATTTTTCTGTTTGTTTTTGTTTTACTGATCACTAGTTTAATTTCCATAATTGATGCTTGGTGCCAGGACTAGGTTGTATTCCTGGTTGCTTTATTGATTGGGTAGTTGACCCTGGCTAGTCTGACTTTTGGTTCCCTGGATTCTTATACTGACCTCCAACTCCCAACATCAAGGTCCTCTTGATCTTTTAGTCACTGGTGAATTTCAAGAGAAAGTATTAGGAGTGGGTTTTGTTGCGGCTTCAACTTGTGCCCACCTATGGACACCAAAAACTGTTGGGGTTTAGACTGGTGCCCACCCAGGGACACCAAAAACCGTTGGGGTTTCGTGATGTGTTGTGGTAGAACTGTCTCAAATAATTCTGAGTCAGACCACCTGTAATGTAAGTATAGGCACCTTATGAGATTGATGCCTTTCATGAAGTGGGCTAAGTTCTAAAAGGAACCAGCAACTTCAGAGAAAGCAAAATGTATTTTTATAGGGTAAAGACATAATTACAAAACAGAAATTATGAATATTAAAAAGGCAGGAGGGGTTTGTTGAGGGATTAGGTAAGAGGGGAGGGGTCCCAGCCCCATTGAAACTGCAAATGCAATTACTCACAATGCGTACAAAAAAACCCATTTGGCAGGGGTAAATATATATATATATTTGATAATGGCACTATAATAAGCCTCTTTACCTCCTTAAGTTCAGTCTAGGTCAGTTCTTTACTATTACTGCACAGGTACCTACTTAGGAAAAGTCCCTTCTATTGCTTTGAGGTCCTGCTCAGGTGTCCTGGTAGTACTGTTTTCTCTTTGGCTTGAGTATTGTAGTCCTATCTGAGATTAGATGGATGGGGTTGTGGTTGAGTGCATGGACACAGCTGCTGTTTCTGGGGGAAATATGAGGACTGGGTCTGGGGGCAGTGGCTAGCTAGCGGTTGTGGCTGGGATCACATCACATGGACGTGCCTGCTTTTCTGTGAGAACTGGGAGTTCATGGGCACACCTTTTATTAGTGAGCACTCAGGCATATATGAAAACGTTAGGATATTGAGTGTGTAAGGGGGTGAGGGGCTAGGTAGGTTCAGTGGGCCTGCTGTTTAGTGGGGCCTATAAGGAAATTGGAGTATTGGACCTGGGGGCAGCTTTATTAGGATTCCATTAGGATTGCATTCTTTTTCAGTTATGGTGCTCTTGTGCCTGTCTAAATACTCTCTTGTTCATTCTCCTTTGTTGGATCTCCCTTCATATCAGACCCTTTAGTTTTGGGTGTCCCCAAAGCTTCTGGCCTTGACTCTCTTCTTCCTCTGTTCTGTCTTCATTAGTGATCTTATCAGCTCTAAGATTTGGATTCTCAGATCACTTTATCCACATCACCAACTTCCCATTGGACATGTCATACTGGATACCCCATAGACATTTCAGACTCATCCTGTTCCAACTGAACTCACTATCTTTCATCCCAGCCTTCCCCCTTCCCCAGCCTTCTTACTATGGTCTGGCACATGGCCAGTCTCCATATCACCCAGTTGGGCCGACTCATTGTCATCCTTGTGTCCTGTCCTGTACTCATCCCATCTAGGCAATATGTTGCTGGATCTTATTGTCTCTTCTTTCAGAGCTTCTCTTGTATATGTCTTATACCATTGTCACCCTGATGCAGGCTCTTTTCAGTTCATGCCTGGATTATTGCAGCAGGTGCTTCATTGATCTCCCTGATTAAAGTGTCTCCCTCTTTGACTCCTCTCCACACACTCTGCTCCAGCTTCTTTGGTCTTCTCACTATTCCTTGAACATGGCCTCCTCCCAGTTCTGTGCCTTTTCACTGGCAGCCTCTCATGCCTGGATTATGTTTCCATCCCCATTTCCATTTCTTAGCTTCCTATATTTCCTTCAAGACTCAACTCAGATCCCACCTTCTATAGGAGGCTTTTCCTGGTTTGCCTTCTTGTCTACCTTTGCTACTTCTTTCCTTCTGACACAGCAGGCCCACGGTAGGCACTTAATAAGTCTTTGTTGACTTATTGATCTCTCCTTTGCTCTCTACATTCCTTTTCTTGCATCATACTCTTCTGTGTACGTGTTGTATGTCTCCATTTTCCTAAGTTGCTTCTTAAGGTCAGGGGATATGTAACTTTTATCTTTGTTGTTCCAGTGTCTAGCACATTGCCTTTTATGTAGGAATAGTTATTGTATTTGTGGTCTCACTAGTTTAGGAAATTCCCAGGTATGGAAATGCACTCTGCTTTTGCACTTCAGGACCTTCTCTGTAACTTCTTGTTCTGGAGAGTTGCCTGGAATATTGGTGAAGTTAGGTGGCTTGCCTGGGGTCACAGCGTTAGTATGTGTCAAAAATGGGACTTGAACCCAGGGCTTCCTGGCTTGTGTAGACAGTTACATTTTTCCATGTTCCCTTAATTTATTTAAAATATCATTCTTTATATCCATATCCTCTAGCCATTTTGACCTTATCTTGTTATGTGGTATGAGATATTGACCTATTCCAAGTTTCTTCCAAACTGCTTTCCATTTTTCCCTGCATTTTTTCTCAAATACTGAGTTTTTACCTCCAAAGCTTGGGTCATTGGATTTCTCAAACATTAGATTACTGTGGTTATTTACTGCCAAGTGATTCCACTGATCATCACTCTATTTCTTAGTCATATCTTGATGGTTACCACTTTGTAATATAGTTTGAAATCTGCCTGACTGCCTTCTTTAACACTGTAAAAAATGATTTCCTTGATATTCTTAACCTTTTGTTCTTCCAAATGCATTTTGCTACTATATTTTCTAGCTCTCTAAAATGATTTTTGGTACTTTGATTAGTATTACTCTGAATAAGTAAATTAACTTAGGTAGAATTGCCTTAAATTTCTTTCAAACCAAATTCCTCTTTTCAACATTAACTTGTAGGGCACTGTCTAACCTTTCTCTAATCTCTTTGAAATGTACTATTGCAAAAAAGCAGGGCTACAATTAAAAACCTAGCAGATGTCCACTTAATTACCCTTAATGAATTCTGTAATATCTTAGTAAAGTCTTTTCAGTGTTTTTGTTATTTCTCCTTTGGTCACCATTTCTTCCTTATCATTAAGAATGAATTTGAGGATAGTTGTTCTTCTTATTGCTTCCTTTACCATATGTAAGATGAAAATATATTGAAACCAAGTCAAGAATTTCTCATTTTCTCTCCTATTATTAGAGGCCTGATTATCAGCAAATACTTCTTAAGCAATATTTTTTCTTGGTATCTGCTATCTGGTCTATAATTACCTTCAGTGCAAAGTAGTTTTAGAAAAACATTGGAATGTTCATTTGACCTTTCCTCAAATTCTAGTCTTTACTTATAGAATCATTATAGATTACTAATCAATACCGTTAAGACCCTGGATTCCATGTACCTTAACTTTCTTATGGATGGAATTGTTTTTTCTTTTAGTATGCATTGGGTTGAACTATTATTACTCAATAAGTTCAGATTAAATTTGAGTAAGCCTCAGGCCTGGGTTATAGAGATGGAAATTGTAACCTGTTGCAAGATGCTCTTGGGAACTGAGTTTTCCTCTGAAGGGGCTAAATATTTTCCTGCTCCTGGCTCCATCTGCGGGGGCTGACTACAGCATCTTGATTTGCTTTAATTGTTCTGTGCCCAGTTCTGTAATTTTGGGTCTCTGCTGATTTGAAGAGGCGCTGATGTCTGGCATGATAAGCAGGGCTTGCTGGAGCATAGATTAGTATTGTGTGAGAGGTTGTTATTTAAAATATTGCCTTGGACAAAGTACTAGAAAGTAAGCCAAAAAAGTGTACCTATCTGCTCCATGTTAAGATGAGACCTTCAGATTATTGAGTTGAAACTACTTTGGTTCTGTAGGCCTTGATGTAGTTGCTGGGCTTTTGGCAAAGATGCAGCACTATATTAATTGCTGCCGATGAACATTTACCTTTTTTCAAGTATGGAAAACAGAAGTGAGGTGCTTGTTGGCAAAACCATACTGGATGCTAATGATCTTGCATAAAAGCCACCATCTCCTCAAGAGAAGCATCTGTTTTTAACCTCCATTTTAATTTTAGACTGGGTCCTCCAAAAAAGTAACTACTGGTATTCGATTGATGGATAGGAAGCTATTATTCTGTGAAATCTTTTCAAAGAACTGAAACTTTGGCTTCAGCTAAGGCCAGATGTTTTTAGTTAAACAGCAAATTTGATTGTGTGTGTACATGCATACATGTATACATACACACATCCATATATATCACATATTATATTGTAGCTTCCATTTTGGTGAATCTATTCAGAAAAGCTGATTTTGACTCAGGAGATGGACATATTTTGGAAATTTTATGTAAAATATAAAAATGGCACGTCTTTCTACCTCTGTAAAATTCATAGTTGTTTAAAGCAACCAGGTGTTATAAAGCAAGATTGACCGTTATCTCATCATTACCTTCTAGAATACAAACTTCTTAGGTAAAAAGAATTGGGAATGAGATTCTTTGCCTTTCTCCCTTCACATGGAATCATTTGAAATGAAGCTGTGATAGGGTTAAATTAGCTTAGTTTCTCTCTTAGTTGTTTTTTTAATCAATTTGATCATTTTTCAAAAAATTTGTATATATATTTTTTTAGCTAGAAGGAAATTTAGAGTTCATTGAATGTAAAGCCCTCACTTTTCAGAAGGTAGAAGTGAGATCTAAAGGTTAAAGTAATTTATAGAAAGTTGGTTCTGTGTGAGTGAGTGGCAGATCTGTGTTTAGCATTCAAGTACATTGGGTCTCAATCTAGGGCTTTTCCTTCTGAACCATGAGGTTTTTTTGCACAGTTTAGCTTGGTTTTAGTAGATTTCTTATGAGATCATGGAATCAGACTTATAGTTGGAATAGTTATCCTTTTTTGCAAACGAGGAAATTGAGGCATAAATTTCTTCCCTTGCCCTTTTTATTATTCTGCCTCTGTTATACTAAAGACAGCCTTTTTTCTTTGGCCGTCATGGCATAGTAGGTTATTTTTGCTTGACAGTCTCAAGGTTGAAGATATCTAGAGAGAAACTTAGGAAGAAATCCCTATTTGTTTTCTTAGGAATGCTGCCTCCTGTTTATTCTGGACGTAGTACATGCAAGTGATATCCACAGTGCTTTTTAACTGAGTGGAATGGGGATTTCAACAAAAAATTTTATAATAATAGATTTGTGTTCATGCATATAGATTCACAGGGGTAGATTTAGAATACATTATCCTCCAAACAGGCCCTAATTTTATTGATCTTATCCTAGCTACCCTAAAACATAAATCTAGTGACTAACTGAAAAAAGCTGTCTGTTTACTGAGATCTCTTTCTGCTTCCAGATTCTGTGGTTTTATGATTCTCTGAGTTTGGTTTTGCTAATAATTGGATATGTAGATCTTCCTAACGTCAAGTGTGAGAAAACTGCTTTTCAGGACCAAATGAGATGCAATCTGCAACTAATTAGAAATCTTTTGTGGGCTTAAAGGAAGGTGCCAGTTTTTGTCATTCCTGTTGTGGGTTGACTACATTAGCTATTGAATTTTCTAGATATATCATTTGGGCCCTTTGTCTCTCATTCCTGCTTGAAGAATTTCTGTCTTAGTTCACTACTGTAACTCCAAAGGCAGAAAATTTACATTCTTCTGTTCCTTGGCTCAGGTCAATTGATTATTATAGTTTTTGGTTTAAATCTGGCTTCACCCAGATGTGTACTTTATATTGGGAGCATTGGTTTGAGTTAGAGATTAAATCAGTATTGATTAACTAGCACTAGCTGATTATTTATTCAGATTGTCCCTAGAAGGCATATTTGAGAAAGATCAATACCAATCGTAGGAGTAACTCCCTGGGGCTTAGAACTGCTGGGATACATCTTGTAGAGTGGTGTGGTGTGATTAAACTGTTCATTAAGCATAGTAGATTGAGAATGCATGGGTTGATTTGCCTCCCTATTGCTTGGTGCATGTGTCAGTTTTCCACCAAAGGCTTCTGAACTAATACAGCTATCTTCTGTGGGCATAAGAGGCAGTGCGTACCATTTGGTGCAACTCCACAATGGTGGATCTTGAGTTTCCCATACCAGACTCTTTCCTCACCCCCCTACACAGAAAAACTTCAAAGTTTGGTGTCTCCCAACTTGAAAATTTAATCACTACTTGTCACCTCCTCCACTGCACTGAATGTAGACAGTGATCCTTTCCACAATGTGGCAATCAAAGTCCCACCCAGTGTGCTTAGAGTCTCACTGTGCCTGATATAGTGCCTGAATAACTTATGCTGATTTGTGCTCCCTCGCTCTGTATTTTCATCTTAAGATCTTATTTGCATGCTTGACATTTAAATATACTGTGTTTGGAATGTGCAATTTTATTTTGAGACCTTTATTAAGTAGCTCCAGTCTAAGAGTTTAATTGTTACTGATAGCTAAGAGTATAATTACCTTGGTAAAATATCATGACTATATTAAGCAAATGGAAATTGGCTTCTGGAATTGGGTGAACACAAACCATTTTCCTATTTGATCTGAGCTATTTCAAGAGTGCTACTAATATTCAGCAATACAATTGCAGAATTCTGTTATTATTTATAGAAAAATATATAAGAACTAACTTCCACTGAGAAAAAAATTTTATTATGCAAACAAAAAACTTAAAATTCATTAAATGCAAACTTCCATCAACATAAGCATCTCTGGTACAACCAAGCCCATTTGATCAGAAGAAATTCCAATGTCAAAATAATCTGACTGCAGTGGTGCCTTATTTGTATAAAACATTGTGTTTATTCATAGCGTGTTAGTATTTCATTGTAACTTGAAGCAACTTAATGTGATAAACATGTTGACTGATAACTTACCATGACCTGAACAAACAGATTTAGAAGGGATAAAATTACCCAAAGTATTGATGAAGTTTCTATACTTGGAATTAATTAACTGACTGGGGCTTTGGAAAGGGTTATAAATAATTATAGAAAACATTATGTGGTCAAGGATGGAATCTAATATTAGCTAGTAGGATTGGGTAATCGTAGGTATTTAAGAAACAACCAGATAGCTGAGGAAATGGGTAGAATTAGTAGATTAAATTGATAGATTAAAAGGGATTAATTCTCCTAACATGTTGTAACACTAGTTCAAGTCCTCATTACTTCTCATCTGAACTACTGCAGTAATCTCATAATTGATATATTTCTACCTATGATCTTTCTTCATTCTATCTATTTTGTACCTAACTGCTACATTCATCTTTTAAAAGCATAAATGATCTAATTATGATATTCTCCTACTTAAAATCCTTCATGGTGTCCCTGTCTTTACTTACATTTAAAATCCTTAACTTCTTCATTTAGCAAGCACCAATCTTTCTTTTCATCCATATTGTCTGGTTTTTTCCCTCTGTTACATATTCTAGCAATATTTTGCTACTCTCTGTTACCCAAATTTGCCCTCTCTTCTTTTTTTTTGTATCCATTCCCCTTTGTTCCTGCTAATCATTTCCCCTCTAACATGCATGCGCACACGCACACACACGAGATCTTCAAGTGTGCTGACCACTTCTCATTTATCTTGTGCAGGAGAGTTTCATTTAGCTATAGCTTGAACTAGATGTTCTTTCCTGTTCTGATTCTGCTGTTCCCTCCAGTCTGTTTGTCAGTTTTCTATTTCTAATATGTTGTGGTTAATCTTATACTTAAAGGGCTGATGCAAGGATGAGCGCTTCTGTTAATCCTTCCCTTGGTTCTCCTTTAGAGTTTGGATCTCTCATGTCATTTTGTAATACTTGCTCTGTTCACTTATATTAAAATTTGTATTCTGGGTATTTATATATTTGCCTTTCATCTTTTAAACTAAGGCCCACTTTTATTCATTGTATCTTCACCTATCACCTAACAAAGGTCATTGTATATAGAATGCATTTATCAAGTCAATAAATATTTATTAAGAGGAACAATCTAAGAAACCTTTTAGAAAGAGAAGTAGTCATATCATCAATGAAAAGACCACCAACTTTAAGTACTTATAATCTAAAGTAATATATATATAATATTATATCTGTATAAAGTACTATAACTATATATATATATCTACAAAGTACTCATAAATACTTATAAATTAAAGAGTTCAGTGTTTTGTTCAACCTTTACTTAAGAGTGTAGGGGAGCTGCTCGTAAATAGAGGCACAGTGAATAGAGCACCTTCCCTGTATCAAGAGGACCTGAGTTCAAATTTGGCCTCAGACACTTAACACTTGGGCAAGTCACTTAATCCCCATTGCCCTTCCTTCACCCCTCCAAAAAAAAGAGCAAATGGAAGGGCTCCAAAATATTATAGGTGATTTATTTTCATGTGATCAAAAAGCATTCAAGGAATTTACTTCATAGAGGAGTGAGTCATTGAGGTTTAAAGAGTAGTCTCATATTAGGATCTTTCCTTCATTATTAAGCGTCTTAAAGGGAAATGGAGACAGTTGCAAGTAGAAACAATTGCAGATGCAGGATTTTATAAACTAGCCACACTATAGGTTCTGCTGGAGCTCTTAACAATGGTGATTATTTTTTTTTTCATTTTGCACATCTGCCCATTCTATAAATACTCTATTGGAGGAGTATTTTAGGAAATGTGCATCATTGAATTAATGGTATGCATTGACCATACTTTTTTAATGTCCATTCCACTCTATTAAATTTTCAAAAAAGAATTAGTTTTGATTATTGAGCAGGATATGACACTCACACATGGAATCCCAGCCCTTGTTTGTGCCGTCCCTCAGTGCGTGACATCAGAGCTGTGTGGGGCATGATATAGGCTATAGCCATAGAATTGAATGACTTTTGCTCAAATCATCTCTCTGTAACATAGTGCCTACATGATCACAGAAAGTTACTTAACCTCCAGAGTCCTTCCTCAAGGAGCTTACGTTTTATTATGAGAGACAGTATTTATGTCCCTATAAGGTAAGTGATTATAAAATATTTACCAAGTAAAAATAGGTGGTTTTAGGGTTGTGGGAAGTGCCAGTCCCTCCAGTGTTCTGGAAAGGTCTCACATAAGAGGAGGATGCATTTTTGTTGTTTGTTGAAGTAAGTTGGGGATTCTAAGAGCTGAAGGTGAGGAGGTGTTGCATTCCAGGCATGGTGAGACAGCTCAGAAACACAAGGGGGGAAAACATTTTTAAAACTCGTTGTTTTGTTGTCATTTGTCCTTTGTTCTCTTAGAGGGCCAATGACATTCAGAAGGTGATGTCTTGACTTGCCATTGAATTGGATTTAAGTGAGGCAGGGCTGCGCAGTCATCAGCGTCACTCTCTTCTCCAGGGTCATATGAGTCTTGTGGTCAGACATAGATCAGGACAACTGGAGATTACCACAGATGCAGTAGGAGACCTTGACCTTTTTAAGCTAAGGTCTTTCCCAGGTCTCAGTTTATCTGATCATGAGGAGGAGGAAGGAGAACATGGTTACGGTGCCCCAGAGAGAACTCAGTTTGCCAAAACAAGAAAACCATGTGCTATGTGATCAATCAATCAATAAACATTTATTAAGCACCTGCTGTGTTCCAGGTGCTGTGCAAAGCACTGGGAATACAAATAGAGGCAAAAGGCTTTCTCTGTGATTGGGAATAAGTATTGTATCTCACATTTGTGTATCATTTTGTAGATCACTTTCTTCATAATTTCCTGGTGAGGCTGGTAGTTCTTGTTATTCCTCTTTTACAGATATTAGAAATGGGGTTCAGAGAAGTTGTGACTTCAAGGGTATAAAACTAGTGACAGAACTAGTAATGTAACCAAGTAGTCTTCTGACTCTGTGTCTAAGATTCTTTATTGTATATTTTGTTGGAATCGGAGACTTATCGTTGTTACAGAGTGTAATGCAGTATAAAAAAATATGCAGTTTTATGTGCTTGGTTCAGGCACTCTTAGTCAAGCTCAGCTGCAGCTGATTTTATAGGTACAGAGAAGCTGGCCTTTCACCTCTTTGCCTCTTGAAGAGATTTGGAGTTTTTTCATTCATTTGTTAAAATTGTTTTACACTAAGCTTAACTATTAACAAAAAAAATTTTTAAATGGGAAAAATCTCCCACAGAACAGAAATCAGAGCCTTACTCCAGACATGTAGTCTTTAGTTTTAGAACCCAAATGAACCATTCATTCTTTAATCTAGACAGCTTGACCAGATCTCTCTCAGACTATGTCACTGGGTCATTTATTCAGAGTGCTGATAAAATTGAAGGGGTTAGGATAGCACTAGAGAGGCAGCTAGGAGGGTAGGAACTATTATCTTTTATGACACTGAGAAGATGTAATGTTTATGAAGTATATATCAGCTATGTTTGCCAGCTGCTTAGAATTAAATTGGTTCTGAAAAATTGCCTTAATATCTTCAGTTCAGTTTAATGGGTGGAAAGTACCATAACATCTCAAAAGAGAATTCGTTAAACAAAATATCAATGGCAGAGTAATTGGAAACTTGATCCAGGTGGTTTTCTTGTAAACAGTGAAGCTTAAAGTTGCAATTTGATATTTTAATAAAATCAACTGTGGGGCTATCTTTCTTTTTGGTGACTTTATTTGGCTTCTAGCTATAGCAGAAGAATTTGGAGGGTATTGTTTCTTTTTAGTTGGTTTTTTGGGAACTCTTGGAAGAAACATAACTGTTACACAGATGTCTTTGTTCCGTGAACATTTATTTAGCACTTATTATACACCAATTTGCTATTGAGGGGAATACAATGATGAAAATCACAATCTATTGGGAAAAAAACATGAGATCTATCTAAACACAACTTTAAGGTCAAAATAAGTGTCTTAAAAGATGAACAAAATGCCATAGTGTTCAAAGGAGGGGAAATGGTTTCCAACTTGGGTGAATAAGATGGCCTGTTTCCCCATGCACTGGAATTACAAGGACACTTCTGGCATGGCTTTTGTGCCAGCAGTGTTGGGATTAGTTCCTCTCAGAAGTGATGAGGAAGATATGAATGGGCGGAGTGTGAGAATGTGAGGGAGGAGGCAGAGGGAGAGGGTCATGTGACATCAGAGTTGGGTGGGACATGATACAATGGAAAAAAGCCTTAGCCATAGAGTTGGAGGACTTTTGCTCAAATCATCTCTCTAATTTAGTGCCTATGTGATCACAGGCAAGTCACTTAACCTCCATAGGTTTCATTTTCTCATCTGTACCATCAAGGGCTTGGACTGGATGACCTCTGAAGGCTCTTCCAGGCCTAGATCTCTGATCATTATTGTCATTTTGTGGTCATTTGTCCTTTGTTCTCTAAGAGGATCTTTGGAAAGATGTCTTGACTTACAATTGAATTGCATTTAAGTGAGGCAGGGCTATGCAAAGTCTCCTCCAAGTTCCTTTGAGTACAGTGGCCAGACTTAGGTTAGGACAACTGGATTACCCCAGATGCTGTAGGAGACCTCGACCTTTTTAAGCTAAGGTCTTTCCCAGGTCTCAGTTTGTCTGATCATGAGGAGGAGGAAGGAGAACATGATTATGGTGCCCCAGAGCCAGAAGTTTTCTGCTGTCAATTCCTCCTTTGATTTTGGCTAACACACATTGAGGGGCCTCTTCCTTTCCCTTTTCCAAGCCTTTAGCAACACAGTCATAGACATCTTCCACTCTCTTTGGGAAGGCCCTAGAAGGGAGTTTTCAGGATTGTGGAGAAAGATCCAAGAACAACTAGTTCTGAGGTGGTATTCTCCCAGTATCTGTACCTAGGAAGACCACTGAATATTTTGCAAAGCATATGCCTCATTTATGCTATTTTAAAAAAAATCTCATGTAACTGTCTGTCTTGAAGTATTGGCATTAGTATTGAACAGAGCAACATTATATATATTTTTTCCAAACTATCACATTTTTGAGCACCTTGATTTAAAAGGACAGTGGTCTATTTACAGTATAATTTACAACCTAATCTTTTAAACTTATTTAGAATTCTTACATTTTATCTAATAATAATCATATAGATATGACTTCAGGCTGGTAGTGTTCTTTTTCTTCTCATAACTGTCCTAATTTCAGGTCTTCTTAGTATGCTAATTTCCTTTCTCTAGATCACTTCTAGTTTGTAAATACCTCTTTTGAAAAGTGGCACTCAGAACTGAAGATAGTACTTTAGAAATGATCTGGCCAATGGTATGCTTTTATATGTTCCGATAAATTGCATTTGTAATTAGTTTTTAAAAAGAAAGTTCTTCCATGTTACCCATATACTGTGTTTTCACACTGTTCTTAGTTACTGAGATCATCTTAGCTCCTGTTATGTAAGGAGTTTGATAACAAGCTACTGAATTTCTAAGAGACCTATTTCATTGAATGGAGGCAAACCCCTGTTGTATTTTAAATAAAGCATCAGGTGAACATGTTACTTCATTTAAATGTGCTCATGTGCAGATATCAGAAGTTATATGACTTAGGAAAAATAGTAAATACTTAATTCTTTTATAAATCATTTCTTAAGAGTTTTTCAGGTTTGAGAATATTCCACTATGGAATAAAATTGTTTGCAAGGTTTTTTCTTCTTGGTCATATGTTTGTTTTTTTAAATTCAGTTTAGCTAATATATTTAAAAAGCCTATGAAAATAATATAGAAAATAAAAATGGACGGGGCGGCCAGGTAGCACAGCGAGTAAGAGCACCAGCTCTAGTGTTGAGAGGACCTGGAGATCAAATCCCAGGCTCAGACACTCAGCACCACACCCAGAAACACCTGGCCGTGTAACCTTGAGCAAGTTGCTTAACCCCAATTGCTTAGGGGTGGCCAGGTGGGCTCAGCGAGTAAGAGCATTGGCTCCAGTGTCGGGATGACCTGGATCAAATCCGGGCTCAGATACTCAGCACCACACCCAGAAATAACTGGCCTTGTAACCTTGAGCAAGTTACTTAACCCCGATTGCTTTAAAAAAATAAAAATGGAATACTTGGATTTGGATGGTTTATATAGTAAAGGATTTAATTTAGCATTTATTGAACACCTAATAAGTTCAAGGCACTGTGCAGGATGCTGGGAATTTTTTTTTTTTTTTGAGGGGGAAGTATTCTGAATGTGAGTTTCACTGGTGGTATCAACTCCCTGTCCTGATGAGCAGACTTCTTAAGTGAGAAAGTAGCCTGAGGGCACTGAGGACGTGATTACTTTGCCTGTGTTCACACAGATACTTGAATAAAGATTTGGATTTCAAGACTAGCTTTCTCTACACTATACAGTTTCAAAGACAATTTTTTTCACTGATTAACTCCTTACCCTAACACCTTCTTCCAACTAACTTCCTTCCTTCCCCTACCTAACCAAGGAGTATCAATTCCTCTTACTCCTTTATTATCTAAAATGTGATTTTAAATCCATTTTAATGCTTTATAAATGCTAACTGGTCTCAATTACATTGAGATGTTCATAAGGACTTAGAAGAATTCTTAGTCCTTCTGTTTGAAAGGAAAGCAGATTATCCCTGTGTTCCAGCCCCACCTCCATTTAATATTTGTCTTTTATCTCTCCTACTTACTATACTCAACATACCTACATCTTTCATAGTCTTAGTTTTTTTCTTTCCAGGTAGAAAATTATTTTATTTAATTCTATATGTAAACATGTATTTATAACAAATCCTTATCTGTTCAATCCTACAAATAAGCACTTGGCCTGAAAGTAGCCCTTACATCTGAGCATGAGTTTATTAATTTTTTAAAGTTCTTTTTAGTGTATCTCTAATTAAAGGAGAGCATAACCCATCAAAATAGTTGAGATTTAAGACATTTTAATCCAATCATAAATGTACTGTTTATCAAAGGTTTATCTAGGAGAGTAAGAGTATTGGATCCTACTTTCTGGCATGAAGCTATTTACTTTATAGCCACCTTGATAATAGGAATCTTGCTTTTCTGGGTTACTGTGAGTTTCTTTTCTCAAGTGTTCTCATTGGATTAAAGTGGCTGTTGATATAGCACTGACTTATTTCCTTTTTAAGATAAAGGAAAGTCAGATTTGAGCATCAGCACATTCCCTTGGTTATGCCAATGTGAGATTCAAAGGTTATAGGCTCCTGATAATCCTATGCTTCTGACTAGGAGTCTGCAATTCAAACACTGCCCTCATGGATTGATATCATTTCTAAATTTTCTCACATAACTGAGTATGATGTTGGTTCCCTTATAAGGTCATGTGGTTCTTGACTTGTTAAATATAAGTGTGGCCTCTCCAAGGTGCCTCATTTGAAGTGTGAGCTAAATTTAATCAAACACCAAACAATACCTGTGATGTTTAACTTGTATCTTCAGATGATGTAGAAGAATCTCCCCTAATGGCCAAAATTAATATGAAAATTGACTGGGTTTTTATCATCCAGATAGAATGCATCATGGGGCAGCATCTCCATTCATTTCTGAATACAGGCAAAGGCAGAAGGTGATTTTTGAGCCCTAAAACAAATCAATGTCTGCATCATAATCACATTAGTTTTTTTTATGACTCTTTTTGCATATAATTACTTGAGATCATGATAGAGAATCATAGACTCATAGATTTATAGTTCACTCTCTCTCCCCTTTATTTTACAGATGAGAAAACCTAGAGCTTAAACATTACTAGAATTGCCTATATCACACGTAATTATTAACTATAGTAGAACTTAAAACCAATACGAATCGAATGTTCTTTCCAGTATGCTATAGTAGACTTAATCTTGGGTTTGGGGGTTGTTGAAGGATGACTCAGATTATATTTTTGCAGCTGTCTCCTTGACCTGGTGGCAGGCAAAATGATTGCCCTTTGAATCACTATGACTTAGCACCTTCAGTAATTCTTCAAGTCTAACCCCCAAACACACTATTTTTCCATGAAGGGGCTGGTGTGCTCCGTGTTGACATCTGTAGGCTTAGACCTACTGAGATATGATTTGAGAATGATTGGTGTTAAGGCATAACGCTGAGCACCAAGTTTAGATAAAAAAAACTGGGGCTTGGGCTTTCCTATTTGGTCATATGATCATTGTCAAGTCAACTTCCGTCTCTCAGTCAGTTTCCTTGGTTGTAAAATTGAGTTTATAATATGGATTTTTTCTACCTCATAATGTTGTTAAGCTCAAATAATATAATGTATGTAAAACAGTATAAAAAAGTATGCTATTCCTGGTAATTGTACGGGTAATAGTAATAGCAATATAGGGTATTAATTCTTGTTATCCATTGGACAGTGATAGGGGTCTATACTTGTGGGTAATAAGTGCTGGTTGGTAGTTTAGGGTGTGTGGGTGTGGGTGTAGGTGTAGGTGTAGGTGTAGGTTTTGGATAGTTCTGCTATTAATTTTAGAAATGATACAATAGTTTGTATCAGTGTATCTTATATCCAAAGGGAGTAATATCTCACCAAATGAAATATATATGACAATTAATTGATTGATTCTTCAGTTAATCTGTGATCTCATCAACATAAGTTTTCTCCTTTAAGTTGTCAGCCCTAGCCTATCCATGCCTTCTCATCTCTAGTATTTATTTGTGTTCTGTCACTTCATGATTTTTGGGGAGCCCTGTATCACACTGTATGGAAACTAATCAAGCACATAGATGGGTCATTAATTACCCATTGCTTTGATACCTTTTTTTTTATTACCCAATCATATACATCCCTGATGTATTTCATGTCGTTTTTCTTATACCATACTTGGTTTGTACTGGGTTCCAACCTACTTGTGTCCACTACAAATTTTTTCTTTGCTCTTTGGATACCCTGTAACCTTAATTCTTTGGGAACTAATATTTCAAGATCCATAAAGCATATAGCACCACCAGGGGTATATAATTGCTTAAGAGATTGGCCTTTTTTCCCCACAGAAAAGCCTGGGGTCATTAAAAGAACTGCATAGTTTCCCACAGGCAATCCAGCCTGCTCTCTTTACATTTAGTTCTTGGTTCTGCTTATTGTCCACGTGGGATATCTGCTGAAGAGAGATGGATATTAACACGCTCATGAATATATACTGTGAGTTTTTTGGTCAGTTGCCTATAATAATCTAGACAGTAGTCATTCTTTATTCACTTGTATTTAGACCAAGCTCTTTTGAGTAATTAGAAGCTTCATTGAGAGGCTCTGCAGTGTCCTTGGTCTTGAGGCAGTCAGCACTATTTTATCTACAACTAGAAACATCTGGTGAACTGTGCCTTAAAGCACTTACCTCTTTGCTATGTATTTATACTTGGACATTCTACATCATGGTGGAAAGTAATCTTGGTAAGTTTTTATGCTTCCCTTTATATGAAAAACCAGAGCTCATTGACTAAGATCTCTGTTGTTATGTCTTTGATGCATACATTCATTCTTTCTTACAGGAAATATGTATTAAGCTTCTACTTTGTGTCATGCGCTGTGTTAGGGAATCTGAGAGGGATTGTACCTGTGATTTCATTGGAATGGAAGCTCTGTGATAAGTAAACTCCTCCTACCTGTGTACTTTCTCTTCACCTTATAGCCTTAGAGAAGTGTCTAGAGTATGTCTAGAAGTCACCTTCCTAGGGTCGTTCAACTAGCATGTGTCAGAGGCAGAATTGAACCTAGATCTTCTTGGTTCTGAGGCCAACTCTTTATCCACTGCAGCATGATGCTTCTAAGGCTCTGGGGGTACAAAGACAAAGTGAAATAATCCATGCCTTCATACAACTTCCATATAATAAATTTAACATATGCATAAAGGAGCCCCTTATTAGCAAAGTAGCTTTAAGGCAGCATTTTGGTCCAATAAATTAAGAATTTTTTAAAAATAACTAAAACAGAAATACAGTAAAATCTTTCATTCAGTTATGAGACTGTGAAAATGTGTTCTATTGAATATCAGATGTGAAACTGCCTGTACCCTTTACCTTTGTTGAAGATATAAGCCACAGGCCTTTGAACAGGCAACGTGGCTGACATAAAACCCAAGCATCTTATTCCTAAGAGAACTCTTCTCACTCACTGTTTCCCCTATGGATCCCTCTCCTCAGTAGGAGCTGGTTGACTCTTATTTTAATATATAAGTGTAATGGACTTTATTATCAGTATTCTAAATCCACAGCAGGTTAGTTGCAACAAATTATAAGTTCAAAAGTGGCTGCTATAAACAAATACTTTTCATAACATTCAAAATGACAACTGACACCTTGACCAGTAAGAGACATAAAAATGATTAAAAGCTGCCACAGTAATCCAAAACGTGCCAGCATTGTAGAGGCCTTCACATCTCAGCAGACTGCATGTGTCAGGCACTGATCAGTGTTAATAGCTGGGGTTAGTGCTGAGTCTGACAGAACTTCTGCATGATGACTTAGGGAGTATATTGCCCATTTTCAGTGGCTGGTGCAGTGTGTAGAGTAGTGAACATGGAGTCAGAAGAAACCTGTTGAGTATACGCATACTCTGATGCATATAAGATGTGTCATTTAACTTTTATGAGCCTCAATTTCCTCATTTGTAAAGTGGCAATGTTAGCAGTTCCTCATTCATGAATTGTGAGGATCAAATGGGATGAACATTTACTGATGACTTGTATATGAGACTCAGCTCCCTGGATGGATCTGGTCTCCTTTTCCTCTTACCTTCTTGCACTTGCTAAATTGTGAACTCGTATTTAGATGGTATTTTTGCTGCTGTGTGATCCTTAAAATGTAGCTGTCAAACATTCTAAATACCTTGGGTATCTACATTATATGTTTTTATCTGTGTGTGCATGTGTATGTGTAATATACACATACATATGCATTTTTAAGTGCCAAGAGACACTGTGGTCTTATTATTCATTATCATTTAAAAAACAACACCACCAAATGGACCATTCTTTCAGCTACTGTTAAGAACCATTGCTAGTGGAAGTGACTTTGTAAGTGCTTGCTCAGCTCGTGATTTCTAATATAACATTTGCTCTACTTAGTAAGATTGGCTTCTTTCTTTCACAGATAAGCAAGGATCCTTTCAGCTTTAAAATTTAATTTTCAGGTGTTAATATATTGTCTTTTCAGGCTACCTTTCTAGGCTGACATTTCTATTATATCCATTTAAGAAAAAAATTCCACCTGTTTTGTTATTGGAAAATGCCATTTGCAAAGTTATTAGAAAGCTAACCTTGTCAGAGATATTATTGCATTATCCCTTTGCTAGGACAGCTGGAACTGGTTCGTGGCAGAAAAAAACCCCCCAAAGAGAAAAGCAATTTCAGGAAATATAATGAAATCAAAACAAAATGCCTTTTATCCCTCTCCAAAGTGAAGATGTTGATTAAGATGGGGTTTGTGGGATTTTGGACGATAGATGTTTGTGGACTGCCTGTGGCAGTGGTTAAAAAAAAGAAGAAGAAAAATAGGAAGGAAGAAAGAGTGACCTGAGGTAGCAACATGTATATGTTGTGACCTTTGTGTTTATGTAAAGGTGTGTGTGTGGGGGGTCCTTTTCCTAACCAGTATTTGGTGGGCCTTGTGTAATTTCCCTTCTCCAAACCATACACATTCTCCCATTGGTCCCTTCTCTTCCAATTCCTGTTTTTAGTAAAAGCCCAGAAAAGAGTACACTCAGCCTTCTCAAAAAATGAGTTTTTAAAACCCTTTGGAGTATACTCTCTGAATTTCTGGGTTTTCCAATTGTTATTTGTTAATACCTGCATTTTAAATGCCCAGAAGCTGTTGTACTTATTGTGAACTAGGTTCTCAGAGTGGAATTTTTTGTTCCTTCTGACCATCCACAGAACAGCTTCTTAGATTTTTGTCATACCTGGAATTTGTTTGGCTAGAAACTCTCCATAGTAGCTTAGGGAGAATATCACTAACTGTTAGTACCTAGTAGAAAGAATATATGGCATAGATGATGCTCTCAATAAATGCTTATTGATTGATTAACTGACTTAGACTCCAGAAAGACAGACCTGTTTTTCAAATCTACCTCTGACACTTACTAGTTCTGTGACCATGGGTAAATAATTCACCCTTTCTGAGCCTCAATTTCCTCAGTTATAAAATGGCTCTTATGAGTCTCACATACAATAATATGTATAAAATTCTTTACAAATATTAAAATAGTAGTATAAAGGAAGGAGAAGATAACATTTATTAAGTGATGACTGTGTTCCAGGCATTGTTAAGCACTTTGTAAATATTACTTTGTAGTATAAAAGGTACGCTCAGTTTGTCAGTTGCAGTGGAAAATGTAGGAATGGATTGCTTACGTGCTTCTTGGGAGACAAAAAAATATTTTCCTAGAGCCTTAATATCTTTAAGGGTCATATAGAGAAAGGTAAATAAAGGGTATTATTCTAGGGCAAAGGCCCTAGAAATGGTTTTGTTTTGTTTTGATGGTCTATGGAGAAGCCAGAAATGAGAGAGATGGGAGCAAGAAGGGGACGATAATAACTGTCACAAAATAATGGTAATTATTATATTAATGATGAAAGCTAACATTTATAAGCCACATACTATGTACCGGGCACTGTTAAGCACTTTACAAGTATCATCTTATTTGATGCTCACGGTAGTGCTGTGAGATAGGTACTATTATTATCCCTGTTTTACAGTTGAGGAAATTAAGGCAAATGGAGATTAGGAGACTTGCTCAGGTTCACATAGCTAAGAAGTGTCTCAGGCCAGATTTGAGCTCAGGTCTGCCCAGTTGACGTGTGCCGCACAGCTCTCCCTATAGAGGTGTGCCAGATGAAGAATGCATAGACATGGTTGAAGGGGTGAGCTGAACTGGCATCTCCTGAATCTCACTTTAATATGAATTGACTATAGGCAGGTTGCATGCATCCAGCCACACACTTGATGATTGAGGTACAAGAAATACATTCAACTCAACAAGGAAATAGGCAGATATGGAGAGGGGGAGGGTTGGGTATAAAAGAGAGGGCAGGAAAAGGAATAGTTACTTGGAAAAGAAAATGTCAGTGAGATTGAGTGTGAAAGAGAAAAGGAAGAAAGAGTAAAAACCTGAATTTAAGTGGTACCAGGGAAAGAGATGAGGGCCAGTGGAGTGGAATCAACTTCCTTCATTTATACAGCAGAAGTGTTAGGCAGAGTCACTCTCTTTTACTACCTTTTTTGTGAAGAGGTATTGGGACAAGAGAGGAAAAAAATATACAAGGACAGGGGAGAGGGAAATACACAATTACTAGTCATAACTTTGAATGCGAATGTGGCAAAACCACCCATAAAATGGGAGAGGTATCAGAATTGACTAGAAAGCAAAGTCTAAAAGTAAGTTGTTTACTTGAAATAACTATATAAATATTGTTCATCATTATTATTATTATATTTCTATTTATCATTCTTCCTATCCAAGCGTTCTCATGGAGGAAGAGAAATACAAGTGAACCTTTAAGAAAACTCAACATAGGGGCGGCTAGGTGGTGAAGTGAAGAGAGCACTAGCCCTGGAGTCAGAAGGCCCTAAGTTCAAATCTGGACACTTGACACTTAGGAGGTGTGTGACCCTGGGCAAGTAACTTAACCCCTGTTGCCTTGCAAAAAACAAAAACTCACTATATTAATACCTGATGATGTCACTTCCAAGGTCAGCACTAGTTAGAAGTGGACCTCTTCTTGCTAGCCAAAATTACATATATTTTGGACTTGAGACAAGATATGGTAAAATAATAGCAAGACCTTTTTGGAGTATACTTTTTCCAAAGGTTCAATTGCCCTAGTAGAAAATATTCATTTCATTGGTCTTCTCAAAATAATATGCTAACCATTGAAAATATATGTAAAAGGTTGGCTGATAAATATATTAGAGTTTTTACAGGAAGATGCAGTTTACAACTTCAAAATCTTAATTATTCCCATCTACTAATGCCTTACCCCAATAAAAGTAAAAAAGATAATATTTTCTATGACAATGAGCATGAATCTTGGAGAGGAAACTAATCAGTGTTGTAGAATGCTGTCTTTTATAATAGTAATTGCAGACTGGAGGGCTTCTGGGAGCACCTTTTCCTTTTACACAATAAGAAATAAGACCTAGAGAGGAAAAGTAACTTGCCCAAGCCAGACAGAATCCAATTCTTTCCACTGGAGCGGGGAATGCCCATCTTATGTGGCATAATCTTTTCAGGGACTAGAAAGAGGCCTGCAGGTGAGCCTGCTTGACTGATTCTGTGTTGTTCAGGTTACTCTCTGTCTTTCTGCCCCATGAGTATTTTGTTCCTCTTAAATCCAGGCCATGGCTCCTCCTCTTCTCTCATACACACATTGTCCTGTTCTGGACTGGAGAATCAGATTCTTTGCCCTTGGCTGAGGCCTTCCTCTTGTTATATAAACTTCTAGGAAATTCAGATCTTTGAATAACCTTGGTCTGAAAGGAAGGCTGTATGTGAAAATTGATGGTCACACTCAAAAAACAGCTTTCTATCAAAAAAAAAATGGCCTCCACAGTGTTAGTGCTAAAAATAACTTTAGAGTTTTGTTGTTTTTGATTTGTCTCCAAACTACATAGAGTGATTTTTTTCCCAAAGTATGTACAAGATATAGTACCAGCCTCTTTTTGGATGTTCTTAACTGATCCCATCTGTTCTGTGAAATGGTAAAAAAAATTTAACTGTATGGACCCTTGAAGTACTAAAATAACATTTTTTATTTGATTTTGGTTTCTTACTTCCAGTTATATACTTCCACTTTGACTCTGGGTGCTAATACTCCTCATAGAATTTTGATCCAGAAACAGCCTTGGAGAGACCATCTTGCTCAAGCTCTGAGGTTTGATCTGGGTTATTGGCTCATAGCCTCTTAGATCTAGATCTAGGTCATATGACTAGTGTGCAGTGCAAACAGGATCATAATCCAACTTCTCTGATTGCTAGTTCAAAATTCTTTCCATATCCACTCCTAAATTAATGAAGTAAATTATTTTAATTTCTCTTTTACTAAAATTAGAGCCAATATATCCTAGATTCATGGAAGCTTTCTGTAATATAAAGCTATTCCTCCATTCTACTTCATTTTGGAAATCTACAACTGGCCACAGATTCAGTGTCTGAATACTAACTGGGCTCAACAGGAGAGTCAACTTTATTTGACCAAGGTCATTCAGAAAGTGTTGGGCATAGAGGTTTAGGGTAAGTCTTCCCTCCTCCATAAAATCTGCAGGCCCTGCACTAAAATTTGCTTTTCTCTGGGCCCTTGATGTACTAGCAGAAATAAAAAATGGAATGAACTGAGTAGTGGCAAAGAATGTAGCTCATTTGTGAAAGGAAGTTGAGTCAGACAAATGCTTATTATCCCACTTGAAGTAACTACTTTATAATTTCCTGCCTTCTGCTTGTCTCTGTAGCATTCCTGGTGAACTCTGGTTTGACTCTCTTTAGGCAGTTTGGTTTACTCTATGTTGGGTCACATTAATTTTCCTCAGACCTGACTGATTACCTATAGTCACTAATAGTCTTCTTTCTAAACATGTCCCTCCCCTCCCACATACCATTCCCCACTATGTTTCCACCCAGTTTAAGAGCTCTGTGATATAGACATCACTTTTGCAAGAGATGCGACTAGTGTCGTATAAAGTCTAGGCAGCAACTTTTAATCTCTTCCACAATATTAACTTTAAAAAAAAATGTTTAACAAAAAACCTCCAAAGGACATTATTTCTGTGCCATAATGGATTGAGTTTTTGCTTACTAATTATCATGATTTATGAGCTTTTCTGTTAATTTGGTAGCTTATGACCGTAGTAGAATTTAATTGCACAGTAGTTTATTGTTAAACTATACAGTGGATTTTTGTTGTTTAGTATGCAACTTACTCCCTTTTTTAAAGTCATAGGTCCATTGATTTAGACATGACCTTTGAAGTCATTAAGTCCAGTATCCTTATTTTACAACTGAGGAAACTGAGAGGTTTCATTGAGTTCCTTAGGGTCACGCAGCTAATGAATTCCTGAAGTGGAATTCCTTATTTCATGTCTAGCATTGGGACCACCATTCACAATACAGTTATCCCTCAGGGGTTAGGAGTGTAGCACCCACTAGATCTGGAAAACCTGAGTAAGATTTTTTGATCCTCCCTTTGTACCAGAGAAGTCCGATTTCTTTTCTCTTATGTGATGTTTACAGTGCCTTATTGTAAAGTTTGGGTATATTTGTTGTATTAAGATAAAAAATGTTGATACTATGCATATATCTCATGAATTTCTGAGTTTCTCAACGTTTTCTGTGTCATTTACTGGCCTTTGCATATAGTCTGTGGCTTCCAAAAAACTCCCCCCCAAATTCCCATTTAATTTCTTATCCCTATCAAAATATATACCTAATATATCAAAACCACAGGGGTAAAAGTTGTGGAAGGGATCACTTTACTTCCCAATGAGAACCTTTATCTGAGTAGGTTTAAAGGAGTTCTATGTAGTGGAAACAGTATTTGCCTTGAAGCCAGGGGAAACCTGGCTTTGCACTCAGCTTTTGATGCTTCTTAGCTGTGTGACTCTCGGCAAGGCCCTTGATGTCTCAGTGCATCAGTTTTGTCATTTATAAAATGGGGCTAATAATTCCACAGTGCCTGTGTTATAATGTTGTTACAATTATATACATTTATACACACACACACACACACACACACACACAACTGAACTAAGGTTTTTGGAATGCCCTCTATAAATTACATTCCAAAACTGAACATGCCATGTAAATGCTATGGTTATTTTAAGGATTAAATGAGATAATATATGTAAGACACCTTGCAAATCTTAAAAGTTTTAAATAAATATTAGTTGCTGTTATTATTGTAGGTAAAGGATGGAACTTTCAGTGCTAGGCTTTTCTTTTCTTTCCTCTCAAAAAAAAACAAAACAAAACACT
Source organism: Petaurus breviceps papuanus (assembly GCF_028583685.1). Lineage (NCBI taxonomy): Eukaryota > Metazoa > Chordata > Mammalia > Diprotodontia > Petauridae > Petaurus > Petaurus breviceps. The sequence continues at coordinate 14,860,245 of NW_027185764.1, forward strand.
GACAAAGCTTTATCTCAAGCCTAAAGAAGGAGGTTGAAAAGAAATAGATTAAGTCCTACCTCATGTAATTTCATTAAAATTTCCTGGGAATTTGTGTTTGGCTGCAGGTTCTTGTATTCCCAATTCCCTAAATTCATTCATATGGGAAAGAGTGGGTAGGTTTGCTGGAAGAACCTGAGAAGAAGGGATTTGGAAGGCAGGCCATCTAGACACAGCCACATTTTCAGCACGCTTAACTGTTTTGGGGGTGCTGGAAACATTTAAGTTTCTCCTTAGGGCCTTCCTAATCTGTTGACACCCCTTATTTATGCCCCTGTTTGCTCAGTTAGCTTTTTTCAGATTGGAGGGTGTGGTATAAGTCCTTGCAAGGTTTACAGAAAACTGGTTGTTTTATGTAGTTTAGTTTAACCATTATTCTCATGAAATCCTCATGGAACATTAAATCCAGTAGAAAAGTTACAACACCAGCTATTGTAATAGTTATTAAGTAGCAATAAAATGTGGGCATATATATTTACAGACTCAATGTGTACATAAAATAGAAGGTATTAAATGTCATCTGTCATCAGGTGAAAACAGTAAAATATAGGGCCTGTTGTTTAGAATTAAGTCTTTTTGTTAACTGATCATATAAAGATATAAGCGGCCACCAATAAAATTCCCAAGTGAGAAAATAAATGCCACCAAGCCAAAGCAGTAATGAATGCAGTACATCTAGAAATAAGCTCGTCCACTTTCCTCTTAAGGGATCAGCTCTAAATAATATGCTTAATTATGAGGATACAATCAAAAGAAAGGGAAACACAGCAGGCCATTTTGCAATTTTCTTATCTTTTTCCTTGTGTTTAAAGGCTTACCAGACCAGAAATTAGAAAGTCAGTTTCTTAACTAAGTGTGTGCCTTTATGTTAGTAGGAAGACCAGGCTGACTCTTGTCAGATTCTTCTGTCTACATGAGTAACCTGCAAGGTGGATCTGTGCCCTTGGACAAGGTGTAAATTGCAGGACGAGAAGGAAGAAACAGGATTTCATAATGACTTCTTTCTCCCCTAGCTCTGGAATGGCAAAATGGTAACCTTTGTACTTTTGCTCATTTTCATACATGATGAATGAAGAAATCATGTAGTCGAAAGAGTTAGAAGTAACCCTAGTAACCCTGCTAAATGTGACTTCCAGCACTGTCACTTACTAGTTGTGAGACCCTTGACAAGTCACTTTTCCTTTTCTGTAAAAGTTAAGGGGTGGTCCAGCCGAAATTTCTGATATTCCTTCTGGATCCAAAGTTGATTGTTTAAATATACAGTAGACACAATAATGTAAGTGAAAATAGTCCTGAAATGAATCTGTTCTCTAGTTAATTATAATGACCAGTCTTGGCAGGGGTAAACAATGATGAAACTCTATACTTTTGAAAGAAAAGTGAGGAGCTAGGTAGCATTTTACAGATGCTGTTTGAATCAGTTGCTATGGTTGTTAGTTTTGCTTACCTGGTGGTTTATTTTTTGTTTTTGTTTTTTTGTCCTTATGGGAGGATGGTGTATGTGTGGCAGGGGTGGGGGGAGAGTATGTCTGGAAATATAGGCATAAATGCAGGTTTAAAAGAAAAGGTTTGTGCAACTGAGGCAGGCTATAAATATTTGCTGTGGGTAATGATGTTCCAGGCACAGTGTTTTAATGAGGTTTTCTCTGCCCACCCAATATTAGATACTCTCTTTATTTCTACATTGTCTGTCATACTAAGCTGACATTGCTACTTGGGTTTAAGGAAAATATTGATTTGCATTTTTACTGTGCTTCTGGCTGGCATTTGTTGCTTATTTTTAAGTCTCTATCCTCCTTCCCCCAAACATATACCAACACAACAGAAAAGACCTCCACCCCCCAAACAAAAATAGTCTTACTGTTTTCCTATTTATTATTTTATTGTAAATTCTCCCTTTACCTCTCCTCCTCTACTTTCTCCTCCTCTACTCTCTGTTTACTCATTTAAGTTTCTGCCTTCCCCTTTTTGTGTTGAGGTAACCTAAAAGGAGTACAGTAGTAGTTCAAGGTGACTTTTATTCGTTATTTTTTCCCCAGTCTCTTTCACTGGCCCCTGCTTACTTCAGCCTCAGATGAATTCAGTTTTTTTTTCCTCCTAACCATTCCTGCATAATTAGTGGACATCTTAATTGAACTGTCGACATTGATGCCTTGATCTGTTTCTGAGAAGCTCATGTAATTCATTGCTCATCAGTTTGGAGAAGTTGGCCCATGCTTCTCCTCAAGCTTGTCTCCCCCCTCCCTCCTCTCTCCAGTAGACATTTCTTTGCAGTGGTTTTCATTGCTTTGTCTCTGATACCTATTAACTGTGTGACCCTGCATACTGCTCAAGGAATCAAAAGATCATACTTTTAGAGCATTGAGAGGACCAGAGGGGTTAATTACACCAACTCTCTCATTTCAGAGACAAAGAAATTGAGACGTGAGATTCTCAGAACTAAAATTCAAACTCAGATCCTCTGACTTTAAATTCTGTGTTTCTCTGCTGTTCTGTGCTGCCTGCCCAGTTGTTCAGCTTTCTGGCTTTCAGTTTCCTCATCTGTGGCTAATAATACCTATCTACCTCTCAGGATTGTTGTGAAGATCAAGTTAAATACGAATAGAATTGTAAACCTTGATATAATATACAAATATTAGCTATTATCATAGTTTACTCATTTTATGAAGTTCTAACAAGTTCACTTTTTTTGGTCAGATTTTTTAAACTGATTTTTTTTTTCTCAGCAGGGGAAAAAATGAAAAAAAAAAAAGCATAAGAATATATTTTTCTTCTAAGAAGAATTTCCTGTTTCTCCTACCTCCCCTTTAGGAAAATGGGAAAATGTTTCCCCCTGGCTCTCCTTTCCTGTCCCCTTAACTACCTACTGCCTTTATTTCTCTTAATATAAAAAATGTCTAACAGTCTAGTTCACCAAGCATTTATTAAGTTTGTGCTTTATGCTACGCACAGGTTCTGGGGATGCAGAAATGCAATAACAAAATAGCCCTATCCTTGAATGAACTTACATTCTATTGAGGGAATTTAATAGGCACATAGACAAAAGTCTATATTATTATTTGAGAATGGGGAGGAAGAGAATTCTACAAAATGAGGGGATTAAGAAAAGCTTCTCTTAGAAGACGGCATATGACTTGAACCCTAAATGAAACTTGTAATTCTAAGAGGTACCTTTGAGGAAACAGCACATTCTGTCATGGGTCAGGGTGGGGTCTGAGCTCTTGCTAAGGCACAGTGGTAGGAGATGGTGTGTTGAGTTCAGGGAATGCCAGTTAGGTTAGTTTAGCATGAACATGCTTGTGAAAGGGAGTAATGCATAATAAGCCTAGAAGGTCAGGTGAGCTAGAGCTGCATGGTAGAGTTCTTTAAAAGCCAAACCAATAAGTTTTGTATTTTATTGTGGATGTCATAAATGACGTCTAAAGGTTTGTGTGTGTGTGTGTGTGAGTGACAGAGAGAGAGAGAGACAGACAGACAGACAGACAGAGACAGAGGGACAGAGAGAGATAGAGAGAGGCAACTGTGCAAGATGGAATCGAGAAGGGAGTGACTAGAAATGAGGAGTCCAGTTAGGAGATTGTTGCAATGATCCTGATGAGAAATGACCATGTTAAGAGTTGTTGTGGAGGTAGAAATAACAAGACAACTGCCAGTAGGACATATTGAGGAGAGAGAGAGAGGATGGTTCTGGGTTTGTAAACTGGATTGTTGTGATAATTTATGCTTAGACTAAAGTCCCACTGTAATAGATTGTCGTGTAGACTATGTGAGTAGAAGGTAATCTTTGACTGATTTTAACAAGTCAGAAAAACATTATCACAACTACCTTGGTAGGTTACTCTACCACTATACCACATAGCTGCCTGAATACTGTGTGCAGCAAAGTGGCCTTTCTGTAGTAGGCATTGTGTTTTAAAGAAAATGTTCCTGGTGGTGGTAAAATTTAGACTGAACTGTGATCACAATGCCTTTTCCTTCAGGCCATTGCCAGCTAACCATAGGTTTCACCAGAGTTTGGCATCCTGAGCCACCTTCCCTTTTCCTTCTACGTTTCCCTTGGTAATTTCATCAGCTCCCCTGGATTCAATTATCACCTCTATACAGATGATTCTCAGATCTATTTATCTAGCCCTAACCTCTCTGCTGACCTCCAGTTTCTAATCTCCAGTTGCCTATTGGATATCTCAAACTGGATGTCTTGTTGACATCTTAAAATCAACATTTCTCAAAACTGAACTCATTATGTTTCCTGCCTCAAGCCCTCCCTTCTTCCTGACTTCACTATTATCATTGAGCCATCACCATCAGTCAGTGAGGCCCAACCTAGATGTCATCTTTGCTTCCTCACTTTCTCTCGAGCTTCCACATCCAGTTCCTAAGTCCTGTCAATTCTATCTTTGTGTGTAGGCCCCTCATCACCTTATGCCTGTACTACTGCAATAGCCTGCTGGTTGATCCCTGTCTCAAACCTCTCCCCATTCAATCTGCCCCTTACTCAACTGTCACGTTGATTTTCTGATTATGTCTCTATCTCACCACTCCCTCCCCTCATTCCCCTTATTCAGTAAACTCCAGTGGATCTTTAATACTTCCTGGATCAAATATAAAATCCTCTATTTGACTTTCAAAGCTATTTATAACCTGGCCCCTTCCTATCTTTCCAGTCTTCTTATACCCCTACTCCCCTCCATGTATTCTACAATCCCATGACACTGGTCTCCTTGCTATTCTTCCATGGGCACTTTCATTGACTGTCTTCCATGCCTGGAATGCTCTCCCACCCCTCTCTGCCTGGTATCTCAACTAGGCTTCTTCAAGACTCAACTAAAGTCTCACCTGTTTCAAGAACCGTTTGCCAACCCTCCTTGATCTTACTGCCTTCTACGTGAAGTTACTTTCACCTGTCCTGTCTGTATTTTGTACAGAGTTGACTGCATGTTTTCTCCTCTATTGGACTGTTAGCTCCTCGAAAGCAAGGACTGATTTTTGGCCTGAACATTTGGAACATCACTTTGGTTGCTGTGTGGAGGATGAATTGTAGTGGTAAGAAATATGAGATAGGGAAACTCATTACGCTGTTGCAGTAGGCAAAGAAACAAGTATTAGGGCCTCAGGGTGATACATTTTTGAATCTTGAAGAGGGAGGGAGAGTTCTTTGTGAGATATTTTTTTGGAGGTAGAAATGACAAGCTACAGAATATGTTCTTTATTAAAGACAGCATCTCTGACAGTATTATTTGCTACTATAGGCTAAGTAAGTAAACTCCAAATGGTAAACTGAAGGATGTTGCTAAGTACATAATCCTGGGAAAAGGGTAAGCCCTCAAAACTTCCAAAGCCGATTGTCTGGGATAGGAATGAGGTTTCAGTGTGTTTCAACATGTAGGTTTTCTTTCAGAGAACAGGCTAAATTTTTTGGTAGTCTTTCAGCAGTGTCACATCCTCAATAGGCTTAACTCACAGGAGATCTCAGTTAACCTTCTCCTGGGAGGTACTCACCACCACTCAGCACTGCCCTTAGATACTCCCCAGGGTGGGTGTCTGCAGATATAGGAAGAGACAATCCTTATTTTGGAAGATACCCTTAGAAGCTTAGACTCTCCATATTTGTTCTTTTGTTTCTCTAAATTACCCAATTCAAAATATAGACAAGTCTCTTTTCTCCTGGTTAGCAAGGCTCTCTAATAGGCTTTTATGTAGGTCTTTATCCAAAGCTTTTTGAAAGTCTCTAAATAAATGACATCTACTAGTTAGCCTTCATTGGAGATTTTTATTAGCCCTCTTTTGTAGAAGTATAGCTAATTCCAAAAGGATGCTTTATCCTCATATAAGTTATCCTTATTTAGCTACCTGTAAGCTTCTTAGAGGAATAACACTTTATCAATGGGAAGTACTCTATTAATGATGAGAAGCGTATATAAAGATCACACTCTGTGGTAGGGAGTGGGACTCATCTGTCTTTCCTGGTATTTATTCTTTCTTACCTCCCTCCCTCTTATTCTCTGCTATCCCCATACTGAAGAAAAAAATCTCTTACCCTGATCCTCACAGCATAGCTTGTCAAGACCCATGGCATTCTTTTTTAAAAGCTGACTCCAGGCTGTTACTCCCTTTAGCCCTCTGACAAAGGGTAACTCCTAATGTGAAGGACTCTGCCCCTTAGAGATGCTTGATGAATGTAACTGCCTTGCTCTAATGAGCTGCAGTTTAAAGAGGACCCCTAATTAATCCTCTTCTTAAAATGGCACACACAGCTTTGACTCATCTAGAACCTGGAAGCTTGATCTTTAGTAATTACACTTGAAGATGATCCTCTTTCATCCAGGGGATGCCTCATTCTCCCTTCCCCCATCCTTTTGTATAGTATTTCAGAATTTCCCTCTTCTATATATAGAGTTTCCATTTGAGTTTTTTACCTCTCCCCATCTATTTTTTCCCAGTTCTTTGATCCTTTGATTTGGGAGATGGGGAGTAGAGAGTAAGAAGGGAAGAAGTCTGGAAGGGGAACCTCAAAATCAACCAATGTCCAAATACTGTTTCTTAAATCACCTTATTCCATTCTCTTCCATCTGTTCTGGTCTAGTGAAGATCCATAGTCAGTGTTGAGGGACCTCCTAAGAAGATCAAGTATAGGATACCGTCAGACCAGATTTCTGTATGGATTTGCAGAGGATTACAGTTAATTAAAGAGCTCTTCCTTGCTTTCATTTCCTTGTATCTGCCAGCTATTTACATGCTAATGTAGGGCCTGCCAAGGAGAATAAGAAAGGTGTCAGCAGCAGGCATATTATCATATCAGGAAACAGTTGAAAAATGAGATGACTATTATTTTATATATTTATATTGCATCTATGTATATGAAAAAATGTCTAGATTAGAAAAAAAACATTTGAAAGTCAGTGCAGTAATTTTTTTTTGCATATTTCCTGAAGTGTATGATGTGACTGAATAGAATTCTCTCCATTAAGGTTACATCTTACACTGCATAATTTAATGCATTATACATGGTAATATCTTAGCATAAGCAATTTTATAAATAAAGAGAATGAAGAGGGTAGAAAAACTTTTAAATGAAAGGCTTTCTTCAGGAGATAGGATAATTGTCCTTTTTTGGAAGAAAATTTCAGTTTCACTGATTTAGGTAGGTATAGACACTTGTCTTTGGAGCTACTGGTTCATACTATCTCAAGAAAAGAAATAGTTAACTTTATATTCAATTCACTTCAGCAAATATGTATTACTTACCTTTGTCAATATATTGTGCTGGGGATGCAAAAATGGGTCACAAGGTGGTCTCTCTTTTTTATTTGGTCTTTTTGGAGGGGGCAAGGCAGGGCAATTGGGGTTAAGTGACTTGCCAAAGGTCACACAGCTAGTAAGTTTTAAGTGTCTGAGGCCAGATTTGAACTCAGGTCCTCCTGACCCTAGGGCTGGTGCTGTATTCACTGTGCTACCTAGCCGCCCCATAGTCTTTCTTCTTTAAGGAATTTGAGACTCTAATGGGGTATGTGGAATGAAACAGAAAATTATAATCGAAGTTGTATTAAAGAGATACAACCAAAATTGTATGAGGATTTAAGGAGGGGGAAAAACAACTTTGATCTGAAGCGAATCCCAAAGACTCCAAGGATGTGCTGGGCATGTGAGCTAGAGTTTGAAGGAAAGGGAAGCTTCCAGAAGGTTGTAGGGGCTATTCTTAGGCCTGAGGGGAGGGTGTGCCTAATGATCCAAAGGTAGGACAAAAGCAGGGCCTGGCTGGTAGTGCCATTGGCCTGGAATAGATAATAGGAGAAGTCGACCAAGTTAGATGGCAGAAAACCTTAAATGTCTAAATCATGAATTGGTAAGGAATGGACAACCAGTGCATCAGGGCAGTCAGTGTATTGGAAAATCTGGCTTGGCAGGGATATGCAGGGTGGATCATAACTAGTAAGACAACAGAGCACAGTGGCAACAACATTGACTTTGGAGTTTAGGAGAACCTGGTTCAGATTCTGCCTTCCTTTGACACTTGCTAGTGGCATGACTCTTGGCAAGTATAAACCAGGTGAAGCCCACCCTGCAAAATGCAGAGGAGTCCAAGCTGGTTTTGAAAGCAGAAAAGTTTTATTCAGAGGAAAATCATACACTAGTGTTAAGGATTCCAGTACAAGGTACAGAGGAGCCCATACCCCAGGAGAGGCAGGAGAGATTTATGCTTGAAAACCACCAAGGGGGTAAGTTTAAGGAGGAGTTGGGGGAAAAAAGGACAATCTTTCTCAGGAGAAGGTAGACATAGAAGCAGGATGTTTTGCAGGAACAGTTTACTGTTTACCAGTTTGGGGTTGGGGGGGAAACAGCTCAGCAGGGTCAGCCAGCGAACACCAGCAAAGGCATCTGGAAATGAGGGAGACTTTGGCTTACTACCGGTTCCTGATTGGCTTGTTTTAGCAAACAAACTTTCTCTGTGTCCAGTGCATCTGCCTGGTAAGGTAACTCATAGAGAACAGACACCTAAACTCCAAAGTCTCAGAGACTCTTTGTGACCCCATGGACCATAGCATGCCAGGCCCTTCTATCCTCCACTGTCTTTTAAAGTCTGTCCAAGTTCATGTTCACGGTCGCTGTTTCTATGACACTCTCATCCTCTGCAGTCCCCTTCTCCTTTTGCCATCAGTCTTTCCCAACATCAGAGTATTTTCTAATGAGTCTCATCTCATTATGTGGCCAAAATACTTAAGCTTCAGCTTCATTGTTTGTCCTTCAATGAGTAGTTTGAATTGATTTATTTAAATATTGACTGATTTCATCTCCTTGCTATCTAAGGGACCCTTAAAAGTCTTCTCCAGAACCATAATTTGAAGGTGTTGATTCTTTGGCATTAAGTTTTCTTGACTTCACAACTGTACATTACTAATAGAAAAAGCTTTGCTTTGACTATACAGACCTTTGTTGCAAGGTGATATCTTTGCTTTTTAGTATGCTGTCCAGATTGGCCATAGACTTCCATCCAGGGAGCAAGTGTCTTTTAATTTCATGGCTGCAGATACCATCTGTGGTGATCTTTGAGCCCAAGAATATAAAAATCTGACGCTGCTTCCATTTTTTCTCCCTCTATTTGCCAGGGAGTGATGGCACCAGTGCCATGATCCTGGCTTTTTTTTTTTTTAACATTAAGCTTTGATCCAGCTTTTACAGTCTTCTCTTTCACCTTCATCAAGAGGCTCCTTAGTTCTTTTTCATTTTCTGCCATCAGAGTATAATCTACAGATCTGAGATTGTTGATATTTCTCCCAGCAACCTTAAACTCTCTTACAGTTTACAGTGATGAAACTAAGTCTCAACAAGGTCTGCCTAGAAGAAAGCTTTGGACAGTAAGCCAGGAATCTTGAGTACTAAAGCTAGTAAACATATTTCCTATTGTACCAAGCTGCCTAAATATATGCTCCAGAGCTTCCAAAGCTTTTCAGAATTCTATACAATCTCATTTCAAAAATGGAACAGAAAGATCTAAAGATTTTATAGTTGGGTTCAACTTTTTCATTCACAATTAGAAGCTAGTAGGGTTCAGGTTCCAGTTCAGTGCCTTCCTTTGGATTTTGTCACCTCAGGATATTGATTAATCTCCTCTTTGTTTACCAAGAGAGTATATCTTTATGACTCATTCACTGAGGAACAAAAGGAAATGAGGTTATACCAAACAATGCTTTGACAGCTTCAGAAGGGAGTCATTCAGTTAACTGAAGATGTTCCTGACTTTATTTAAGGAAGCATAAAAATCTTTGAATAGGCAAATCAATGAGTAATTGAATGTAAGTATTTTCTTAATTTCTTTGGAAGCAATTAACACATAATAAAGTGTTTTTTGCTGATCACAGTACAGGTACTTAGGAATTCAGAAACCAAAATGTGATGCTCAGAAATTAAAAATTACGTTTTCCTGTATAATTGGGGACTGCCAAAGGATAAGATCTGGGTAGCTAGGTGCCATAGTGAATAGAGGACTGAGCCTGGAGTCGGGAAGACCTGAATTCAAATCTGGCCTCAGACACTTAACTGTGTGACTCTAGGCAAGGCACTTCACCCTTTTTGCCTCAGTTTCCTCATCTGTAAAATGAGCTGAAGAAAAAAAACAGTTTGCCAAGAAAACCCCAGATATAGTCATAAAGAACTGGACACAACTGAAAAATGACTGAACAACAAAAAAGGCTAAGATCTGAGGAGTAGTAGGGTGGGGAGAACAGAAATGGTTTGTTGTGCTTTACTATTGGAGTAGTTTTGAGTGACTTGTTGGGCAGGTGAATCTGTCAGTCAGGGGCACCCCAACAATTGGTGGTTTCTGCTTTTCTATTCTGACTCCTGACTTAAATCTAATTCATTTTTGTGCCATTGTTTTTTTTGGATTGTTCTTTTCTTTAAAATTTGGGATTATAAATAATTTAGGTATATTTTATAAGATGGGTAACTGACTTAAATATTTAAATTGAATAAATATTAAATTTTTCATTATGATAGTTTCTGATGTCTGTGACAGAATATAGTGGTTTCCTCACCCAAACCTCTTAGATTTGAATATTATAATTCATTTGTAATACTATTTAACATTAACAAAGCAGAGAGACATCACCTTGCCAACAAAGGTCTGTATAGTCAAAGTGAAGCTTTTTCCAATAGTATTGTACGGTTGTGACAGTCAAGAAAACTTACTGCCATAGAATCAACACCTTCAAATTATGGTTCTGGAGAAGACTTTTAAGAGTCCCTTAGATAGCAAGGAGATCAAATGAGTCAATACTAATGTTAATATATTGTTAAACATCTAATATTCTTTTCGTGTTTCCTACTAATCAAGTTTCCTGAGATTTTGTTGAAATTTCAGAGTTCTGGAGTTAGGGGCAACTAGATGTTGGGATTGGATAGATTGCTGAGTCTGGGGTCAGGAAAACCAGAGTTCAGATTCAGCCTCAGACACTCACTGGCTTTGTGACTCTCAGCAAGTAATTTAACTTCTGTTTGCCTCAGTTTTCTCAGTTGTAAAATTGGGATAATAATAGCAGTTAGCACACATGGTTGATGGGAGCATGAAAATGAGATATTTGTAAAACATTTGGCACATATGCTTTATATAAATGCTATTTGTTATTATTATTATATTATTATTATTATTTTAGTTGGTGTCTGTGAGAGGTAGACACTTTAATCAAGTGTCTTTAATCCTTTTTTATTTTGAACACTCAAAGTGGATTGGTTAGATGTTGAATATAAAAGTTTGATGGCAGGTAGTTTAAGATTAATGTAAAACACAAAATTTTCTTGTGAATTAATAAAATGTATTAACTCCATTATGAAGATTCAGGATCTTCTTTCTTTCTCTTAATATAACTGCCAACTTATGAGAGCCTGTACTGTGGCTAATTTTGAAAATCTTTCTTACTCATTTACCTCTTTAAAAAAAAAAATTCTTAACCAACTGAAAGTAGCTTTTAGCTTACCCTTGTTAGCCAGAAAGTCTTCCATACCTCCAGCCTCCTCAAGTGCAGCCTGAATCCTCCTTTTTCACTGTTGTGGCCTCTAGTATTCTCACACATGGTCACTGTCTTTCCTATAGAAAATTCTATAAAAGTGGGAAACTTCATTTCAAGCAGGCAAGCCATATTCACTGAAATTGTGGGCATCAGGGTGGAGTCCTCCTTTAAAAAAAAGAGTGTTTAAGTGTTTAAGTTTTTAAGTTTTAAGTGTTTAAGTGTTTAAGTGTTTAAGGTGAATGTGCTTTTTGGAGGTGGAAAATCTTTTTTCGTTGCTGATTATTGTCTCTGAAGTTGTTCTAAGGACTTATGTTAGACTGAACTTTGAAAATACAAGTGAATCTAGCCATTGTGATTACTGCTTGAATAAGGAAAATTTTTCTAATGACAGTCTGACCTTTTGGGGGATTTAATAACATTTGATTTATGGGGATTTGTGTATAAAGAAGAAAGTACAAACATTTTCACAGTTGACTGGATTGTCCTCAGTAGACCAAGGCTTTTACAGAAAAGGAACCCAATGCTGCTTAAGAATTTGGATGGCTTTTCAGTTCTAGTTTAGCCTGTTAAGAAGAAAATGCTTAGCTTCATGCTTGGTAGAACCTTCTGAATAAAAATCTAATTTTTCCCTTTCGGTGTTAGACTTTGTCTCTACTCAGTAGTATTATAATAGAATTGTTTCAGAATAAATGGGCGTTCCATTTCCTTTTTAGATGGTTTTTGAAGGATGTGTTTCTCTTAATCTGAATGTGCTAAGAATAGTGAGTCAGTGTAGCAGCTCTCCTTAGTAAGGTGGGTTTGCACTAGGGCAAGAAGCAGAGGCATGGAAGAAGTCTCTCATCAGCTTGTCAGAGCTATCGGTCTGTCATTTGGAGCATAATTTTTAGTCTCATGGAACAATGAGTTTAAAAAGTAGTTCAGTTATCCTGATAATAAAATCATTATTTAGGTAAGGATTGCTAAAAGATAGTGGTTGTGATACAGATGTCTGGGGGGGGGTATTCTCAAAATGAGTTGAAAATAATAAGATGATTGAGAGTTGTTTGTGTTGTACCCTGCTATGGGTCTTTATTGCCCCTTATCTGCCCTATTCCAGTCACTTTCTGGCTAGTCTTCCTGTCACATGTCTCTCCCCACTTCCATCCATTTAGCTGCCAAAGTGATCTTCCTAATGCTCTGATCATGATATTTCCCCCCACTCCTTCTGCTATCCTTCTGTACTCAGTAAACTCTAGCGATTCCCTGTCACCTCTAGGATCAAATATAAAATGCTTATTTTGGCTTTAAAATTCTTTATAACCTGAACCCTTTCTACCTACCTTATCAGTGTTCTTATACTTGACTCACCCCCCCTGTAATGAAGCCTCCTTGCTCTAAGTACATAAGTTACTCCATCTCTTGACTCTGTAAATGTTGAATGGTTGTCCCTCATGCCTGGAATCCTCCCCCTCCTCACCTCAGCCTCCGGGTTTCTTGAAATCCCAGCTCAAATTCCATCTTTTGTAAGAGGTTTTACCCCATCCCCTTCAATGCAAATGCTTTTCCTCTGCTGATTATCACCAATCTCTCCTGTCTGTATCTTGCTTCCATGTTGTCTTCTCCATTATATTGCTAGTTCCCTGAAAGAAAATTTTTTTTTGGCCTTTTTCTGTCCTTATCATGGTGCCTGGTGTATAATAATCATTTAATAAATGTTTGCTTTCTTGACTTGGCTCTCTAAATGCTCATGCTGGAAAGAACCTCTTAGACAAACTTCCAGGAACTCATTCCAGAATCACTTACCATAAAAAGAACCTTTTAAAAAAATTTTTTTTAATTTTTTTACTTTTTGGAGTAGTGGGGCAATTGGGGTTAAGTGACTTGCCCAAGGCCACAGGGCTAGTTAGTATTAAGTGTCTGAAGCCAGATTTGAACTCAGGTCCTCCTGACTCTAGGGGCCAATACTCTATTCACTGCACCTCCTTTTGAAACTCATAGTGCCTTTGCCTCAGTCTTCCAACTCAAAGAGTGACTGAGTCATAAATTCATGCATTTAGAGCTTGAAGACTCCCTAGGGAATGTCTGCTTAAATCCCTTTATTTTTATGTAATTCAGCAGATGTGGAGCGGTGATATGACTTGACGTACCTACTGCACAGGTAGTAGGCAGCCAAGCTGGAGCTCAGTCCATATGACCTGTGTAGACTAAGACTCCAGAACCCTCTGTACTGTCTCAGTCACCCTCGTCCATATTTCTTTGTATTGCTTTTTGTTGGATTCTGTGGGAAGCAGGAGCTCCTCAGTTGTAGAAGTTTAGTCTCTTCCTTGTCTATTTTTCTTGCTTCACATTTAGCTTTCCTATTGTACTGTGTAGCATCCTTGTTGTACTTACTGTCTGTTTAGTTTGCTCATTCCTGTTTCTTTGGTAAGAAAAAAAAGAAGATAATTTGTGTCAGCTGGCCCAAGTCCTGAAGCAGGTGTGTAGTAGAAGCAATCATGGATATTCACTGTTTTGAGGTTTTTAATATGCTAGCTGTCTATAGCTATATACAACATGAAAATTAACAGTCCCCGTAAGAATTGAAAAAGAAGATGAGCTGGTAATGTGGCAAGGGTGAGGGAGAAAGATGGATTGTCCAAGTAACCGACTGTTATGTAAAGGGATCTTGGGAGAATGTTAAAAGAATTTCCAGCATGCTAGGTGTTACCACCACAAGGTGAAATTATGAGAAAACATGTATAAGACTCACACAAGTTAAGCAGGTTGCAATCTGTAATTATTAGAATATTTTTCATTTTTTATATTTTACCTCTAGCACTGAATACCAGATCTGGCATATAGCAGGTTCTTAATAAATTCTTGTAGATTGATTGCATAGCTGGAAGGAACATCTAAATTAATGAAATAATAAATCCATTTGAGTAGTGAAGAATATCTTCCTTGAAAGCAATACTATGTCAAAATCAATATCAAAATCATTGCCTTCTTTCAGTAATGAAGAAAAATGGGACTATATGTTATACAACTGAGGGGAGACCAAACTGCCTTATTTAAATAATCTGTTGATGTCTTCAGATGGGAAATGGATAAAACAAAAGACATTTAATTGAAATATCAACATTTTCTAAGTCATTTTTAACAAATGTGAATCAGTTGCAACCCTGAGATCAAAAGATCCCAGCAAACATTTGATCCCACCAAGGTACATTTTTCTTTATTCCTCCAGAAAGTATGCTTTGCTCTTGGGGCCCCATTTAAAGAAATCACTCTGGCCAGTCATCTCTTCTTTTTCCACCAGGCTTCACTCTTAGATTTTTCAGTTTTGAACTCTGACCTTTTTTCCCTATAGAGTTCCTACATCTCCACCCCTGCCAAACTTCCTTTTCCTTTTATGCATCATCTTCCTCATCACTTGTATTTTTGATTCATAGGTTAGCCAACGGTCTAGCATTGAATAGGCACTTGATTGTAACTGACTGATTTTCTTGTTTTTCTGAGAGATATAACTTTCAAGACCAATACAAGTTTAGCACATAAAGTCTTATGGTAGAATATCAGAGGAGATTCAGAGTTCTATTATCTCACAAAATAGTGAGAAATCCTATTTATAAAACTTGAAAGCATAGGAATAAATGGGGCCTTTCTTAAAATGATAAGTAGTATCTCTCTAAAACCAAAAGCAAGCATTAAATGTAAAGTGGATACACTTGAAGCCTTCCCAGTAAGATCAGGGGGAAGCAAGGCTGTCCTAGTGTCACCAGTAATATTCAGTACTATACTAGAAATGCTAGATATAGCAATGAGACAAGAAAAAAAAAGAAGGAATAAAAATAGACAATAAGGAAACAAAACTATCACTCTTTGCAGATGATATGATGGTATAGTTAGAGAACTCAGAGAAGAAACTAAAAAACTACTTTAAACCATTAACTTTAGCAAAGTTGCAGGATATAAAATAAACCCACATAATTCATCAGGATTTCTATATATTACCAGCAAAACCCAATAGGAAGAGATAGAAAGAGAAATTCTATTTAAAATAACTGCAGACAGAATAAAATACTCAGGACCTTACCTTTCAAAACAGAAAGGTACTATATGAATAGAATTACAAAATATTTTTCACATAAAAACAGATCTAAACAATAAGAGAAATAGTAATTGCTCCTTGGTAAGCTAAGCCAATATAGCAAAAATAACAATACTACCTAAATTGATTTATTTTTTCAATACCATACTAATCAAACAATTAAAGATTATATAGAACTAGAAAATTTCATAGAGCTGGAGAATTTTATACAGCTAGAAAAAAGTAATAAAATTAATCTGGAAGAACAAGATTTCAAAAATATCAAAGAAATAAATGGAAAAAAAAGTGAAAGGAGGTGGCCAAAAATCACTGGATCTCAAAATATATTACAAAGTAGTAATCATCAAAACAATTCTGTATTGGCTAAGAAATAAAGTGGTAGATCAGTAGACTAAATTAGGTATGGAATATACAAAAATAAAGGACCATAGCAACCTGCTATCAGGGTAAGAGCCCACTATTTGACAAAAACTGTTGAGGAAACTGAAAAGCACTCTTGACAAAAACTAGGCATAGATGAACATATCACACCATATACCAAATAAGGTAAAATGGGTACATGATTTAGATATAAAGGGTGATATAATAAAAAAGTTAAGGGAATATGGAAAAAATTACCTGTGAGATCTATGGGAAAAGGGAGAGTTCATCTATGGATAAGGGAAGAATTTATGACCAAGCGAAAGAGAAAATTACAGGAAGTAAAATGGATAATTTTGATTACATGCAGTCAAAAAAAAGATTTTGCACAAATGAAATTAATGGAGCCAAAATTAGAAGGAAAGCTGGAAACCTGGAGAAAATTATATAAGAAATTTCTCTGATAAAGTCCTCATTTCTCAAATATGTGTAGAACAGCAAAATTTATAAAAAATAAAATTGATTTCCCAGTTAATATGTCCAAGAATATGAGCAGGCAATATTCCAATGAAGATATCAGAGTCATATGAAAAAAATGCTGTGAGTTACTGATGAGAGAAATGCAAATTAAAACAATTCTAAGATACTATGCCATACTTATCTGATTGGCTAACATGACAGATAAAGAAAATGACAACTGATGGAGGGGGTATGGGAAAATTGGGATACTAATGCATTGTTGATGGAATTGTGAAGTATTCTCTACATCTAGAGAACAATTTGGAACTACATCCAAAGGGGTATAAAACTGTGCATATTCTTTGATTCAGCAATAACACTACTAGTTCTTTTTCCTAAAGAGACCACTTTTTGTGGTGGCAAAGAATTGGAAATTGAGAGAATGCTCATAAATCAGGGAAGGACTGAACAAGTTGTGGTATGTGATTGTGATGGAATACTATTGTTCTAGAAGAAATGACAAGCACAATGATTTAAGAAAAACTTGAGAAGACTTATCTGAACTCATACAAAGTAAAAAGTAAGCAGAACCAGGGAGGACATTGTACATAGTAACAGCAATATTTTAAGGATTAACAACTTTGAAAGACTTAATTACTCTAATCAAAGCAATGTTTCCAAAGTTCCAAAGGACCCATACTGAAAAATGCTATTCACCTTCAGGAACAAAAATAATAAACTCTCACTGCAAGTTGAAGCATACATTTTTTACTTAATTTATTTTCCTTTCCCTTTCCCTTTCCTTTTCTCTTCTTTTTTGCTTTTTGGAAGGGGGAAGGTAGGGCAATTAGGGTTAAGTGACTTGCCCAAGGTCACATGGCTAGTTAACTGTTAAGTGTCTGAGGTTGGATTTGAACTCAGGTCCTTCCTGACTCCAGGGCCAGTACTCTATTCACTGTGCCACTTAGCTGCCCTCTTTTCTTTCTTAATTTCTTTTTCTGTCTGTTTTGTTTTGCAACAGTTAATATGGAAATATGTTTTGCATGATTTCACACGTATAATTGCTATCAATTCTTTTCTTCTCAAGGAAGGGGGAGGAATGGAGGGAGCAGAGAATTTAGAACTCGAAAATCTAAAAAAAATTAAATTTTGCATGGTATTGAGAAATAAAGCTATAAAATATATTTTAAGACAAAAAATATTTCATATGTTACTATAACTCCAATCATCGCAGCTCTCCTAAGGACTGCTGCTGTGAATAATTTTAAGGGTCTAATCACATAGTATAATGAACTCTCTATTTATTCAGAAATAAACTAAGGTATAACATTCATAACAGCATCCTTAAGTAAAACATGTCAGCTATATATATCATAACACTCAGTATATCATATGGCACATAGATATATCATTGCATCCCAGTAGCATTCCCCAAAACACTTGTTTACACAATTAGGGGGTCCCAGGCTAGAGTTTTCCTAGCATAACGCATCCTTAAGGGGTAGCAGAAAATACAGATACCATCCACCACTAGGTCACAGTAAGTTACAATCTCTTCAGTCAATACAGAGTGTCAAAGTAAAATCCTCTTTCATCTTGATTCAAGGTTGATTTCCAAGTTCTGTGACTTTTCCTCTGTGGATTGCACCCTCCCAGCTCTTGCCTGGATTCACACATAGGCAACTCTCTGCTTCTGCTCTTTGTTTCAGCTCATAGGGGCTGTTCCACTCCAAGATCTTCCTCCTCCTAATTGACAGCAGGCTGCAGGGGCTCTTGCCCACAGTTTCTATTTCTAGGAAGATAAAGCTTAACAGGGCTACAACAACATTTACACACATCAGCACTATCATCTCAATCCACTTCCTGTCTGAGAAATCAACGGAGAACAACAGACAGGGCTTCTGTCTGAGATATTAACACAGGTCAACAGACAGAGAGCACTGACATCACAGACATTCTTTCTGTTAGGCCTCCCCACAAGCAAGTCCCCCTAGCTTGCTTCAGCTTTCTCCTCTCTGTCTCAGGTGGTCTCTCTTCTCCCTCCAAGCAATGCAATATGTACTGTTTCCAATCAAAGATTCTTGATTAAATCAAAGACTCTTTAATTCAATCAAAGGTGAGGCTCCATTAAAGGCACTTGATTGGCTAAAACTCAGTCCAGTAAAACAGCAAAACGTCCTACTTTGCCTACCATTACAGTTAGGTGTGTAAAATATGTGTGAAATTAAATTAAATTGATTCTATTAAAAAATAGGAAAGAGTTATTAATAACTAAATGTAAGAGGAAAATAGCGCAAAATTGACCAATTAATTGAATCATTCTGAAAATATATGCAATGTTGTATGAATACGTAGAAGAGATAAAATCTAAGAAGACTTGAAATATAAGAGGTCACCAGGTTATGAAAGCTTGAAGAGACAGATAGAATTTTCTAGTTAATCCTGGAGAGACTTGATCAAATAGGTAGGTGAAATTATCAGACCTGTATTTTAGTGGAAGATTATTTAGATAGCTAAGTGGAGAATGGACTAGAGTAGGGAGACAGTTTATGAAAGGTGATTAGCTGGAAAGCTA
Organism: Petaurus breviceps papuanus; assembly: GCF_028583685.1. Taxonomy (NCBI): domain Eukaryota; kingdom Metazoa; phylum Chordata; class Mammalia; order Diprotodontia; family Petauridae; genus Petaurus; species Petaurus breviceps. Next base: position 14,879,251 of record NW_027185764.1, read on the forward strand.
TTGCAGTATTTCAGGTATGGGGTGATAAATACCCATACCTTGGTATTTGCAGTGTCATAGGAGAGAAGGGGTTTATATCTGAGAGATGTTAATAGGATAGAATCTGTAAGACTTGGGAACAGATTGGATATGGGGTTTTATAAAGAGAGGCATCAAGAATGTTATCTAGCTTCTGACCCTAGGTGACTGAGAGGGTGGTGATTGTGGAGAAGGAGCTAAAGATGACATTTTATGTGAATGTGGTTTTAATTTCATCAGAATTTTATTAGAATTTTTACTTTTCTGATCCTTAAGCCTTGTTTTGTTTGCTTTTGTTTTTGTTTAATTTTACTCAGGATCTGATGTTATCTGCAAAGTGAAGTGGAAGGTGGGGGTGGGGGGAGCAGATTTTCAAAATGGTTGCAATTTATATTCAAATCTTCCAGCTATGAAAGTATTTATTTAGCCCTTAATATCAGTTCCACAGTTGGGCTTATTTTTGCAATTTTATAAATGTACCTTTCTCAAAACTGTACTCTATGAAATGGGAACAAATATAAACTTCAGTTTTAGTCTTGACTTTTCTGTACTTTCATGCTTTAATCAGAATCCTGCTCTTGAATGATAATCAGTCTTTTCAACCATGTCTTTGTACCATGACTCTTTCTCCTCCCCAAACATAAGGGGAAAGGCATAATGTCAAGGAACATCTCATCTTAGATTTTGAACTCTGGTACCCCTGTTTATTTGCCTTCTTGTTATCTCTTCAATGCGTAGCTCAAGCCTTCAGACCTTCTCTTGCCTCATCTCCCTTAATTTTGTTTGTCTCAACTGCTTCTGTTTCTTCCAGTGCTGTGCCTAATGGAGCAGATGGTGCCACCTTTCTGTCTGTCCCTCTGATTTGAGGAACCTTTCAACTGCTATCCCTGTCTTGCTTCTCATGTCTTTCCATCATGGTACCATAGCATCAATAACTACTTATCTTGGCTGCTATTTTGACAACCTAGTAGAGGAGATGCAGCCTTGAAAGATTCATTTAACCTGGTTTTTCTGACCTCAAAGCATGATTTTTTTTCTTGTGTCATCCAAGAAAATATTACATATGATAAAGAACCTTTTAATTTGGGGTCTTATTCTTTTTAAAAAAATTTTTTTTCAGTCAGTAAAAGTCTGACCTCACCCCCAGATTGAGAACAAAAATAAAGCTCCATTAGAAACATATGTATTTTACCAAAACAAATGTCTGCATTGACTATGTCAAAAATATCTATCATTGTGCACTCTGAGTCTTTTTTTCTCTCTACCAGAAGCTGGGTGGCTTGTCTCTTCATCAGTTCTCTGGAATTATAGTTGGTCATTACATTGATCTGAGTTCTGAATTCTTTCAAATTTGTTTGCCTTTGCTATATTGTTGTCATTGTTTTCATTGTTCTCCAGTTCATTCTCCATCAATCCATGTAAGTCTTCCCCAATATCTCTAAATTATCCCTGTGATCATTTCTTGTAGCATAATAGTATTTCATCTCATTTAATACCACAGGATGTTTAGACATTCCCTAATTTATGCATACCCCATCAGGTTCCCATTCTTTGACCACCTCAAAAAGAGATATAATTATTTTTGTACATCCTTAGAGATTGTTTTGCTGGAGTGTATTCCTTTTTTTAAATACAGCCTTCCTCTAATTCCTCTTTCTGTCTTCACCCATTTTTCTCTCATTTCCCTATTAAGTGAATGTATTTCTGTACTCAATGTATATATGCGTGCGCATGCAATATATCCTTCCATCCTTTGGCCAGTTCAGAGTAAAATTCAGATGTCAGCTGCTCCCCTCTCTGCTTTGTGAGATATTTTTCCTAATCTTTTTCTGCCCTTTCCACGCTCCTTCCCTGCCCATTCTCTTCCTTATGTCTTGGTATTCTTCTTCTACTTTCTTTCCATTCTCTTAAAATCATGCAGACATCCCAGAATCGCTTCTTGGCTTTTGCTAGTCTTCCTTTATGAGCTCTGATCAATACTTTCAGAGGGAACACATGTATCTCTTTCTCTCCACACCCCTCCCCCCATTTGAATTTAACCAGTTTATTCTCGTTTAGATCCTTTGTCTTCTGGATTATTGTATTCTGAACTCTCCACTCCTTTACAATGGTGGATGGTAAATTGTGTATGATACTGACTTGAATTCTTTTTGTCTGCTTTTGCTACTTTTTCTTTGACTTGGAAACTGATTTTGGGTATGATGGTCCTGGGAATTTTCATTTGTGGTTTCTTTCAGGAGGTGACTTTTTCCATTTCTACTTTGCTCTCTGGTTCTAAGAGATCTGGGTAATTTTCCTTTAAGATTTCTTGAAATATAATCTAGGGTCTCTCTCTCTTTTTTTTTTTTTTTTTGGTTATGGCATTTAGGTAGTCCAAAATGTCCCTGTTGTCACCATAATGGCTCTATCTAGTGGAATTCTTTTTTGGTTGTTCTTTCTTACTTGGGACTTGATATTAGAGTTCAACTCTTCAATCTGGATCTCAGGAAGTAGGCTGGGGACCTCAAGGTTTTTATTGATTCCAAAATGTTCTGAACCAGGAAAAAGTCTATTTGTTCCATCCCTCTCTCCTCCCTCCTTGCCCTATTTTGAGCCTCACATCTGAAGGATAGCAGAATGCTGTTGGACCTTATGTGCCAGCTGAGAAAACTCTGCTGGTAGAGTGACAGCACTACAGGCTTCCGTCTGTTCTAGGATTCCTGTCCTGGTTATTATGCTCCAAGTTTCACGTTGGCTTGGAAGCTGAGCCTGAGACTGTGCTCTGAGCCACGCTGCTGCTGGCTGCCTCTGAGCTTGGGGTGCTGGAGCACAGGCCCTGCCCAGTCTACCCTCTGTCTTGTATACTGGATGCCAGCGCTGCCGCTTGGTTCCCTGGGCCCTGGCCTGGATGAGGTCATACATATGGAATCAGCTTTGCATCGTTTTCCAGATCTCTCTGGATGACTTGGACTCATGGGGAAGGAGCGCAGGACCCGTCTTCTTGCTCCTCCACCATCTTGTCTCTTCCCTGGAGTATTGTTTTTGAGGAACAAATTGTGTCTCAGAATGTTCTCCTGTACAGGCAGCAGAGCAGCCTCCAGGTAGCATCGAACATTATATACAGTGTCCCAGGCAGGAAACACTCTTCCCTGCACTGTCCGTGAATTGGTCTCTGTTTCCTCTTTTTCTTTCAGTCCATTTTAGTCATATACTTGAGGTCTGACTTGGGATTTTTTTTAATAAAATGGTTTAGCCTGTTTACAGAAGTTAGCAATAAGAAATGTTACAGACTGGTGGCAGAATTGTTCTGCCTGACGACACTATCATTGCACAGGATTATGGCCAGGTATGCTGATCACGTTGGAACCCCTAGTCACAGATGAGTCTTTGTCTGTATTGGTATCACCGTTTTTCGCATTGTCCATGTTGTTGTCTAGGATGCTGTAAGCAGGCTGGTCAGAAGTAGGGTAGAGCTTTCTCTCTCTCCCTTTGGCCTCTTCTGGTCGGTGGAGTGCCTGTTAGCGAGGTTGTGGTATAAAGATGGCTAAGTCTAAGAACTATACCACCCACAAACACTCACAAAAATGAAACAGAAATGGCATCAAGAAACTGATGTCACAGAGATACGAGTCTCTGAAAGGGCTTGACCTCAAGTTTCTGAGAAACATGCTGTTTGCCAAGAAACACGACAAGAACAGGCTGAAGAAGATGTAGGCCAACAATGCCAAAGCCATCAAAGGCCCTGAGCACCAAGGCCTCCAAAGCCAAGCTCCTCACGTCCAAGATCCCCAAGGCGTGCTGACTACAAGATGGCTGCCAAGCATTCAGGTCCTAGGATCAGTATCAAACGTCCTGGCTCCAGGATCACAAAGCCTGACTCTAAGGTTACCAGAACCACTGACCCCAAGGCTATCAAGCCCACTGACCCCAAGGCTGCCAAGTCCACTGACCCCAGGGCTACCAAGCCCATTGACCCCAAGGCTGCCAAGTCTGCCACCAAGATCAGTAAGTCAGATCCCAAGGCTACCAAATCTGGCCCCAAGGCCACCAAATCTGATGCTAAGGCCGCCAAGTCTGACCCCAAGGCAGCCAAGTCTGATTTTTTTTTAATGCTTTATTAATTTCTGATTTACATCATTTCCACCAGATTTTGAGTCACAAATTTTCTCCCCATTTTTCCCCTACCCACCACCCCAAAATAGCAGTCCCACATGATATCCCCTCCTCCAATCTGCTCTCTCCCGTATTTTCTCCCATACCCCTTTCAACTTTTCCAGTGGATCTCTATGCCCCAGTGCCTGTATATCTTATTTCCCAATTACATGTAAAATAGTATTAGTAATAGTATATATATTTAAATATTTGATTTTAAAACTTTGAATACCAGATCCATTCCCTTCCTCCCTTGTCACCCACCCTTACTGGGAAGATAAGCAGATCAGTATAGATTGTACATGTGTGGCTAATGCAAAACAATAACATAGTAGATATATTGTAAAAGACTATATTTCCCTCCTCCTATCCACTTCCCACTTGTTCTATTCTCTACTTTGATCCCATCCCTCTTCAAAATTGGGTGCTTCCAACTTCCCTCCCTCCAGCCTGCCCTCCCTTCCATCATCCCCCCTCTCATCCCCTTCCCCGCTACTCTCCTGTAGGGTGAGATAACCTATTTAGTGTGTATGTCATTTCCTCCCCAAGCCAAATTCAATGAGAATAAGGTTGACCAATTCCCTTTTGCCTTCCTATTCTTCCCCTCCATTGTAACCATTTTTCCTTGCCTCTTCTATATGATATAGTTTACCCCATTCTTTCTCTCCCAATCTCCTGTCATTATATTCCTCTCTCACCTCTTAATTTCACCTTTTAAGTATCATCACTTCCTGTTAAATTGGTCCTGTGTCTTCTATCTATGTATACCTGTAAACATATATATACACATTTACATATGTATTCGTATGCCCATATACCCTCATATATAGACACACACACACACACACATATATATTCCCTTCAACTACTGAGAAAAATTTCATAAGTTACAATTATTGTTTTTCCATGTAGGAATGCTAATAGTTCAACTTTGGTAAATTCCTTATGATTTCTTTTCTCTGTTTACTGTCTCATGCATCTCTTGCTGCTTGTATCTGAATGTCAAATTTTCTATTCAACTCTGTTTTTTTCATCAAGAATGCTTGAAAGTCCTCTACTCCACTGAATGACCATATTTTCCCCTGAAACATGATACTCAGTTTTGCTGGGTAGGTGACTCTTGGTTTTAATCCCAACTCCTTTGACCTCCAGAATATCATATTCCAAGCCCTTCAATCCCTCAGTGTAGAAGCTGCCAGATCCTGGGTTATCCTGATTGTGTTTCCACAATATTCAAATTATTTCTTCCTGGCTGCTTGTAATATTCTCTCCTAAATCTGGGAATTCTGGAACCTGGCTATAAAATTCCTAGGAGTTTTCTTTTTGGGATCTTTATTCAGGAGGTGAAAAAGAAGTAGGGTAGGGACTGTGTTCACTGGATCCATTGTTGAGTACACTAACCTTTTCCATTGTTCTAGATTGTAGATATCCTACCCCTTTGTTTTATTGATTAGAAGTCTGAGGTACGTACAAATAGGATAAACTACCCAAGCCACAGAGAGTTTTTCTACTTTTTTGTTCAGTGTTTTATCTACCCTCACCCTTCCATGTTACCTCTTAAATTTCTAATTAACCCAAAATAAACAGTTTCTCAATTCGCTGAAGGTGTTACAGTATTTCCTTTTATTTCTTCTCCTTTCATCCTTATGTGGCGTGTCAGGCAGATGAACCAGTAAACCTCTTCTGCTTTACCTCTTAATAGATGTGAAAACTTAAATACTCTCCTAAAAATAATTAACATTAATTAATCACTAATTCACATATCCTATAAAGAAAAAGGGAGTTTTATTTTCTCCTAGCTTATATTTTTGTCCTTTTTTCTTTACCTATATTCCCTGCTTCCTTGTGTTTGGAACACTTTCACTGGCCTTTCCAGTGATATTTCACATATGTTCTGTGTATGAACTCCCATAAAATACCTAATATAGGTTTCCCAGAACAGATCTTTCCCAGCAGCACCTAGTTGGCAAGCAGACAGAACCATGGCAGGAGAGTTGTAATTTTTTTTTTACTCAGATTATTTCCAAAGGGCTTTACGAAGTTGAATCAGATTCATTTCTTTATTTTGCCTCCTCTTCACCTCCTCTTCTGTCCTGATTTTATTCTGTCTCTGTCAGTTTTACTCTCCCTCATGAAGTCCCTCAATCAGTCCTTTAGTGGAACAGTGCTGCTATTCTGATTATCAACAGTACATTCTTTTTACTTCTCTCATTTGTGGAAGCCATCTGTTGAATTTTTCACTTTGGAAGAATTGGTCTCTTAATCATCTCTTTGATGAATCAGGGAAAATCTCCTAAACCCCCTCACCTCCTGCACCATACAAACATTTGACAATAGAAATAAATATTTATGTCTATGTGTTCATTTTCTGCCACCCATTCCCTTCTTTTTAGTAGATTGCGAGGATGTCACCCCAGACTCCCTTGTGATGTCACTGATTTCTCAGGCTAGATCAGAAAAACATTGATACTGATGAATTGTTGAATATATTGGTGAAAATGTAAACTCTTGTACTCTTTTAATGCTTGCTAAACCATTCCTCATGGGAACCTTGAGAAAGTTAATATAAGTATCATTGTAAACTTTGACAAGTGCCCAATGTTTTCAGACCAGTAAAAGGGAATTGGACATGAAATTGTGCATCTTTATGACCCAGGACTGGCTTTGGACCCCTCACCCTTTTTAAAATCTGTGTCCTCTGCAGTTAGTACAATACTTAACATTGTAGTGCATGTTTAATAAATGGTCTTCCTTGTTTCTCTCCCTTCAATCCTCTTTTCCTTCTGTCCCTTCATTTCTTCCTGGTGACTTTTTAAGTCTCCTTTTTTTAGGGAATTTGATGGCTCTTAAATTATCCTTCTTCTGGGGCGGCTAGGTGGCACAATGAATAGAGTACCGACCCTGGAGTCAGGAGAACCTGAATTCAAATCCAACCTCAGACACTTAACACTTACTAGCCGCGTGACCTTGGGCAAGTCTCTTAACCCCAATTGCCCTGCCTTTCCCCCTTCAAAAAGCAAAAAATAAAAAAATAAATAAGCTTCTCTTCTTAAGTTAGTAATTTATGATAGGAAATATCTTGTGTTTTCTTTTTAAAAATTAATATTATCCTTTCAATTAAAATTTTTTTTCCTCCTTTCTAACTAATACTCCTCACTATTGGGGGGGGAAACTCAAACCTTTGTAACAGATAGGCATAATCAAGCAGAACAAATTTCTATACAATGAATATGTTCAGAATAAATCTGTCATTCTGCATTTTGTATCATTACCTCTGGAGGTATGTATCATACTTCATAATCAGTCCTCTGGAATCATGATTGATCAGTGTGTTGATCAGAATTCTTAAGTTTTTAAAATAGTTTGTCTTTATAGTGTCGTCTTTAACTAATAAATTGTTCTCTTGGTTTTGCTCTTTTCACTCTATTATTTATTTGAACCTCCTCAAACTTCTCTGAAAAATTCCTTTTATCATTTCTTATATCATAATAGTATTCCATTACAATTCATATAGCATACTTTATTCACCCATTCACATAAAGGGATTTGTGCATCCCTGTAGTTTCTAGTACTTTGCCACTACTAAAAGAGCTGCTATAAATATTTTTGTACATATTTGTTCTTTTCATCTTTCCTTAATGTCTTTGGAATCTAGGCCTACTAGTAACATTGTTGATTCAAAGGTTTTACAAAATTGAGCAAGTTGTGGGGCCTATTTCCCAAATTGCTTTCCAGAATGGCTATACCTGTGTATAGCCCCACCAAAAGTCCTCAGTGTGTGTACTTTGTTATAGCAGATCTGCCATTTTCTTTTTTTTTTTTTTCAGCTTTGTCAGTCTCATGGTTGTGAGGTAGAATTTGGGAACTGACTTTGTTTGATTTGGAGCATTTTTTCTTATGATTATTCAAAACTTGGATTTTTTTTTCCCTTTGAAAACTTCTTGTTCATATCATTTGGGGATTTTCTTTTAAGCTTATGAGTATGAACCAGTTCTGGGTATGTTTTAGGTAGATACCATCTCTCTTTTTAAGAAAAGATCTATTTATTCTTTCTTTCTATTTTTTTAAACAAAAATAGATGTTTTATGTCAAAAGCTTATTCTTTCATTGATTGTATTATGTAATTTTTGTTGTTATTTTTTATTTTGTTTATAGTTTTCCTAATATTGAAGTAACTCTACATTCCTGTTATAAATTGTATGTGGTCATAGAGTATAACGGTTTTTATATATTTTGTAATATTTTATTTTAAGATTTTTCATCCATGTTCATCAGGGATATTGGTTTATAGCTTCTGACTAGGAATCAAAATCATATTTATATTACAGAAATAATTTGGTAGGACCCCTACTTCTTTTTGCCAAAAAATTAGATTTAATAATGAGATCATGAATCATGAAATCAGTCTTAAAAAAAAAAGATTAGAGATTGCAGTAAGATGACCACTAACATAGCAGAAGTGAGAGATCATCACTTAAAATTTTTGCCTATAGAGAGATTTGCTTTTGAGGGCTTTTTTGCAAAGAGGATAACTTGAGAGGGAAACTCAAGGGAATCCTTTTCTACATGGGAGAATTTTACATCCTTACTTTGGATAATGTTCACCACCTCTCTACTTTTTCATTGCATTTTGAGGCTGGGAATACTTCAAGTATGGATCATTTTTCACTATTAAAAATATATTTATTATCTCAAGTAGTTTTTTACTTGATTCTCTAGGATTCTCTAAGTATATTATCATGTCATCTGCAAAGAGTGATAGCTTGGTCTCTTCTTTGCCTAATATGATTCCTTCAATTTCTTTTTCTTCTCTTATTGCTACTGCTAACCTTTCTAGTACCAAACTGAATAAAAGGGGTGATAATGGACATCCTTGTTTTACCCCTGATCTTATTGGAAATGTTTCTAGCTTGTTCCCATTACATATAATACTTGCTGATGATTTTAGATAGATGCTACTTATTATTTAAAGGAAGAATCCATTTATTCCTATGCTTTCTAGTTTTTTTTAATAGAAATGGGTGTTGTATTTTGTCAAAAGCCTTTTTTGCATCTGTTGAGATAATCATAATTTTTACTAGTTTTATTGTTGATATGATTGATTATACTGATAGTTTTTCTAATACTGAATCATCCTTTCATTCCTGGAATAAATCCTACCTGATCAAAGTGTATTATTCTCATGATAAGTTCCAGGATATAAAATAAACCCACATAAATCGTCAGCAATCCTATATATTTCTAATGAAATCCAACAACAAGAAATAGAGAAATTCCATTTAAAGTTACTGTAGACATTATAAAATATTTGGGGATCTACCTGCCAAAACGAACCCAGGACCTAAATGAACACAATTACAAAACACTTTTCACACAAATAAAGTTAAGATCTAATAATTGGAAAAACATCAAGTTGCTCATGGCTAGGTCGAGCTAATATAATAAAAAGGACAATTTTACCTAAATTAAATTACATATTTAGTGCCATACCAATCAGTCTACCAAAAAATTATTATAAAGCTGGAAAAAATAGCAACAAAATTCATCTGAAAGAACAAAAGGTCCAGAATATTAAGGGAATTAATGAAAAGAAATGCTAGGGAAGGAGGCCTAGCCATACCAGACTTCAATTTTATTGTAAAGCAGCAGTCATCAAAACTACTTGGCACTGGCTGAGGAATAGAGTAGTGGACCAGTGGAATAGATTAAGTACAGGAGACATAGTAGTCAATGATTATAGTAATCTACTGTTTGATAAACCCAAATACCCCAGCTTCTGGAGTAAGAACTCACTATTTGACAAAAACTTCTGGGAAAACTGGAAAATAGTATGGAAGAAACTGGGTATAGATCAGTATCTTACACCGTATATCAAAATCAGTTCTAAATGGGTTCATGATCTAGGTATAAATGCTGATACTGTAAGCAGTCTGAGAGAGCAAGGGATAGTTTATCTGTCAGATTTTTGGAGAAGGGAAGATTTTATGTCCAAACAAGAGTTAGAGAGCATTATGAAATGCAAAATGGATAATTTTGATTACATTAAATTGAAAAGTTTTTGTACAAAAACAGTGAATGTAACCAATATTAGGAGGAAAGTAGAAAATTGGGAAAGAATTTTTACAGCCAGTGTTTCTGGTAAAGGCCTTGTTTCTAAAATATATAGAGAATTAAGTCAAATCTATAAGAATACAAGTCATTTCCCAGTTGATAAATGGTCAAAGGATATGGACAGACAGTTTTCAGAGGAAGAAATTAAAGACATTTATAAGCATATGAAAAAATGCTCTAAATTACTATGGGTTAGAGAAATGTAAATCAGAACAACTCTGAGGTACCACATCTCACTGGTCAGATTGGCTAAGATGACAAAACAGAAAAATGACAAATGTTGGAGAGGATGTGGAAAAATTGGAACACTAATGCATGGCTGGAGGAGTTGTGACCAACCTTTTTGGAGAGCAATTTGGAACTATGCCCAAAGGGCTATAAATAAGTGTATACCCTTTGACCCAGCAAAACCACTTCTGGGGCTGTATCCCAAAGAAATCACAAAAGTGGGAAAAGACCTGTATGTACAAAAATATTTATAGCAGCTCTTTATGTGATTACAAAGAATTTGAAGTCAAGGGGATGCCCATCAATTGGGGAATGGCTAAACAAGTTGTGGTGTATGTATGTAATGTGATACTATTGTGGTATAAGAAATGAGGAGCAGACGGACTTCATAATAACCTGGAGAGACTTATATGAACTGATGCTGAGTAAGGAGAGCAGGACCAGGAGAACTTAGTACACAATTACAGACACATCCTGACTAATGTTGATAGACTGGATTCCCCTCAGCGATACAAGGTTAGAAGACAACTACAAAAGACTCATGATGGAAAGTGACATCCACAACCAGCGAAAGAACTACAGAATCTACAGATTGAAGCAAACCATTTGCTCTCTCTCCTTTGTGTTTTGTTTCATCGTTCAGCCCATGGTTATAATCCTTTACAACATGACTAACATTCAATGTTATTTGTAGAACCTGTGTTTGATTACATGCCACTATGGGAGGGAGGGGGAGCAGAGAGAGGGGGAGAGAATTTGAAACTTCAGAGATTGTGGAACTGAGTGTTGTAAACGAAAAGTAAATAAAAAGACATCAATTAAAAAAAATACATTTCCCTCCCATCGCTTGCTTTCATAACCTATTCAGTAAGCCTACTTGAATTTCTCATAACCATATACCAGTCATTCTGCTTCCTTTCACTTCTTTCTTGTACATTGAAATTTCAGTTCCCCCCTTTCCTCCTTCCTTGTACCTAGCCTCTGTGTGAAACAATTTTTATTTAAATGAAAAATATATGTTGAATAGTAATGGGGAAAATGGGCTGGGATAGGAGCATTGCTGTTGGCTAAGGTAACCTTCCATTTCCTATTTTTCTTTAAGCTCCATTAATGAACCTACTCTGAGAGCCTTTCAACTGAAGGAAAAAAAAATAATGCCCCAGGCACTATCTTTCCTCCTCACAATACCCTACAGAGTATTTATTTCTTCATACATTCCTCTCAGACTATATGTGATAGGTTATTGTCAATGTAAAATGGGAGGGAACTGCTTTGATCTTTGAGTTCTATGGAAATATTGAATGATCTTCAGCATAGTAGCAGGCCTTAACCCCTGGGCAGATTTCATTTCCATGTATTTTATTATTTTTTTAAAGGTGTAATTCATTTGCATATTACTGGGTTCTGCCCGCCTCTTGCTATTTGATGTGTGAATCTCTTTATGACTGTGTATCACTTTTGAAGTACAAGTATATTGAACTCCTAGCAGGCTTCTCTTGTTCAACTCAGTGCCTGGGCCTGTAGTCAAGAAGCAATTCTATGTGATTTGTGAAATAAAAGGAGCTGAGCCTCCTGGGCTACAGGTACCTGCAGGGTCTGACTGCCTACTCTCTGATCTTGGTTAAGAGCAGAACAGAACAGGAGTGGATTTCCTTAGCAGAGAGCCTGTAAGTATAGCACTGTGAGAGCTCCATGAGTGTTATAAGACAAAAGCCACCACCATTTCCCTTTAGCATTGAAGGGTGAACAAGGGTCTTCTGGAAGAAGGGAAAAATAGAGGGGATTTGTTTTATTTCGCTCCAAACAATCAATGGGTGAAATTTGTGGGGAGGCAAATTTTGGTGCAATCTGTCCAATAGTGGAATAAGTTGCCCACTGAGATAATGAACTCGGAACAAGGAGATATTGATGCATCTCCCTGCTAGGTACCATAGAGAGAATTTTTGTAGTGGGCACAGGTTTGGGATAAATGAATTTGGAGGTCTTTTTCAATTCTGCGATGCTGTGTACTTCCCTGTAGAGGCCATGTATAATTTTAAGTGTTGTTGAGTTGAAGAGGATTATTTTATGGTTTGGCAAGACCAAATACATTGGGGCTCCTAGTACAAGTGCAGAACAGGTCCATCAGTGGCCTGTGATACCATCCTTTTGTCTCTTTTTAAAATGATTTATGCTGAAAGCATTTTATTTTTCCATAACAGCTGTATCCCAGTAGTATACCCCTCTGTCATTGTATCCTTTCCTTTGAAAAAGAAAAGCAGTTAAGTAAAATGAGTCAACAAAGCATCCATGTTTGACAAAGTATGCAACATTTCCTAACCATAGTATCCTATGTATCTAGTGAGAGGAGAGACCTGTGAGTCTTGTCTGTTTTCCTGTACAAAGATTGGCCATTACAGTTAATCAGCGTTCATATTCCTTTAAGTGTTGCTTTGCTTCATAAAAATATATTTTTTTCTCCTGGTACTTCTTACTTCACTCACAGTTTATAGAAAACTTTCCATCATTCTCTGAATTTCTCATTTGTTATTTCTTGCAGTATATTAGTTTTGAGTTATTTGCTTTCTCCTATTTAATTCAGATATCTATGGACAGTCATTTTTTTTTCCCAGTTTTTATTCCCTACTATAAAAAGTGGTACCATGAATATTTTTGTGTGTGTGTGATGGGACCTTTCTTTGTCTTTTAATGAGATATATGCCCATTAGTGGAATTGCTGGGTCAAAAAGTACATAACAGTGTAATGATTTTTTCTTAGAAACTATTTTAAGGAATTGATTAGAGTCTTGGAATAGTCACCTTGTTGAACATAGAGGAACTTCTCAGTCCTTTTTAGAATCATAGACTTTTACTTGAGTGGGACCATGCAGACTCTCCAGCCTAACTCCCTCATTTTATGAAGGAAAAACAAACTATGGCTAAAAGATGTGAAGTTATTATCCTGTGGTTATATTGTTAATTAAGAGTAGACCTGGAATTTGAAACCAAATTTCATGATTTTTAATTGAGTGAGTGCTTTATAAAAGGTCATTAAAAAATAATCATTTCTCATTCAGTAAAATAGGATTCAGCAAACTAAAGCACTTATCAAGTACAAATTGAGTCAAACCAAGTATTAAGGGTCATCAGTGTACCAAGTTCTATGCCAAGTGCTATAGATACAACGAAAGGCAAAAAAACCGTTACCTGCCTTCAGGAAGTTCACAATCTACAAACAACTAAGTCTAAGGAAGATATATAATGAATGAATGAACGATCATTTCAGATGGAAGCCACCGAGTCAAGGGACAGGAAAGGCTTCTTGGAGAAAGTGAAATTTTAGCTAAAATTTTAAGGAAATTAGGGAAATTGGAAGATGGAGATGAGGATAGAGAGAGTTATAGGAATGGTGGGCAGTCGAAGCACAGTTAGGAAGGAGATGGATTGTGTGTTGTTTTAGAAGCTGTAATCAGGTGGTGAGGAATAAGGTATAAGAATCCTGGAAAGGTAGGAATGGGCCAGGTTATTAACGACTCTAAAAGTCAAATAGAGGATTTTCTATTTGATCCTGGAGGAAATAAGGAGCTTCTAGATCTTACTGAATAGGGAATGTGGGGGGTTGATAATAACTACCTGAACTTAAAGAAGACCAATGGAACAGCCTAGTTAAGGTCAGACTGAGATGGGGAGAGACTTGAGGTGGAGAGATCAACCCACAGGCTGTTGCAATAGTATAGAAGCTAGATGCTGAGGGACCTACATAAGAAGACAGAATTGACAGAGTTTGCTGCTAATTGGATATGGGGGCTTAAGGGACAGTGAGATGACATCCAGATTATGGACTTTACTGATTGATGAGGGAAGGGCTTGAGGTGGGGAAGGTAATGAGTTTGTTTTTGGAAATGTTGATTTTATAATGTCTATGAGATATCCAATTTAATGTCCAGTGGGCAGTTGGAAATTAGAGCCTGGAGGTCAGCAGAGAGGTTAGGGCTAGATAAATAGATCTGAGAGTCATCTGTATAGAGGTGATAATTCAATCCAAGGAAGCTGATGATATTACCAAGGGAAATATAGAGGAAGAAGAGAAGGTATCCCAGGATATGAATCTTTGATGAAATCCATGGTTAGCTGGCATGATGTAGAGGAAAAGGCATCGTGATCACAGTTCTGAACTGCACGTAGATTCCACTATCTTCCGGGACATATTTTTCAGTAGTGTCAGTAGTAGTACAGGAAGAAAACTACACTGCACACCTGATCACACACAGTGATCCGGCAGCTTTGTGGCACAATGGATAGAGTGCTGGACCTAGTGTCAAGAACCCGATTTCAAATGCTTTAGGAGCCATGAATTCACTTCAATGATTTGGGCAAGACTGCTTCAGCTTCCTCATGTAAAATGGGTATAATGATAGCACCTTCCTACCAGAGTTGTTGTGAGAATCAAATGAGGTGATGGTAAGGCCTTTTGCAAATCTAAAGCATCATATAAATTCTAGCTATTATTACTTTCTTTGTTTTTATTAGATATACTCTTGTTTGTCACATAAAATAGAAGTTCCTTTTTTTAGACCTTTACTTCCCTTCTCCTTGTGGCTCTCACTTTTGCAGCTTTGTATCCCATTGTTTCTGTTTGTATTCCAGCCACATTAAATTGTTGACTATTCTTCACTCTTATTTTGCACCCTGGGTCCTCTAGGACTGTGACACACTCCTTCCTCATCTTGCCCTGCTAAAATCCTTCCCTTTCTTCATAATTCAGATCAGGAGTTATATTTTGTTCGTAATCTCTCCCTCTCTATATTGTCTAAATTCCTCCTTGGTTCACATCTCATTTGACCATTAAGTACTCACTTTGAATAGATTTTAAACTCTTTGAGGCCAGGGACAAGTGATTTTCATCTTTATTTATCCCCAGCACTCTGAGCCCAGTAGGGACTTATAAATGATTGAGTTCCTGTAACATGCTTTCTAATGTTACCTTCTATCTCCTTGGCATGTACCTTTTATTATACCTCATTATTTTCATATTTTCTCCCTCATTTGAATTTAGGAACTTACATACTTTGTTATGTTCCTTGTCTTTGTATTTCCAGAGTTTAGCACAGTGCTTTCCTGGCATATAGTAAGCACTTACTAAATGCTTACTGATTGATTGATCCTTTTCTTTGAATATCTTCTAATCAAACTGGGACATTATACATGTATGTTTAAAAAAATAACAACAGCAGGAAAGTGTCTTGAGACTTCTGATCTCTAGCACCTGTCAAGTAAATTTTCCCCATAGCCATAACCTGTTCATTATAAGAAGTGTTAAAGTTCAGTTTCTACCTGTAGTTGGAGAGGCAGATTTTTCAGTTTTGGAAAACTTCATTGGCTTTCCAGCTTTTTTTTTTTAATGTATGCTCTTTTCAAATAGTGACATTAAGTATCCTAAGGCTCTCATTTTATTGTAGTGTAAAAATTACCACATTTCTTAGTCATCCAGCTTTGCATTTTTAAGTTTTCTCTCAGCCCAAGTCAAAATTGAAATCTGAGAAGTAAATACCACACATAAAGCTTGTCAGATTTCTGTTTGCCATATTTGTTTGGTCCTCAACACTGGACATTTTAAGTTATGCAAATAATGTTTCAAGTCAGGAATAAACTGGATCAGATGACTTCTGTGATCTACAGCCTAAGGTCTATGAATTTTCCAAGAATAGATGGTCATGGAGGAGTAGGGAAAACATGGGTTGAAAAGAGTTTCTTGAGTTTTCTATTGGTAATAGTGGTTGACATTAGTTTTTGCTTTTCTACCTGGATAGCCCATGGTATCACAGAATCAGGAAATTGGAAAGGACTTCAAAGGTCATCTAGTCCAACCAAAGCCTTACAAAGGCTGTCTTATACACGCCTATCTTATATAAAAGATATCTGACAAGATATCTTATATACCTTTAAAAAATCTTCTGGAATTTTTTCAGAGACCTCCAGGGAGGTGAAACATCTCTTTAGGTAGTCCATTCCACTTTTGTCTAGTTTTAATTGTTTGAGAGTTTCCATGTATCAATTGTGAATTTTCTTCTTTACAACTTTCATTCATTGCTCGTGGTTGTGGCTTTCATTTTCTTTAAAAAATAAAATCATTTTGAACTTAAAGACCCTTTTCTAAAAGATGATTTCCATATTCATAGAAAAGCTAAAAATGAAGATTATATATGAAACTATGGATCTTCATATTATTTATTTTATTAAAATATATTTAATAATTTCATACATTAATTTAAAAACTACCCAACTGGAATGAGTCATCCATTTTGGGATAGTACCAATGTGGGAGTTTATTTTCCTTGACTCTATTTGATGTCAGAGTTTTCTTTTTCTTTTTTGTGGAAGGGAGGTAGGAGGTTGGAGGTGGGCAGGAGAGAAAATAAATATTTATTGATTAGAAAAAAAATTTTAAACCTGCCCCTTTTGTCTGTGCTTCCACTTAAACTTTAAATTTCTTCCTGTTTTTTTTTTAAACCTATCAGTGGCCTTCTTTTTTTATTTTGCATTTTTATTAATAATTTCTCCTATCTGCCTACCACTAAAACCCAATTACAAATGGAAGGGGAAGAATCTCTAATAAATAAACATAATCAAGCAAAGGAATCCCCAGTGACCTTATTAAAAAAATGTCTCTTTCTATACCTTATCAGCTTTCAGGAGGTGGGTAACATGTTTCATGATAGGCCCTCTCATGCCATTGTTAGTTGTTGCATGTTATTTTCAAAGTTATTTTTCTTTGCTATGTTATTGTGCTTGTACAGATTGATTTTTTGGTTGTTTTCTTCACTCTTCATCTGTACATATAACCTCAGATTTTCTTTCTTTTGAAATAGATGTTATTATTTGTTGTTCATAATTCAGGTTAATTTTACTTTTTAAATAATATTTTATTTTCCCCTATTTACATGTTAAAATTATTTTTAACATTTTTTTTTAGATTCTGAATTCCAAATTCTATTTTTTTCCTCCTTCCCCTACCCCTGGCTAATATGGTAAACAGTCTGATATAGGTTATACAGGTGCAATCATGTAAAACGTATTTCTATATTAGACATTTTGTGGAAGAAAACAGGAACAAGAAAAAAAAGTGAAAGAAGGAAAGAAAGTAAAAAATAGCAGGCTCCAGTCTATATTCGAAAGCCATCACTTCTTTCTCTGGAGGCAGACAACATTTTTCACCATGAGTCCTTTGGAATTATCTTGCATCATTGTATTGCTGAGAATATCTAAGTCATTCACAGATGTTCATCATCCAGTGTTGCTGTTACTGTATACAGTGTTCTTCGGGTTCTGCTCACTTCACGCTGTATCAGTTAAATATAAGTCTTTCCAGGTTTTTCTGAAATCGTCCTGCTCTTCATTTCTTATAGCATAATAATATTCCATTACAATCATAAATCATAGCTTGTTCAGCCATTCCCCAGTTGAAGGACATCCCTCAGTTCCAGATTTGACCACCACAAAAAGAACTGCTATAAATATTTTCATCCAAAAGGCTCTCTTCCCTGCCCTCTCCTCCCCCCCCCCTTTTAAAAATTCTCATTGTTGCAGATCTAGTAGTGGTATTGCTAGGTCAAAGGGTATGCATAGTTTTATAGCCCTTTGTTCATAGTTCTAGATTCTTATCCAGAATGTTTGGATCAATTCATGACTCCAACAGTGCATTAATGTCTCAATTTTCTTCATACCCTACATTTATCATTTTCCTTTTCTGTCCTTTTAGCCAATTTGATAGATGTGAGGTAGTACCTCAGAGTTGGTTTAATTTGCATTTCACTAATTAACTGTCTGTAGTGATAGCCTTCTGCTCATATCCTTTCATCATTTGTCAGTTGGGAAATGACTTGTATTCTTATACATTTGATTCAGTTCTCTATATATTTGACAAATGAAACCTTTATTGGATATACTTTCTGTAAAATTTTTTTCCCCAGTTTTCTGCTTTCCTTCTAATTTCCAACCCAAGATTTTCTCAAGTGATCTCATTCTTTCTTATGTGGCAATAATATGCCATTTCATTCATATAATACAATTTCTTCAGCCACTCCCCAAGTTATGATGTAATCCCTTAGATTCCAGTTTTTCTTCTTTTTTCCATTTTAATATTTCCATCAGGTTTGGAAGGTTTCTATTGCTTTGAACTTTTCCTTCTGTTATACTTCCTCTTACACATTCCTCTCCCTAATCCCTAATTATTTATTTCCCTGTTTTATTTTATTTCTGTACTAAGCTGTATGTTTATGTTCAACCCTCCTTTATCCCTTTCATGTAATATTAATAATGGTAGACATTTATATAGTGCCTTATGGTTTGCAAAAGTGCCTTACTGTTTATCATCTCATTTGATCCCTCCAACAATTCCAAGAGGGAGTTGCTGTAATTATAACTATTTTACAGATAAAGAATTTTAGGTTGAGAGAAGTTAAGGGTCTTGCCTAGAGTCACACTGTTAAGAAGTATCAGAAACTGGACTCCCAAGCCAAGCATTCTCTCTCCTGGGCCATCTAGCCTCCTGAAATATATGCTATGAAGTGGAGAAGATAGCTCAGAGAAGGAACTTTTAGTAATTTCCAAGGAAAATGAGTTCACAAAGCAAATTTAAAATCTTATATCATATTTTATAGTATAATACTCAGAGATTTACTGTAGAAGTCAGAAGTCAAGAAAATATCAATTGAAATATAAAGAAAATGGTCTTTAGTGAAGAAAAAAACTTGAAACATTAATAGTGCTTTTTTTGTGTGCCACCAGTCATAGTGTTTGCCATTCTTAGCCTTATTAAAAAGCTTTTTGGAACTGAGCTTGACACTTAGACTTCATTAAACAAAGCATAATTACAATATTGTCATACTTATTAAGCCTCTTGTGATGAAGCGCTCCCCCATGAAGCTCAGAGCTCTGACTTTCTCACTTTTTAGGACAGCATGGGAGCCTAGGTTCCATTGAGCCAGGGCTTTCCCATTCTGAGTGTCTGTCTTTCTCCTTGCCATTTCTTGTGGCCTTCTGAGACCTTTATGCTGTGGCTTATTGAATACTTTTCTGCTGTCTCAAGAGGGTCCTCTTCGGGGGGCTTCCCTGGCCTGTGGCTGTCCTTACTGGGAGGCAGAACTGTTTTTTGCTGTGGCAATTGGCTTTGCTGGCATATTCTTTCCTCCTTACCTCTGGGGTACTGGCCAATTTTTTGAGTGTAGTTCTTAGGTAGATGAAGTGACTTACTATACTTTCTCATTAGGTTTCTTGATAATTATTTAATCTGATGTCAATTTCAGGTTTTTTTTTTTGGATTACATAAGAGCGTGCTGGGCTGTTTGCTTCTGGGTTCAGGCAGCCATCTTTGCCAGAAGTTCCTTAGGCATGGTTTCTGGTGACAGGTAGAATAAGTATAATTTCCCCACCAAGTGCCAGCCCTTTGCATTTTTTATGTGTTGTTGTTCGCGCCCCACCCCCCTCCCCCCCCCCCCCGCCCCATCATCTCTCCTTCACAGTAATATATCCTATTCCTTTTGTGGCATGCAGGCCCTTACTGCTCCTGAATGCTGTTTTCTGAATAGTCTCCAGCTTATTGATTGCCTTCCTAAAGCATGGTGCCCAGATATAACACAGTGCTGCATTTGTGGTAAATAGTAAGAGGACAAAGTAATTGTTGCCCCCTTACCCGTTCCTAGAAAGTAAGCATTGAATAAATGTTGAACTGAATTGGGCAGAAAACTCTCTTAGATTGAACAAGTAAATTAATGATTCTTATGTCTCATAAAATCTCTAGTAATTACATTTCCCTGCTATATCTAATGCAAGTCATATCAGGAATCAAGTGAACTCCATGAAGTATGATGTATTTATATTAAAGTTCTGTGAAGATATATTTGTGTGTGTGCATGTGTGTGTGTATAATTTTTTTTTTCTGTAAGAGTATGACATCTATGTCTTACTACCTGAGATGATGGTCTCTTGAAGGCAGAGACCTTTTCATAAGTGGCTAGCTACTTATTTACTACTATTGTTCAGTACTGCCCCCAGGAATGTTGACCAACTAATATAGCATCTGTACCATTAGCCAGGGAAGTGTGAGTTGCTGATATTAGGATGGTTAATGCTGGCTCAGAAGGGATACCGGGGGACTGCATTATACAAGTAAAATAAATGAAATGAAATTTGTAATAGAGCAGCATGAAATCTAAGTAATATTGCTGCAGGAAATCTCAATTGATTCTCACTCTTTTTTACAATAGGTGTTGTAGAGCTTTTATCAGGAAGTTGAAATTGCATGAACATAACTTGCCTGGTGAGAAATATAGAACAGCATGCTCATTCTGCCTCTGCATCCTTTCCACCCCCTCTAACTAAAATGTACAGGTGGGGCCACTGCCGAGAGAACAGTCACATCCTAGGCATTAGAACAGTGAATCAGTGGGAAACTCATCAGTCTGGAGACAAGAGGAGAAAAGACACATTCGTCTGCAGCTGACAGTAAGGGTGAGGGTAAAGGTCTATGGAATGAAACAGTATGAAGAGAGCAGAAATTTCCTCTCTTGCTGTGACTGGCATTTACCTTTACTTGGTTATCATTTACCATCGTGGTCTTTGTGAAGAAGGTTTTTTCTGGGAGAGAATGGTATGACTGAGATTAAGGTGGAAGGGTTTCTGAAAAGAATGGCATAAAGGAAATTAGGAACAGATTATTTACTTAAGAGACCAAGCTTTTTGCCCAAGAAGACATCTTATTTAACCAATGTGTTCTAGCCACTGAATAATTAACCATAGTAATAATAATCATTTACATAACACCTACTATGTGCAGAGCTGTGCTGATGGCTTCACTAGCTCATCATTTGCCTTTACTAGCTGACTCCAAGGCTAGATTCCTTGAGAAGGCTGTCTTTAATCAGTGCTTTCACTTCTCTCACTCTCTTAACTCCCTACAATTCATCTTCTGACCACCTCATCATTCAACTTTGAAACTACTCTCTCTGTGATCTAGTGACCTTTTCTCAGTCCTCATACTTCTTGACTTCTCTGCAGCCTTAAACAGTGTTGATCACCTTCTTCTTGATATTCTTTTCTCCCTATGTTTTTAGAATAGCACTCTCTCCTGGTTCTCCCATCTGTCTTATCTCTCCTCAGTCAACTTTGCTGGATCCTCATTCAGTTTACGCCCACATACCATGGATGAGCCATATAAGGTAGACTTGGGCTCTTTTCTCTTTTCCTTCTTTACCATTTAGCTGGGAATCTAATCAGCTCCTGTGGATTTAATTATTATTTCTGTGCTGATGGTTTTCAGACATACCTATACATCCCTAATCTCTCTGCTGGCCTCCAGTTTTTTAGTCTACAGTTGCCTTTCAGACATTTCAAACTGGATGTCCAGTAGACATCTTAAATGCAACATGTCCAAAACTTAATTCATTATATTCCCCCTAACCGTTCACTGCTTTCCTGCTTTCCTATTTCTCATTCCCCACAGTCTGTCTTTTGCTAAGGTCTGTTGATTTTGTTTTTGTGACGTCTCTTGAATCTGCTCCCTTCTCTCCTGTGATACTGGAGGCCAATGTTACTTCATGCATTGTTTGTCTGCCTGTCCTAAGTCCCTTACCACTCCAGTCTCTCCTTTATTCAGCTGTCAAAGTGATTTTCTTGAAGTACAGGTCCAACTCTGTCACTCTCTTACTCAGTAAGGTCCAGTGACTTCATATCTAGGATCAATCACAAAATCCTCTGGCATTCAAAGCCCTTCATACTCTCGTTCTCTCCTACCTTTCCAGCCCTCTACTGGAAGTCTTTCCCGGCTCCTCTTAATTCTAGTGCCTTCTCTCTGTTAATTATCTCTTAGGTATCCTGAATACATCTTGTTTTGTAAGTCATTGTTTGTATGTTGTGGAGGGCTAGATTGTGAGCTCTTGGAGTGCAGGGACTGTTACTCCTTTCTTTTTATCTCCAGCACTTAGCGTGATGGTTGGCAGAGATTAGGTGCTTAATAAGTGTTTATTGACAGAATGGCTGGGTTTTTACAAATCTTATCTCATTTGATCCCCAAAATTGCCCTTGAAAATGGGTTATCTCAATTTTATAGTTGAGGAAACTGGGACAAATAGGTTCCTGACTTGCCTGCACACAGCTGCGATTTGAATTCAGGTTCTTACTGACTCCAGAATTGATGCTTTTCCCACTAAAAACTCTCTTAAAATTATAGTAGCTAAAGTATAGTTTAAAGTATTAGGACAATTGAAAAGAGCAGATAAGAATGAAGACAGTAAGTTGCTTTGGCCATATCTAAATAGTAGTTAACGTTTATGTAGCTGTTTTACCTTACTTATACTTTTGATGTAACTCCTTTGAGATACACTTAATTCTGGGAAGTAAAATCTACAGGTTCTGTTTTCACAGTTGCAGTGAACTGACTTATCCATAGTGACATAGCTGGTAACCGTCCAAGGTGGAATTTGAACGCATACCTTTTGACTATAAATCTTCCTATAAATCTACTACCCTTTCTCCTTCTCAGAAGCCATGTTCTTCTCTTAACTTCTTTCCCTCAATAGAATATGAGCATCTTGTGGGAATCGGCCCTATTTTTGCCTCTTTGTCTCTTCTATTACTTAGCAAAGTGCCTGCCACAGAATAAGTGCTTAATAAATTACTGACAGATTCATTCTCTTGGGTTTTTTTTTTACCATGATACCTGACTCTGATTTAAAAAAAAAAAATCAATTGGGTTTAAGTGACTTTGCCCAAGGTCACCCAGCTAGCTAGTAAGTGTTTGAGACCACATTTGATTTAATTTTTTTTTTCTTTTTTGGAGGGGGAAGGCAGTTGGGGTCAAGTGACTTGCCCAACGTCACATGACTAGTAAGTGTTAAGTGTCTGAGGCTGAATTTGAACTCAGGTCCTCCTGACTCCAGGGCTAGTGCTCTATTCACTGTGCCACCTAGCCACCACTGAGATTGCATTTGAACTCAGGTCCTCCTGACTACAAGATCGGGGCACTATCCACTGTACCACCTAATTGTCCCTATTTTTTTTAATAACCCTTGTAAAGTTAATATCATGGTGTATTATAAAAGTATAGAAAGTCATAAGACCTGGTTTCAGTGTCCAGCCTTTCTACCTACTAATCTTGAGAAGTACTGGCCTATAAGTGATTCTGTTTCCTCAGATGTAAAATGAAGAAAATAGTATTTGTACTATCTGCCACTCAAGGTTGTTTTGAGTAACAAATTAGATAATTAATGTCAAGTGCTTTTTTAAGCTTAATCACTATTTAAATATCAGTTATTATTATTACATGAATTAAGAAACAAGATTGTAGAAACTAGAAGGAGACATCTGGTAGCAGGATACGTTGGCAGTTTGCTAAAGAATCAAGACGGTGAAAAAAATTGGGAGAGGAAGTGGAAGGAAAATGGTGATGCATGTGCAGGAAGAAAGAGATGAAATATTATGCTAGCCTAGTGGACGGAGGAGGACGGTGGCACTGCCTGTATTAGCAAATATTCTTACGTCTTCATTGGCATTTTTTTGTTTTAGGATAAGATACTAGCTCATGTTTATGATGATGACTCTTATTCCTCAAGATTGGTTTAATTAGGATCTATGTATGCTCTCTCCCTCTCCCCTCTGAGATGACTGTAATACATTAAAACACACACACACACACACACACACACACACACATGATCCAAACACCTTCAACCATGTTAAACTAAAATAAACCTTTTAATACCAAAAAGTTATGTTTTCATTCTTTGGAAATCTAACACATCTGAAAACTATTCTATATAACTCATTTTCCTGTACTATATTGTTGTTTAGAGGTAGCTAGAGCAGGCAGCTAGGTGGCTTAGTGGATAGTGTTGAGCCTGCCACCAGGAAGAATTTAAATCCAATCTTAGACACTCAGTAGCTGTGTGATCCTGGGCAAGTCACTTAACCTCTGTTTGCCTTAATTCACTGGAAAAGAAAATGGCAAACCACTCCATTATGTTTTTTCAAGAAAACCTCATAGATAGTATGCTCCATGGGGTCACAAAGAGTGGGACACAACTGAACACAATATAGTTGTCTTTGTTGTTCAGTCATTTCCATCGAGTCTGACTTTTTGTGATCCCATTTGGGGTTTTGTTGGCAAAGATCCTGGAGTAATTTGCCATTTCCTTTTCCAACTCATCTTACCGATGAGGAAACTGAGGCAAACAGGGTGAAGTGACTTGCCCAGGATCACACAGGTAATAAATGTTTTGGAGGCTGGATTTGAATTTGGGTCTTCCTTGCTGCAGGCCTAGCATTCTTATCTGCTGAACTGCATAACTGCCCTACATAGTTGTGTAAAAGCTAACAATTTTAAAGAAATGGGTGATTTATTTTCTTACTTGTTTAGGTGACTAAGCAAGTTCTTACTAGGCATCAGAACCATCTATTGGCAATTATTCAACTCCATGTAATAAGGCTTTCTTTTCACATTATTTTAATTCTGTCTTTTCATCACTTAATATTGATTGCCCTATTCCCTTCTAATTAGTCAAAATTAAGGAGGTTTGAGTACCAAGAAAACAGCCAATTCCTGGAGGACAAAGAGATTCCCTTTGTGATTGATGTCCTGAGAAGTTTTTTCCTCTGACTTGTATTTAAAACGATTTTTCCATATTTAAAACATGTTGTGTGATCAAGATTTGTTTACTTATGTATAAGAGAAGCTGACATCTAAGCCCCATTTGCTGTAGGTTTTGAAGGCTTCATTTGAAAGTGGGTGGGGTGGGGAGTGGCAATGGGAGGGCAGAGGAGAATGTCATGAGTTACTATTCTAGTGCTTTCCCCAAAAGAAGTGTAAAGGTTTCACAACCTGCCTTAGATTGTGAATCAAATCCAGCTTGAGAGGTTCCCATTTGGATTGAGCTAGTGTGCTGGGATCAGCACTTTTGAAGTCAGCCTCTAGGAGCTGTTTACACTTCTGGTTCTGCTGGCAAGTCTCAATAGAAGGTTCAAACTGACATCCTAGTGGTCACATTCCTAAGAAAACAAACTCATTGAAGACTTTTTGAGAAGGAATTTTAGCCTGTGTGTTTAGAATCAGGATTTACTGTCACCTGTTTCAGCATTACGTTCAGGTATTGAGAGTGTTCCTCCTTTTTGAAGGTTATTTTTTTTGTTTGTATACTGCTGGTCTTTATCCAGCTATCTTGCCAGTTTAATCTTCCTAAAATGCAGCTTTGTGCTTGTCATCACTCCTACATATGTGCTTCTGAAAGAAGGTGGAGAAAATCCCACAACTGTTCTGACTGGATCTGCTACTCATTTGTGTTACACAGCCTCAATTTAATTCTTAATGCTGCTAGACAATCCTATTATATTCCCCTTGTCAACTCGCTTTCCCGTTCTACTCGGTAGCTCTTCTAAACATTTTCATCCCTCCTCAGATCTCCCATGGCTCCCCACACTCCCTCAGTGGAGAACCTTGCCTCATTTTGTAGGTAACACTAAATAATCCACATCCGTCGTGATCTCCCTTTGGTCTCCTCTTCCTCATCCTATCTGTCAGGTGCTTAGTGCCACTTTTTGCTCCCTCACCCCTGTCTCACATGAAGTAGCCTTGCTCCTTATTCCTCTATGTGCACAAGCGATCCCATTCTATGCTATAACCTGCAATAAATTATTCCCTCTTTTATCCCCACTCTATCACTTATTTTCAGCCTCTCCCTATTTACTGATTCCTTCTCTGCTATCTACAAACATGTCAACATTTCCCCTTCAGTCTCTACTATCATAGTATATCTCTTTTCCTTTTTGTGGCTAAACTCAATTCCCATGTGTTTCCATTCATTCCACTTCCGTTACATATAGAGATGGTAAGACCATCCCACACCCTAGAGAGAAGAGAGTGTTAAGGAGTAGAGGGAGGTGGACACTGCAAAAGACTGCTGAGAGATCAGAGGATGAGAATTAGACAAAGGCCATTAGATTTAGGAAAACCTTCAGATAACAAATAAACATAGCTACTTAAAACCAATACATCCTTTTGACTCTCTTCTAATATTTCTTATTGTTTCATAGAATCATTGATTTCTTTTGGTTTCATTCTGATTTTCTTGGAGTTTACTACTTTTCATTTTATTTTAAGTTTTTACACTTTGCATTATTTGTGACCAAGCCATTCTTTTCTTCAAGATTCTATTAGTACTTATTGTAGCATTGCTTCCTTTTTTTCTAGGTTTACCTCTTGACCTCTTCTTAATCCAGAATATTTCTTCATGGTTTTGAGTGAGACATAGAGAGACAGACAGACAGAGAGAGTCTGTGTTTCCTGTGTGCTCATTTCTCAAGTCCCTGCTTTTGGATTGGGACATGCCCTTCTTCCACACTCTTGGATCAGTGGGCAGTCACTATTTGGCCAGTCAGGAAACAAGTGCTTGCAGTGTGTGTGGCTCTGTGCTAACTTCTGAGGTACAAACAGAAAGAAAGGCTGTCCTTGCTCACAAGAAACTTACAGTGTGATAGAGAAAGATGGCACATTAAGGGCACTGAAAAGAGGGGGAGGGGAATACTTAGCTTGGGGTGATGGTAGAGAAAGTCCAGTGAAAATGAATCAGCCATGCAGTTAGGAGAAGGATGAAAAGAACCTTGACCTGTACCTCTTCTTTAAATGGGAAGTTCTGGGAGGAACCCAGTAAGTGTAAGATTAGGCTTCAGGGGCAGAGAGTATTTCCAATCCATATTTCTACTCTCTACCATAATGCCTAGATTTTGTGTCCTTTCTTCATTGTGGGTGTTGAACTTAATCGATCTGTGTGTTCTTCTGTCTGTACAATACCATATCTAGAATTAGTTTCACCCTTTGCTGGATTCTACTCATATGTTAGAGATTGTGCTGGTCACAGGCTTCCTTCAAAGTCCGTTGGTACCTTATCCCCCTGTCTTCTCAATTGTTAAATGTGCTAAATTCCTTCAACTAATTCCCCAATGGTATGTGCTTCAGTCCCCTTGCCATGTTTATTGCTTTGAGTGACAGTCTTCTAGGAAGATGGCAACCAGTACAAGCAATGATCATTGGGATTTGAAGCCACTTGGCCATTGCCCATTGGAAGGGCAATGGAAGACAGTGCCCTGTCATTGCACAGAGAAAAAGTGGCAGGCAGTACTCAGATCAGCTCTGAGCCATATCAAGAGAAAAGGCCACCTCAGTGACTGGAAGTAGGTTTCAAAGGATCTCCTAGAAGGCCTTAGACCCACAAGATCACCAGTATCTGACTAGGAACTTGCAGAATGTTAGTGAGCTTGAGGCCTTATGAATATGGCCTGGTTTCAGCCTTCCTTGGCATGTCCACTCTCAGGGCACCTTCCAGCTGCAAGCCATTTACTAAAGTGTGTGCTAACTGCTCTCTCCCCCCATTTGACCCCCTTGTCTTATACAACCCTGGGAAGGAAGGGAGAAGTTATAGCTGTTTCGTTGTAGTTCTTTTCATCTGTTATTTTAATTATTGCTGATTTAGAACTTTGTTGGAACATACGTGGTAGAGTTGGGCTTTTCTGCATCCATTTGCCTTGTAGCCACCAGTGATTTTTGTATGTAGTAAGAAAGCATTTGTGTCAGTAAGGCAAAATGCCACCCTAAAAGCTGTCTTCCAAAAAGTTATCTCCCATATATACACAAAAATTATTCAAGATTCAATTAAAGATAGAACAACAGAGAGCCTTGTTCAGTTATTTTTAGATGATTGAAACCTGAAAACAAATGCTTGCCAATTGTGCATTCTGCCATCATCTAGCAGATTTACTGCAGAGTCTTAGGAGAACAAAGATTTGCTCTAGATGATGAGATGTCTTAGGTCTTTTTCCTTGTGGATGCAATGAATGTTACATTCATACCTTGGAAACACTGCAGAATTTCCTGGAAGAGATCTCTAAGTACGAAAAAGAGTTTGACTTAACAATCCACATAGAAAAAGCAGATGGATAAAGGATGCCTGATATCTTGATAATGGCATGAACTTGGATCGGTGACTGATAGAGCTCATCTATCAGCATATTTATATGTTTATCTATCTTGTATAAATAATGCAAATAGATGTTAATGTCCAAAATTAGACAGTAGGAGGATAGTAGACTTGACTCCCTGAAGGAAGTTGTAGAGCCCTTTTAATGACCCCAAACTTCTCCCTGAAACAGTGTCTTATATTTTTATTGGTAGTAAGTATTTCAGTCTACAAGCATTTAAGTGCCTCCTCTGTGTCTGCCATTATGCTGGATACTATTCATACAAAAACGTAATCAAAAAATTCTTCTTTCACAGAATTTGCATTTTGTCAGAAAATATGGCAATATATATTTAAGTATATAGTATATAAATACAGTGTAATTTAGGGGAAAATGTATTGTGGTCGTCAGCAGGAGGCAACATATATAACCCATGAACCACTCCAAAGAATAACAGGAGTAAAAGATGTCATCAAGAAATATTATTATAGGAAGGGAAAATGGGCCAGTTATGTGTTGAGGGCCAGAGAATATAGGTAAACAGCCAGAGCGCCCCACTGCAACATTTGAAGAAAGTGAGAAAGGCCTCCAGGGTGTTGTACAGACCCTCTGGGATGAATTTTTAGCAGGACATGGGTGAGAACTTCATAGGGTGAGCAGTCATCAGTGGGATGTGATCTGCATCATTGGGGACCTCCCAAATTGATGAGATTACAGATCCATTTGAATACTTAGTAATTTTGAGAGTATAGGTAATAGCAACTGAGTGACTGGTAAATACGTCATGTAGAATGTGACCCCTGAGTTAGTTTAGAAAGAGACAAGAAATTCTAAGTGAGGCAGGTGAGGAGGGAATACATTCAAGGCATGTGAACAGGCAGTGCAAAAGCACAGAGATTGAAGATGAAGAATCATATATCAAGAACATCAAGAATGTGAGTCTTGCTGTACCACAGCATCCAGGAGCATGTCTTCAGGGGTAAGCTTGGGTTAGGCTGTGAAGAGCCAAACAACTGAGTTTATGTTTGATCGTAATGAAATGAAGGAGCTATTGGAATTTATTGAGTAAGGTAAATCTGACATGGTCTGATGTGGTTTGACCGGTGCTTTTAGAAAATCACCCTAATGGGTGAATGGAAGATGGATTGGAGTCGGGATAGACTATGCGGCAAGGAGAAACAACAGAATTCTCTTGGAGTAGCAGGAAAGAAAACCATTATAGCAGTTTTCTACCTGGGGTGTTGGAAGTCCTGCAGTTCTGTGCTGTACTTACCAAAGAATTAAACATGAATACCACTCTGATGGCAATAGAGAGGCACCTGCTGATTGTGAACAGGCTTCCACCCTCTATAAACACAAGTAAAAGATATCATCAAAGACATATCCAATCAAAGAAGATAGGTCGTCACATGACAAGATTGATGGATAACTTGTGGATAGACAATGCTTCAGTTGTAAACACAGTGTCCATAAAGAAGAAAGGGTCCCTGTAAACTTTTGCAAAGATGCAGATAGGAGCTGCACAGGACTGGCAGTTATACCTGGGTTACAATCTGTATCATTGGAGAGAACTTCCATCTCAATCACAAATGCATGTGATCTTTTCAGTTGTTTCTTCAACTAGATATTAATCTCTTCGAGGGCAGGTTCTGCTTTCTGTGTGTGCCTATGGCCTTATACATATACATACACACACACACACACACACACACACACACACACGGATCACATTTGTCCTATGTCCTAGGTCACTAGTCTGTGCATTTGTGTAGTGAATTTACGTAGATGTGACTTGACATTTCCGGTGTCTGTGTTCTTGGAGGTCCTCGTATTCTCATTTTCGTACTGTATGGTAATAAACCCCAGGGTCAAATTTGATGATCCAGCCATTTGGTCTTTTCAGACTGAGACAAATATCAATATTTTTCTAAATGCGCCTGTCAGAGGATCGGCTCTGTGGGCAGTGATGGCCTGGTTAGTTGGATACGTCACTCTCCTATTAGTCTCTGCTTATTCATTACGCTGGATCTTCACCTTTCTCAAACAAGTTTGCACATGCCACTGTAGGGCTAGTGTGATTTCTATAGCACTTCATTATATCTTGCAAAAGACTATATTTTCATGTCTCCAGAGAATAGTGGGGGATGGCGATTATGTCTTTTTTTCCTCTTTCATTCCAGGATGGTTAGTTTCTTTCATTCCAGGATGGTTAGTTTCCCCTCTGCGGCCCC